>NW_026611701.1:0-312327 GCF_023638135.1 Falco biarmicus
GTGTTTGGAACATTTTGTCACCAGGCCGAGTCCAAAATTCAGCGATTCCCCATCTCAGCCCAGAAAGCAGGTAGAACAAGTTTTGTGGTGCCTTTCAGCTGCCTACCGGGGTAGTGTAAAAACTACCAACAGAACTCGTTTCTGGCACCTTCCCCGGAGGAGTTGTGCATGGGGTGTGTTTTGGAACATTTTTGTCACCAGCCGAGTCCAAAATTCAGCGATTCTCCATCTCAGCCCAGAAGCAGGTAGAACAAGTTTTGTGGTGCCTTTCTCTCTGCCTACCAGGGTACTGTAAAAACTTCCAACAGAACTCCTTTTCTCGCACCTTCCCCGGTGGAGTTGTGCATGGGGTGTGTTTGTGAACATTTTGTCACAGCCGAGTCCAAAATTCAGCCGTTCCCCATCTCAGCCCAGAAAGCAGGTAGAACAAGTTTTGTGGTGCCTTTCAGCTGCCTACCGGGGTACTGTAAAAACTACCAACAGAACTCGTTTCTGGCACCTTCCCCGGTGGAGTTGTGCATGGGGTGTGTTTTGGAACATTTTGTCAGCAGCCGAGTCCAAAACTCAGCTGTTCCCCATCTCAGCCCAGAAAGCAGGTAGCAAAACTTTTGTGGTGCCTTTCAGCTGCCTACCCGGGGTAGTGTAAAAACTACCAACAGAACTCGTTTCTGGCACCTTCCCCGGTGGAGTTGTGCATGGGGTGTGTTTGAGAACATTTTGTCACCAGCCGAGTCCAAAATTCAGCTGTTCCCCATCTCAGCCCAGAAAGCAGGTAGAAACAACTTTTGTGGTGCCTTTCAGCTGCCTACCGGGGTAGTGTAAAAACTACCAACAGAACTCGTTTCTGGCACCTTCCCCGGTGGAGTTGTGCATGGGGTGTGTTTGGAACATTTTGTCAGCAGCCGAGTCCAAAATTCAGCTGATCCCCATCTCAGCCCAGAAAGCAGGTACAACAAGTTTTGTGGGTGCCTTTCAGCTGCCTACCGGGGTAGTGTAAAAACTACCAAAAGAACTCGTTTTCTGGCCCCTTCCCCCGGTGGAGTTGTGCATGGGTGTGTTTGAACAATTTGTCACCCCAGCCGAGTCCAAAATTCAGCTATTCTCCATCTCAGCCCAGAAAGCAGGTACAACAAGTTTTGTAGTGCCTTTCTCTTGCCTTACCGGGGTAGTGTAAAAACTACCAACAGAACTCGTTCTGGCACCTTCCCCGGAGGAGTTGTGCATGGGGTGTGTTTGGAACATTTTGTCAGCAGCCGAGTCCCAAAATTCAGCGATTCCCCATCTCAGCCCAGAAAGCGTAGAACAACTTTTGTGGTGCCTTTCAGGCTGCCTACCGGGGTAGTGTAAAAAACTACCAACAGAACTCGTTTCTCAGGCACCTTCCCCCGGTGGAGTTGTGCATGGGGTGTGTTTGGAACATTTTGTCAGCAGCCGAGTCCAAAATTCAGCTGATCCCCCATCTCAAGCCCAGAAAGCAGGTACAACAAGTTTTGTGGTGCCTTTCAGCTGCCTACCGGGGTAGTGTAAAAACTACCAAAAGAACTCGTTTTCTGGCCCCCTTCCCCGGTGGAGTTTGTTGCATGGGGTGTGTTTTGAACAATTTGTCACCAGCCGAGTCCAAAATTCAGCTATTCTCCATCTCAGCCCAGAAAGCAGGTACAACAAGTTTTGTAGTGCCTTTCTCTTGCCTACCGGGGTAGTGTAAAAACTACAACAGAACTCGTTCTCTGGCACCTTCCCCGGAGGAGTTGTGGCATGGGGTGTGTTTGGAACATTTTGTCAGCAGCCGAGTCCAAAATTCAGCGATTCCCCATCTCAGCCCAGAAAGCAGGTAGAACAAGTTTTGTGGTGCCTTTCAGCTGCCTACCGGGGTAGTGTAAAAACTACCAACAGAACTCTTTTCTGGCACCTTCCCCGGTGGGAGCTGTGCATGGGGTGTGTTTGGAACATTTTGTCACCAGCCGAGTCCAAAATTCAGCGATTCTCCATCTCAGCCCAGAAAGCAGGTAGAACAAGTTTTGTGGTGCCTTTCAGCTGCCTACCGGGGTACTGTAAAAAACTACCAACAGAACTCGTTTCTGGCACCTTCCCCGGTGGAGGTGTGCATGGGGTGTGTTTGGGCACATTTTGTCAGCAGCCGAGTCCAAAATTCAGGCCGTTCCCCCATCTCTGCCAAGAAGCAGGTAGAACAAGTTTTGTGGTGCCTTTCAGCTGCCTACCCGGGGTACTGTAAAAACTACCAACAGAACTCGTTTCTGGCCCCCTTCCCGGTGGAGTTGTGCATGGGGTGTGTTTGGAACATTTTGTCACCAGCCCAGTCCAAAACTCAGCTGTTCCCCATCTCAGCCCAGAAAGCAGGTAGACAAGTTTTGTGGTGCCTTTCAGCTGCCTACCGGGGTAGTGTAAAAACTACCAACAGAACTCGTTTCTGGCACCTTCCCCGGTGGAGCTGTGCATGGGGTGTGTTTGGAACATTTTGTTACCAGCCGAGTCCAAAATTCAGCGATCCCCATCTAAGCCCATAAAGCAGGTAGAAAAACTTTTGTGGTGCCTTTCAGCTGCCTACCGGGGTACTGTAAAAACTACCAACAGAACTCGTTTCTGGCACCTTTCCCGGTGGAGTTGTGCATGGGGTGTGTTTGGAACATTTTGTCACCAGCCGAGTCCAAACTTCAGCTGATCCCCATCTCAGCCCAGAAAGCAGGTAGAAAAAACTTTTGTGGTGCCTTTCCAGCTGCCTACCGGGGTAGTGTAAAAAACTACCAACAGAACTCGTTTCTGGCACCTTCCCCGGTGGAGGTGTGCATGGGGTGTGTTTGGAACATTTTTTCACCAGCCGAGTCCAAAATTCAGCGATTCTCCATCTCAGCCCAGAAAGCAGGTAGAACAAGTTTTGTGGTGCCTTTCTCTTGCCTACCAGGTACTGTAAAAAATACCAACAGAACTCCTTTCTCGCACCTTCCCCCGGTGGAGTTGTGCATGGGGGTGTGTTTTGGAAAATTTTGTCAGCAGCCGAGTCCAAAAATTCAGCCGTTCCCCATCTCAGCCCAGAAAGCAGGTAGAACAAGTTTTGTGGTGCCTTTCAGCTGCCTTCCGGGGTAGTGTAAAAACTACCAACAGAACTCGTTTCTGGCAACTTCCCCGGTGGAGCTGTGCATGGGGTGTGTTTGGAACATTTTTTCCACCAGCCGAGTCCAAAATTCAGCGATTCTCCCTCTCAGCCCAGAAAGCAGGTAGAAACAAGTTTTGTGGTGCCTTTCTCTTGCCTACCAGGGTACTGTAAAAACTACCAACAGAACTCGTTTCTGGCACCTCCCCGGTGGAGGTGTGCATGGGGTGTGTTTGGAACATTTTTGTCAGCAGCCGAGTCCAAAACTCAGCTGTTCCCCATCTCAGCCCAGAAAGCAGGTAGCAAAACTTTTGTGGTGCCTTTCAGCTGCCTACCGGGGTAGTGTAAAAACTACCAACTGAACTCGTTTCTGGCACCTTCCCCGGTAGAGCTGTGCATGGGGTGTGTTTGGAACATTTTGTTACCAGCCGAGTCCAAAATTCAGCCGTTCCCCATCTCAGCCCAGAAAGCAGGTAGAACAAGTTTTGTGGTGCCTTTCAGCTGCCTACCGGGGTACTGTAAAAAACTACCAACAGAACTCGTTTCTGGCACCTTCCCCGGTGGAGTTGTGCATGGGTGTGTTTGGAACATTTTGTCAGCAGCCGAGTCCAAACTTCAGCTGATCCCCATCTCAGCCCAGAAAGCAGGTACAACAAGTTTTGTGGTGCCTTTCAGCTGCCTACCGGGGTACTGTAAAACTACCAACAGAACTCGTTTCTGGCACCTTCGCCGGTCCGAGCTGTGCATGGGGTGTGTTTGGAACATTTTGTTACCAGCCGAGTCCAAAATTCAGCCGTTCCCCATCTCAGCCCCAGAAAGCAGGTACAACAAGTTTTGTGGTGCCTTTCAGCTGCCTACCGGGGTACTGTAAAAAACTACCAACAGAACTCGTTTCCTGGCACCTTCCCCGGTGGAGTTGTGCATAGGGGGGTGTTTGGAACATTTTGTCACCAGCCGAGTCCAAAATTCAGCGATTCCCATCTCAGCCCAGAAAGCAGGTAGAACAAGTTTTGTGGTGCCTTTCAGCTTGCCTACCGGGGTAGTGTAAAAACTACCAACAGAACTCGTTATCTGGCACCTTCCCCGGTGGAGTTGTGCATGGGGTGTGTTTGGAACATTTTGTCACCAGCCCAGTCCAAAACTCAGCTGTTCCCCATCTCAGCCCAGAAAGCAGGTAGAACAAGTTTTGTGGTGCCTTTCAGCTGCCTACCGGGGTAGTGTAAAAACTACCAACAGAACTCGTTTCTGGCACCTTCCCCGGTGGAGCTGTGCATGGGGTGTGTTTGGAACATTTTGTCCACCAGCCGAGTCCAAAATTCAGCCGTTTCCCCATCTCAGCCCCAGAAAGCAGGTAGAACAAGTTTTGTGGTGCCTTTCAGCTGCCTACCGGGGTAGTGTAAAAACTACCAACAGAACTCCTTTCTCGCACCTTCCCCGGTGGAGTTGTGCATGGGGTGTGTTTGGAACATTTTGTCACCAGCCGAGTCCAAACTTCAGCTGATCCCCATCTCAGCCCAGAAAGCAGGTACAAACAAGTTTTGTGGGCCTTTCAGCTGCCTACCGGGGGTAGTGTAAAAAACTACCAACAGACAACTCGTTTCTGGCACCTTCCCCGGTGGAGGTGTGCATGGGGTGGGTTTGGAACATTTTGTCACCAGCCGAGTCCAAAATTCAGCTGTTCCCCATCTCAGCCCAGGAAAAGCAGGTAGAACAAGTTTTGTAATGCCTTTCAGCTGCCTACCGGGGTACTGTAAAAACTACCAACAGAACTCGTTTCTCGGCACCTTCCCCGGTGGAGTTGTGCATGGGGTGTGTTTGGAACATTTTTTCACACCAGCCGAGTCCAAAATTCAGCGATTCTCCTCTCAGCCCCAGAAAGCAGGTAGAACAGGTTTTGTGGTGCCTTTCTCTTGCCTACCAGGGTACTGTAAAAACTACCAACAGAACTCGTTTCTGGCACCTTCCCCGGTGGAGTTGTGCATGGGGTGTGTTTGGAACATTTTGTCACCAGCCGAGTCCAAAACTCAGCTGTTCCCCATCTCAGCCCAGAAAGCAGGTAGCAAAACTTTTGTGGTGCCTTTCAGCTGCCTACCGGGGTAGTGTAAAAACTACCAACAGAACTCGTTTCTGGCACCTTCCCCGGTTGGAGCTGTGCATGGGGTGTGTTTGGAACATTTTGTTACCAGCCGAGTCCAAAATTCAGCCGTTCCCCATCTCAGCCCAGAAAGCAGGTAGAACATGTTTTGTGGTGCCTTTCAGCTGCCTACCGGGGTAGTGTAAAAACTACCAACAGAAACTCGTTTCTGGCACCTTCCCCCGGTGGAGTTGTGCATGGGGTGTGTTTGGAACATTTTTTCACCAGCCGAGTCCAAAATTCAGCGATTCTCCATCTCAGCCCAGAAAGCAGGTAGAACAAGTTTTGTGGTGCCTTTCAGCTGCCTACCAGGGTACTGTAAAAACTACCAACAGAACTCGTTTCTGGCGCCTTCCCCGGTGGAGTTGTGCATGGGGTGTGTTTGGAACATTTTGTCACCAGCCGAGTCCAAAACTCAGCTGTTCCCCATCTCAGCCCAGAAAGCAGGTAGAACAAGTTTTGTGGTGCCTTTCAGCTGCCTACCGGGGTAGTGTAAAAACTACCAACAGAACTCGTTTCTGGCACCTTCCTCGGTGGAGTTGTGCATGGGGTGTGTTTGGAACATTTTGTCACCAGCCGAGTCCAAAATTCAGCGATTCCCCATCTAAGCCCATAAAGCAGGTAGAAAAACTTTTGTGGTGCCTTTCAGCTGCCTACCGGGGTAGTGTAAAAACTACCAACAGAACTCCTTTCTCGCACCTTCCCCGGTGGAGTTGTGCATGGGGTGTGTTTGGAACATTTTGTCACCAGCCGAGTCCAAACTTCAGCTGATCCCCATCTCAGCCCAGAAAGCAGGTACAACAAGTTTTGTGGTGCCTTTCAGCTGCCTACCGGGGTAGTGTAAAAACTACCAACAGAACTCGTTTCTGGCACCTTCGCCGGTCGAGCTGTGCATGGGGTGTGTTTGGAACATTTTGTTACCAGCCGAGTCCAAAATTCAGCCGTTCCCCATCTCAGCCCAGAAAGCAGGTACAACAAGTTTTGTGGTGCCTTTCAGCTGCCTACCGGGGTAGTGTAAAAACTACCAACAGAACTCGTTTCTGGCACCTTCCCCGGTGGAGTTGTGCATGGGGTGTGTTTGGAACATTTTGTCACCAGCCGAGTCCAAAATTCAGCGATTCCCCATCTCAGCCCAGAAAGCAGGTAGAACAAGTTTTGTGGTGCCTTTCAGCTGCCTACCGGGGTAGTGTAAAAACTACCAAAAGAACTCGTTTCTGGCACCTTTCCCGGTGGAGTTGTGCATGGGGTGTGTTTGGAACATTTTTTCACCAGCCGAGTCCAAAATTCAGCGATTCTCCATCTCAGCCCAGAAAGCAGGTAGAACAAGTTTTGTGGTGCCTTTCAGCTGCCTACCAGGGTACTGTAAAAACTACCAAAAGAACTCGTTTCTGGCACCTTCCCCGGTGGAGTTGTGCATGGGGTGTGTTTGGAACATTTTGTCACCAGCCCAGTCCAAAACTCAGCTGTTCCCCATCTCAGCCCAGAAAGCAGGTAGAACAAGTTTTGTGGTGCCTTTCAGCTGCCTACCGGGGTAGTGTAAAAACTACCAACAGAACTCGTTTCTGGCACCTTCCCCGGTGGAGGTGTGCATGGGGTGTGTTTGGAACATTTTGTTACCAGCCGAGTCCAAAATTCAGCGATTCCCCATCTCAGCCCAGAAAGCAGGTAGAAAAACTTTTGTGGTGCCTTTCAGCTGCCTACCGGGGTAGTGTAAAAACTACCAACAGAACTCCTTTCTCGCACCTTCCCCGGTGGAGTTGTGCATGGGGTGTGTTTGGAACATTTTGTCACCAGCCGAGTCCAAAATTCAGCTGATCCCTATCTCAGCCCAGAAAGCAGGTACAACAAGTTTTGTGGTGCCTTTCAGCTGCCTACCGGGGTAGTGTAAAAACTACCAACAGAACTCGTTTCTGGCACCTTCCCCGGTGGAGTTGTGCATGGGGTGTGTTTGGAACATTTTGTCACCAGCCGAGTCCAAAATTCAGCTGTTCCCCATCTCAGCCCAGAAAGCAGGTAGAACAAGTTTTGTAATGCCTTTCAGCTGCCTACCCGGGGTAGTGTAAAAACTACCAACAGAACTCGTTTCTGGCACCTTCCCCGGTGGAGTTGTGCATGGGGTGTGTTTGGAACATTTTTTCACCAGCCGAGTCCAAAATTCAGCGATTCTCCTCTCAGCCCAGAAAGCAGGTAGAACAAGTTTTGTGGTGCCTTTCTCTTGCCTACCAGGGTACTGTAAAAACTACCAACAGAACTCGTTTCTGGCACCTTCCCCGGTGGAGTTGTGCATGGGGTGTGTTTGGAACATTTTGTCACCAGCCGAGTCCAAAATTCAGCCGTTCCCAATCTCAGCCCAGAAAGCAGGTAGAACTTTTGTGGTGCCTTTCAGCTGCCTACCGGGGTAGTGTAAAAACTACCAACAGAACTCGTTTCTGGCACCTTCGCCGGTCGAGCTGTGCATGGGGTGTGTTTGGAACATTTTGTTACCAGCCGAGTCCAAAATTCAGCGATTCCCCATCTAAGCCCATAAAGCAGGTAGAAAAACTTTTGTGGTGCCTTTCAGCTGCCTACCGGGGTAGTGTAAAAACTACCAACAGAACTCCTTTCTCGCACCTTCCCCGGTGGAGTTGTGCATGGGGTGTGTTTGGAACATTTTGTCAGCAGCCGAGTCCAAACTTCAGCTGATCCCCATCTCAGCCCAGAAAGCAGGTAGAAAAACTTTTGTGGTGCCTTTCAGCTGCCTACCGGGGTAGTGTAAAAACTACCAACAGAACTCGTTTCTGGCCCCTTCCCCGGTGGAGGTGTGCATGGGGTGTGTTTGGAACATTTTGTCACCAGCCGAGTCCAAAATTCAGCGATTCTCCATCTCAGCCCAGAAAGCAGGTAGAACAAGTTTTGTGGTGCCTTTCTCTTGCCTACCAGGGTACTGTAAAAACTACCAACAGAACTCGTTTCTGGCACCTTTCCCGGTGGAGTTGTGCATGGGGTGTGTTTGGAACATTTTTTCACCAGCCGAGTCCAAAATTCAGCGATTCTCCTCTCAGCCCAGAAAGCAGGTAGAACAAGTTTTGTGGTGCCTTTCTCTTGCCTACCAGGGTACTGTAAAAACTACCAACAGAACTCGTTTCTGGCACCTTCCCCGGTGGAGTTGTGCATGGGGGTGTGTTTGGAACATTTTGTCAGCAGCCGAGTCCAAAACTCAGCTGTTCCCCATCTCAGCCCAGAAAGCAGGTAGCAAAACCTTTTGTGGTGCCTTTCAGCTGCCTACCCGGGGTAGTGTAAAAACTACCAACAGAACTCGTTTCTGGCACCTTCGCCGGTGGAGCTGTGCATGGGGTGTGTTTGGAACATTTTTTTACCAGCCGAGTCCAAAATTCAGCGATTCCCCATCTCAGCCCAGAAAGCAGGTAGAACAAGTTTTGTGGTGCCTTTCAGCTGCCTACCGGGGTACTGTAAAAACTACCAACAGAACTCGTTTCTGGCACCTTCCCCAGTGGAGGTGTGCATGGGGTGTGTTTGGAACATTTTGTCACCAGCCGAGTCCAAAATTCAGCGATTCCCCATCTCAGCCCAGAAAGCAGGTAGAACAAGTTTTGTGGTGCCTTTCAGCTGCCTACCGGGGTAGTGTAAAAACTACCAACAGAACTCCTTTCTCGCACCTTCCCCGGTGGAGGTGTGCATGGGGTGTGTTTTGGAACATTTTGTCACCAGCCGAGTCCAAAATTCAGCGATTCCCCATCTCAGCCCAGAAAGCAGGTAGAACAAGTTTTGTGGTGCCTTTCAGCTGCCTACCGGGGTAGTGTAAAAACTACCAACAGAACTCGTTTCTGGCACCTTTCCCGGTGGAGTTGTGCATGGGGTGTGTTTGGAACATTTTTTCACCAGCCGAGTCCAAAATTCAGCGATTCTCCATCTCAGCCCAGAAAGCAGGTAGAACAAGTTTTGTGGTGCCTTTCAGCTGCCTACCAGGGTACTGTAAAAACTACCAAAAGAACTCGTTTCTGGCACCTTCCCCGGTGGAGTTGTGCATGGGGTGTGTTTGGAACATTTTGTCACCAGCCGAGTCCAAAACTCAGCTGTTCCCCATCTCAGCCCAGAAAGCAGGTAGAACAAGTTTTGTGGTGCCTTTCAGCTGCCTACCGGGGTAGTGTAAAAACTACCAACAGAACTCGTTTCTGGCACCTTCCCCGGTGGAGCTGTGCATGGGGTGTGTTTGGAACATTTTGTTACCAGCCGAGTCCAAAATTCAGCGATTCCCCATCTCAGCCCAGAAAGCAGGTAGAAAAACTTTTGTGGTGCCTTTCAGCTGCCTACCGGGGTAGTGTAAAAACTACCAACAGAACTCCTTTCTGGCACCTTCCCCGGTGGAGTTGTGCATGGGGTGTGTTTGGAACATTTTGTCACCAGCCGAGTCCAAAATTCAGCTGATCCCCATCTCAGCCCAGAAAGCAGGTACAACAAGTTTTGTGGTGCCTTTCAGCTGCCTACCGGGGGTAGTGTAAAAACTACCAACAGAACTCGTTTCTGGCACCTTCCCCGGTGGAGTTGTGCATGGGGTGTGTTTGGAACATTTTTTCACCAGCCGAGTCCAAAATTCAGCTGTTCCCCATCTCAGCCCAGAAAGCAGGTAGAACAAGTTTTGTAATGCCTTTCAGCTGCCTACCGGGGGTAGTGTAAAAACTACCAACAGAACTCGTTTCTGGCACCTTCCCCGGTGGAGTTGTGCATGGGGTGTGTTTGGAACATTTTTTCACCAGCCGAGTCCAAAATTCAGCGATTCTCCTCTCAGCCCAGAAAGCAGGTAGAACAAGTTTTGTGGTGCCTTTCTCTTGCCTACCAGGGTACTGTAAAAACTACCAACAGAACTCGTTTCTGGCACCTTCCCCGGTGGAGTTGTGCATGGGGTGTGTTTGGAACATTTTGTCACCAGCCGAGTCCAAAATTCAGCCGTTCCCAATCTCAGCCCAGAAAGCAGGTAGAACTTTTGTGGTGCCTTTCAGCTGCCTACCGGGGTAGTGTAAAAACTACCAACAGAACTCGTTTCTGGCACCTTCGCCGGTCGAGCTGTGCATGGGGTGTGTTTGGAACATTTTGTCAGCAGCCGAGTCCAAAATTCAGCGATTCCCCATCTAAGCCCATAAAGCAGGTAGAAAAACTTTTGTGGTGCCTTTCAGCTGCCTACCGGGGTAGTGTAAAAACTACCAACAGAACTCCTTTCTCGCACCTTCCCCGGTGGAGTTGTGCATGGGGTGTGTTTGGAACATTTTGTCAGCAGCCGAGTCCAAACTTCAGCTGATCCCCATCTCAGCCCAGAAAGCAGGTAGAAAAACTTTTGTGGTGCCTTTCAGCTGCCTACCGGGGTAGTGTAAAAACTACCAACAGAACTCGTTTCTGGCCCCTTCCCCGGTGGAGGTGTGCATGGGGTGTGTTTGGAACATTTTGTCACCAGCCGAGTCCAAAATTCAGCGATTCTCCATCTCAGCCCAGAAAGCAGGTAGAACAAGTTTTGTGGTGCCTTTCTCTTGCCTACCAGGGTACTGTAAAAACTACCAACAGAACTCGTTTCTGGCACCTTTCCCGGTGGAGTTGTGCATGGGGTGTGTTTGGAACATTTTTTCACCAGCCGAGTCCAAAATTCAGCGATTCTCCTCTCAGCCCAGAAAGCAGGTAGAACAAGTTTTGTGGTGCCTTTCTCTTGCCTACCAGGGTACTGTAAAAACTACCAACAGAACTCGTTTCTGGCACCTTCCCCGGTGGAGTTGTGCATGGGGTGTGTTTGGAACATTTTGTCAGCAGCCGAGTCCAAAACTCAGCTGTTCCCCATCTCAGCCCAGAAAGCAGGTAGCAAAACTTTTGTGGTGCCTTTCAGCTGCCTACCGGGGTAGTGTAAAAACTACCAACAGAACTCGTTTCTGGCACCTTCGCCGGTGGAGCTGTGCATGGGGTGTGTTTGGAACATTTTGTCAGCAGCCGAGTCCAAACTTCAGCTGATCCCCATCTCAGCCCAGAAAGCAGGTAGAACAAGTTTTGTGGTGCCTTTCAGCTGCCTACCGGGGTACTGTAAAAACTACCAACAGAACTCGTTTCTGGCACCTTCCCCAGTGGAGGTGTGCATGGGGTGTGTTTGGAACATTTTGTCACCAGCCGAGTCCAAAATTCAGCGATTCCCCATCTCAGCCCAGAAAGCAGGTAGAACAAGTTTTGTGGTGCCTTTCAGCTGCCTACCGGGGTAGTGTAAAAACTACCAACAGAACTCCTTTCTCGCACCTTCCCCGGTGGAGGTGTGCATGGGGTGTGTTTGGAACATTTTGTCAGCAGCCGAGTCCAAACTTCAGCTGATCCCCATCTCAGCCCAGAAAGCAGGTAGAACAACTTTTGTGGTGCCTTTCAGCTGCCTACCGGGGTAGTGTAAAAACTACCAACAGAACTCCTTTCTCGCACCTTCCCCGGTGGAGTTGTGCATGGGGTGTGTTTGGAACATTTTGTCACCAGCCGAGTCCAAAATTCAGCGATTCTCCTCTCAGCCCAGAAAGCAGGTAGAACAAGTTTTGTGGTGCCTTTCTCTTGCCTACCAGGGTACTGTAAAAACTACCAACAGAACTCCTTTCTGGCACCTTTGCCGGTGGAGTTGTGCATGGGGTGTGTTTGGAACATTTTGTCAGCAGCCGAGTCCAAAATGCAGCCGTTCCCCATCTCAGCCCAGAAAGCAGGTAGAACTTTTGTGGTGCCTTTCAGCTGCCTACCGGGGTAGTGTAAAAACTACCAAAAGAACTCGTTTCTGGCACCTTCGCCGGTCGAGCTGTGCATGGGGTGTGTTTGGAACATTTTGTTACCAGCCGAGTCCAAAATTCAGCGATTCCCCATCTAAGCCCATAAAGCAGGTAGAAAAACTTTTGTGGTGCCTTTCAGCTGCCTACCGGGGTAGTGTAAAAACTACCAACAGAACTCCATTCTCGCACCTTCCCCGGTGGAGTTGTGCATGGGGTGTGTTTGGAACATTTTGTCAGCAGCCGAGTCCAAACTTCAGCTGATCCCCATCTCAGCCCAGAAAGCAGGTAGAACAAGTTTTGTGGTGCCTTTCAGCTGCCTACCGGGGTAGTGTAAAAACTACCAACAGAACTCGTTTCTGGCCCCTTCCCCGGTGGAGGTGTGCATGGGGTGTGTTTGGAACATTTTTTCACCAGCCGAGTCCAAAATTCAGGGATTCTCCATCTCAGCCCAGAAAGCAGGTAGAACAAGTTTTGTGGTGCCTTTCTCTTGCCTACCAGGGTACTGTAAAAACTACCAACAGAACTCGTTTCTGGCACCTTTCCCGGTGGAGTTGTGCATGGGGTGTGTTTGGAACATTTTGTCACCAGCCGAGTCCAAAATTCAGCGATTCTCCTCTCAGCCCAGAAAGCAGGTAGAACAAGTTTTGTGGTGCCTTTCTCTTGCCTACCAGGGTACTGTAAAAACTACCAACAGAACTCGTTTCTGGCACCTTCCCCGGTGGAGTTGTGCATGGGGTGTGTTTGGAACATTTTGTCAGCAGCCGAGTCCAAAACTCAGCTGTTCCCCATCTCAGCCCAGAAAGCAGGTAGCAAAACTTTTGTGGTGCCTTTCAGCTGCCTACCGGGGTAGTGTAAAAACTACCAACAGAACTCGTTTCTGGCACCTTCGCCGGTCGAGCTGTGCATGGGGTGTGTTTGGAACATTTTGTTACCAGCCGAGTCCAAAATTCAGCCGTTCCCCATCTAAGCCCATAAAGCAGGTAGAAAAACTTTTGTGGTGCCTTTCAGCTGCCTACCGGGGAAGTGTAAAAACTACCAACAGAACTCCTTTCTCGCACCTTCCCCGGTGGAGTTGTGCATGGGGTGTGTTTGGAACATTTTGTCAGCAGCCGAGTCCAAACTTCAGCTGATCCCCATCTCAGCCCAGAAAGCAGGTAGAAAAACTTTTGTGGTGCCTTTCAGCTGCCTACCGGGGTAGTGTAAAAACTACCAACAGAACTCGTTTCTGGCACCTTCCCCGGTGGAGTTGTGCATGGGGTGTGTTTGGAACATTTTGTCACCAGCCCAGTCCAAAACTCAGCTGTTCCCCATCTCAGCCCAGAAAGCAGGTAGAACAAGTTTTGTGGTGCCTTTCTCTTGCCTACCAGGGTACTGTAAAAACTACCAACAGAACTCGTTTCTGGCACCTTTCCCGGTGGAGTTGTGCATGGGGTGTGTTTGGAACATTTTTTCACCAGCCGAGTCCAAAATTCAGCGATTCCCCATCTAAGCCCATAAAGCAGGTAGAAAAACTTTTGTGGTGCCTTTCAGCTGCCTACCGGGGTAGTGTAAAAACTACCAACAGAACTCGTTTCTGGCCCCTTCCCCGGTGGAGTTGTGCATGGGGTGTGTTTGGAACATTTTTTCACCAGCCGAGTCCAAAATTCAGGGATTCTCCATCTCAGCCCAGAAAGCAGGTAGCAAAACTTTTGTGGTGCCTTTCTCTTGCCTACCAGGGTACTGTAAAAACTACCAACAGAACTCGTTTCTGGCACCTTTCCCGGTGGAGTTGTGCATGGGGTGTGTTTGGAACATTTTTTCACCAGCCGAGTCCAAAATTCAGCGATTCTCCTCTCAGCCCAGAAAGCAGGTAGAACAAGTTTTGTGGTGCCTTTCTCTTGCCTACCAGGGTACTGTAAAAACTACCAACAGAACTCGTTTCTGGCACCTTCCCCGGTGGAGTTGTGCATGGGGTGTGTTTGGAACATTTTGTCAGCAGCCGAGTCCAAAACTCAGCTGTTCCCCATCTCAGCCCAGAAAGCAGGTAGCAAAACTTTTGTGGTGCCTTTCAGCTGCCTACCGGGGTAGTGTAAAAACTACCAACAGAACTCGTTTCTGGCACCTTCCCCGGTGGAGTTGTGCATGGGGTGTGTTTGGAACATTTTGTCACCAGCCGAGTCCAAAATTCAGCCGTTCCCAATCTCAGCCCAGAAAGCAGGTAGAACTTTTGTGGTGCCTTTCAGCTGCCTACCGGGGTAGTGTAAAAACTACCAACAGAACTCGTTTCTGGCACCTTCGCCGGTCGAGCTGTGCATGGGGTGTGTTTGGAACATTTTGTTACCAGCCGAGTCCAAAATTCAGCGATTCCCCATCTAAGCCCATAAAGCAGGTAGAAAAACTTTTGTGGTGCCTTTCAGCTGCCTACCGGGGTAGTGTAAAAACTACCAACAGAACTCCTTTCTCGCACCTTCCCCGGTGGAGTTGTGCATGGGGTGTGTTTGGAACATTTTGTCAGCAGCCGAGTCCAAACTTCAGCTGATCCCCATCTCAGCCCAGAAAGCAGGTAGAAAAACTTTTGTGGTGCCTTTCAGCTGCCTACCGGGGTAGTGTAAAAACTACCAACAGAACTCGTTTCTGGCCCCTTCCCCGGTGGAGGTGTGCATGGGGTGTGTTTGGAACATTTTGTCACCAGCCGAGTCCAAAATTCAGCGATTCTCCATCTCAGCCCAGAAAGCAGGTAGAACAAGTTTTGTGGTGCCTTTCTCTTGCCTACCAGGGTACTGTAAAAACTACCAACAGAACTCGTTTCTGGCACCTTTCCCGGTGGAGTTGTGCATGGGGTGTGTTTGGAACATTTTTTCACCAGCCGAGTCCAAAATTCAGCCGTTCCCAATCTCAGCCCAGAAAGCAGGTAGAACTTTTGTGGTGCCTTTCAGCTGCCTACCGGGGTAGTGTAAAAACTACCAACAGAACTCGTTTCTGGCACCTTCGCCGGTCGAGCTGTGCATGGGGTGTGTTTGGAACATTTTGTTACCAGCCGAGTCCAAAATTCAGCGATTCCCCATCTAAGCCCATAAAGCAGGTAGAAAAACTTTTGTGGTGCCTTTCAGCTGCCTACCGGGGTAGTGTAAAAACTACCAACAGAACTCCTTTCTCGCACCTTCCCCGGTGGAGTTGTGCATGGGGTGTGTTTGGAACATTTTGTCAGCAGCCGAGTCCAAACTTCAGCTGATCCCCATCTCAGCCCAGAAAGCAGGTAGAAAAACTTTTGTGGTGCCTTTCAGCTGCCTACCGGGGTAGTGTAAAAACTACCAACAGAACTCGTTTCTGGCCCCTTCCCCGGTGGAGGTGTGCATGGGGTGTGTTTGGAACATTTTGTCACCAGCCGAGTCCAAAATTCAGCGATTCTCCATCTCAGCCCAGAAAGCAGGTAGAACAAGTTTTGTGGTGCCTTTCTCTTGCCTACCAGGGTACTGTAAAAACTACCAACAGAACTCGTTTCTGGCACCTTTCCCGGTGGAGTTGTGCATGGGGTGTGTTTGGAACATTTTTTCACCAGCCGAGTCCAAAATTCAGCGATTCTCCTCTCAGCCCAGAAAGCAGGTAGAACAAGTTTTGTGGTGCCTTTCTCTTGCCTACCAGGGTACTGTAAAAACTACCAACAGAACTCGTTTCTGGCACCTTCCCCGGTGGAGTTGTGCATGGGGTGTGTTTGGAACATTTTGTCAGCAGCCGAGTCCAAAACTCAGCTGTTCCCCATCTCAGCCCAGAAAGCAGGTAGCAAAACTTTTGTGGTGCCTTTCAGCTGCCTACCGGGGTAGTGTAAAAACTACCAACAGAACTTGTTTCTGGCACCTTCCCCGGTGGAGTTGTGCATGGGGTGTGTTTGGAACATTTTGTCACCAGCTGAGTCCAAAATTCAGCCGTTCCCAATCTCAGCCCAGAAAGCAGGTAGAACTTTTGTGGTGCCTTTCAGCTGCCTACCGGGGTAGTGTAAAAACTACCAACAGAACTCGTTTCTGGCACCTTCGCCGGTCGAGCTGTGCATGGGGTGTGTTTGGAACATTTTGTTACCAGCCGAGTCCAAAATTCAGCGATTCCCCATCTAAGCCCATAAAGCAGGTAGAAAAACTTTTGTGGTGCCTTTCAGCTGCCTACCGGGGTAGTGTAAAAACTACCAACAGAACTCCTTTCTCGCACCTTCCCCGGTGGAGTTGTGCATGGGGTGTGTTTGGAACATTTTGTCAGCAGCCGAGTCCAAACTTCAGCTGATCCCCATCTCAGCCCAGAAAGCAGGTAGAAAAACTTTTGTGGTGCCTTTCAGCTGCCTACCGGGGTAGTGTAAAAACTACCAACAGAACTCGTTTCTGGCCCCTTCCCCGGTGGAGGTGTGCATGGGGTGTGTTTGGAACATTTTGTCACCAGCCGAGTCCAAAATTCAGCGATTCTCCATCTCAGCCCAGAAAGCAGGTAGAACAAGTTTTGTGGTGCCTTTCTCTTGCCTACCAGGGTACTGTAAAAACTACCAACAGAACTCGTTTCTGGCACCTTTCCCGGTGGAGTTGTGCATGGGGTGTGTTTGGAACATTTTTTCACCAGCCGAGTCCAAAATTCAGCGATTCTCCTCTCAGCCCAGAAAGCAGGTAGAACAAGTTTTGTGGTGCCTTTCTCTTGCCTACCAGGGTACTGTAAAAACTACCAACAGAACTCGTTTCTGGCACCTTCCCCGGTGGAGTTGTGCATGGGGTGTGTTTGGAACATTTTGTCACCAGCCGAGTCCAAAATTCAGCGATTCCCCATCTAAGCCCATAAAGCAGGTAGAAAAACTTTTGTGGTGCCTTTCAGCTGCCTACCGGGGTAGTGTAAAAACTACCAACAGAACTCGTTTCTGGCACCTTTCCCGGTGGAGTTGTGCATGGGGTGTGTTTGGAACATTTTTTCACCAGCCGAGTCCAAAATTCAGGGATTCTCCATCTCAGCCCAGAAAGCAGGTAGA
Source organism: Falco biarmicus (assembly GCF_023638135.1). Classification (NCBI taxonomy): domain Eukaryota; kingdom Metazoa; phylum Chordata; class Aves; order Falconiformes; family Falconidae; genus Falco; species Falco biarmicus. The sequence continues at coordinate 16,986 of NW_026611701.1, forward strand.
ACAAGTTTTGTGGTGCCTTTCTCTTGCCTACCAGGGTACTGTAAAAACTACCAACAGAACTCGTTTCTGGCACCTTTCCCGGTGGAGTTGTGCATGGGGTGTGTTTGGAACATTTTTTCACCAGCCGAGTCCAAAATTCAGCGATTCTCCTCTCAGCCCAGAAAGCAGGTAGAACAAGTTTTGTGGTGCCTTTCTCTTGCCTACCAGGGTACTGTAAAAACTACCAACAGAACTCGTTTCTGGCACCTTCCCCGGTGGAGTTGTGCATGGGGTGTGTTTGGAACATTTTGTCAGCAGCCGAGTCCAAAACTCAGCTGTTCCCCATCTCAGCCCAGAAAGCAGGTAGCAAAACTTTTGTGGTGCCTTTCAGCTGCCTACCGGGGTAGTGTAAAAACTACCAACAGAACTCGTTTCTGGCACCTTCGCCGGTCGAGCTGTGCATGGGGTGTGTTTGGAACATTTTGTTACCAGCCGAGTCCAAAATTCAGCCGTTCCCCATCTCAGCCCAGAAAGCAGGTAGAACAAGTTTTGTGGTGCCTTTCAGCTGCCTACCGGGGTACTGTAAAAACTACCAACAGAACTCGTTTCTGGCACCTTCCCCGGTGGAGTTGTGCATGGGGTGTGTTTGGAACATTTTGTCACCAGCCGAGTCCAAAATTCAGCGATTCCCCATCTCAGCCCAGAAAGCAGGTAGAACAAGTTTTGTGGTGCCTTTCAGCTGCCTACCGGGGTAGTGTAAAAACTACCAACAGAACTCGTTTCTGGCACCTTTCCCGGTGGAGTTGTGCATGGGGTGTGTTTGGAACATTTTTTCACCAGCCGAGTCCAAAATTCAGCGATTCTCCTCTCAGCCCAGAAAGCAGGTAGAACAAGTTTTGTGGTGCCTTTCTCTTGCCTACCAGGGTACTGTAAAAACTACCAACAGAACTCGTTTCTGGCACCTTCCCCGGTGGAGTTGTGCATGGGGTGTGTTTGGAACATTTTGTCACCAGCCGAGTCCAAAACTCAGCTGTTCCCCATCTCAGCCCAGAAAGCAGGTAGCAAAACTTTTGTGGTGCCTTTCAGCTGCCTACCGGGGTAGTGTAAAAACTACCAACAGAACTCGTTTCTGGCACCTTCCCCGGTGGAGCTGTGCATGGGGTGTGTTTGGAACATTTTGTCAGCAGCCGAGTCCAAAACTCAGCTGTTCCCCATCTCAGCCCAGAAAGCAGGTAGAACAAGTTTTGTGGTGCCTTTCTCTTGCCTACCAGGGTACTGTAAAAACTACCAACAGAACTCGTTTCTGGCACCTTTCCCGGTGGAGTTGTGCATGGGGTGTGTTTGGAACATTTTTTCACCAGCCGAGTCCAAAATTCAGCGATTCCCCATCTAAGCCCATAAAGCAGGTAGAAAAACTTTTGTGGTGCCTTTCAGCTTCCTACCGGGGTAGTGTAAAAACTACCAACAGAACTCCTTTCTCGCACCTTCCCCGGTGGAGCTGTGCATGGGGTGTGTTTGGAACATTTTGTCAGCAGCCGAGTCCAAACTTCAGCTGATCCCCATCTCAGCCCAGAAAGCAGGTAGAAAAACTTTTGTGGTGCCTTTCTCTTGCCTACCAGGGTACTGTAAAAACTACCAACAGAACTCGTTTCTGGCACCTTCCCCGGTGGAGGTGTGCATGGGGTGTGTTTGGAACATTTTTTCACCAGCCGAGTCCAAAATTCAGCGATTCTCCTCTCAGCCCAGAAAGCAGGTAGAACAAGTTTTGTGGTGCCTTTCTCTTGCCTACCAGGGTACTGTAAAAACTACCAACAGAACTCGTTTCTGGCACCTTCCCCGGTGGAGTTGTGCATGGGGTGTGTTTGGAACATTTTGTCAGCAGCCGAGTCCAAAACTCAGCTGTTCCCCATCTCAGCCCAGAAAGCAGGTAGCAAAACTTTTGTGGTGCCTTTCAGCTGCCTACCGGGGTAGTGTAAAAACTACCAACAGAACTCGTTTCTGGCACCTTCGCCGGTCGAGCTGTGCATGGGGTGTGTTTGGAACATTTTGTTACCAGCCGAGTCCAAAATTCAGCCGTTCCCCATCTCAGCCCAGAAAGCAGGTAGAACAAGTTTTGTGGTGCCTTTCAGCTGCCTACCGGGGGTACTGTAAAAACTACCAACAGAACTCGTTTCTGGCACCTTCCCCGGTGGAGTTGTGCATGGGGTGTGTTTGGAACATTTTGTCACCAGCCGAGTCCAAAATTCAGCGATTCCCCATCTCAGCCCAGAAAGCAGGTAGAACAAGTTTTGTGGTGCCTTTCAGCTGCCTACCGGGGTAGTGTAAAAACTACCAACAGAACTCGTTTCTGGCACCTTTCCCGGTGGAGTTGTGCATGGGGTGTGTTTGGAACATTTTTTCACCAGCCGAGTCCAAAATTCAGCGATTCTCCTCTCAGCCCAGAAAGCAGGTAGAACAAGTTTTGTGGTGCCTTTCTCTTGCCTACCAGGGTACTGTAAAAACTACCAACAGAACTCGTTTCTGGCACCTTCCCCGGTGGAGTTGTGCATGGGGTGTGTTTGGAACATTTTGTCACCAGCCGAGTCCAAAACTCAGCTGTTCCCCATCTCAGCCCAGAAAGCAGGTAGCAAAACTTTTGTGGTGCCTTTCAGCTGCCTACCGGGGTAGTGTAAAAACTACCAACAGAACTCGTTTCTGGCACCTTCCCCGGTGGAGCTGTGCATGGGGTGTGTTTGGAACATTTTGTTACCAGCCGAGTCCAAAATTCAGCCGTTCCCCATCTCAGCCCAGAAAGCAGGTAGAACAAGTTTTGTGGTGCCTTTCAGCTGCCTACCGGGGTAGTGTAAAAACTACCAACAGAACTCGTTTCTGGCACCTTTCCCGGTGGAGTTGTGCATGGGGTGTGTTTGGAACATTTTTTCACCAGCCGAGTCCAAAATTCAGCGATTCTCCATCTCAGCCCAGAAAGCAGGTAGAACAAGTTTTGTGGTGCCTTTCAGCTGCCTACCGGGGGTAGTGTAAAAACTACCAACAGAACTCGTTTCTGGCACCTTCCCCGGTGGAGCTGTGCATGGGGTGTGTGTTTGGAACATTTTGTCACCAGCCGAGTCCAAAACTCAGCTGTTCCCCATCTCAGCCCAGAAAGCAGGTAGAACAAGTTTTGTGGTGCCTTTCAGCTGCCTACCGGGGTAGTGTAAAAACTACCAACAGAACTCGTTTCTGGCACCTTCCCCGGTGGAGTTGTGCATGGGGTTGTGTTTGGAACATTTTGTCACCAGCCGAGTCCAAAATTCAGCGATTCCCATCTAAGCCCATAAAGCAGGTAGAAAAACTTTTGTGGTGCCTTTCAGCTGCCTACCGGGGTAGTGTAAAAACTACCAACAGAACTCCTTTCTCGCACCTTCCCCGGTGGAGTTGTGCATGGGGTGTGTTTGGAACATTTTGTCAGCAGCCGAGTCCAAACTTCAGCTGATCCCCATCTCAGCCCAGAAAGCAGGTACAACAAGTTTTGTGGTGCCTTTCAGCTGCCTACCGGGGTAGTGTAAAAACTACCAACAGAACTCGTTTCTGGCACCTTCGCCGGTCGAGCTGTGCATGGGGTGTGTTTGGAACATTTTGTTACCAGCCGAGTCCAAAATTCAGCCGTTCCCCATCTCAGCCCAGAAAGCAGGTACAACAAGTTTTGTGGTGCCTTTCAGCTGCCTACCGGGGTAGTGTAAAAACTACCAACAGAACTCGTTTCTGGCACCTTCCCCGGTGGAGTTGTGCATGGGGTGTGTTTGGAACATTTTGTCACCAGCCCAGTCCAAAACTCAGCTGTTCCCCATCTCAGCCCAGAAAGCAGGTAGAACAAGTTTTGTGGTGCCTTTCAGCTGCCTACCGGGGTAGTGTAAAAACTACCAACAGAACTCGTTTCTGGCACCTTCCCCGGTGGAGCTGTGCATGGGGTGTGTTTGGAACATTTTGTCACCAGCCGAGTCCAAAATTCAGCGATTGCCCATCTCAGCCCAGAAAGCAGGTAGAACAAGTTTTGTGGTGCCTTTCAGCTGCCTACCGGGGTAGTGTAAAAACTACCAACAGAACTCCTTTCTCGCACCTTCCCCGGTGGAGTTGTGCATGGGGTGTGTTTGGAACATTTTGTCAGCAGCCGAGTCCAAACTTCAGCTGATCCCCATCTCAGCCCAGAAAGCAGGTACAACAAGTTTTGTGGTGCCTTTCAGCTGCCTACCGGGGGTAGTGTAAAAACTACCAACAGAACTCGTTTCTGGCACCTTCGCCGGGTCGAGCTGTGCATGGGGTGTGTTTGGAACATTTTGTTACCAGCCGAGTCCAAAATTCAGCCGTTCCCCATCTCAGCCCAGAAAGCAGGTACAACAAGTTTTGTGGTGCCTTTCAGCTGCCTACCGGGGTAGTGTAAAAACTACCAACAGAACTCGTTTCTGGCACCTTCCCCGGTGGAGTTGTGCATGGGGTGTGTTTGGAACATTTTGTCACCAGCCCAGTCCAAAACTCAGCTGTTCCCCATCTCAGCCCAGAAAGCAGGTAGAACAAGTTTTGTGGTGCCTTTCAGCTGCCTACCGGGGTAGTGTAAAAACTACCAACAGAACTCGTTTCTGGCACCTTCCCCGGTGGAGCTGTGCATGGGGTGTGTTTGGAACATTTTGTCACCAGCCGAGTCCAAAATTCAGCGATTGCCCATCTCAGCCCAGAAAGCAGGTAGAACAAGTTTTGTGGTGCCTTTCAGCTGCCTACCGGGGTAGTGTAAAAACTACCAACAGAACTCCTTTCTCGCACCTTCCCCGGTGGAGTTGTGCATGGGGTGTGTTTGGAACATTTTGTCAGCAGCCGAGTCCAAACTTCAGCTGATCCCCATCTAAGCCCAGAAAGCAGGTACAACAAGTTTTGTGGTGCCTTTCAGCTGCCTACCGGGGGTAGTTGTAAAAACTACCAACAGAACTCGTTTCTGGCACCTTCGCCGGTCGAGCTGTGCATGGGGTGTGTTTGGAACATTTTGTTACCAGCCGAGTCCAAAATTCAGCCGTTCCCCATCTCAGCCCAGAAAGCAGGTACAACAAGTTTTGTGGTGCCTTTCAGCTGCCTACCGGGGGTAGTGTAAAAACTACCAACCAGAACTCGTTTCTGGCACCTTCCCCGGTGGAGTTGTGCATGGGGTGTGTTTGGAACATTTTGTCACCAGCCCAGTCCAAAACTCAGCTGTTCCCCATCTCAGCCCAGAAAGCAGGTAGAACAAGTTTTGTGGTGCCTTTCAGCTGCCTACCGGGGTAGTGTAAAAACTACCAACAGAACTCGTTTCTGGCACCTTCCCCGGTGGAGCTGTGCATGGGGTGTGTTTGGAACATTTTGTCACCAGCCGAGTCCAAAATTCAGCGATTGCCCATCTCAGCCCAGAAAGCAGGTAGAACAAGTTTTGTGGTGCCTTTCAGCTGCCTACCGGGGTAGTGTAAAAACTACCAACAGAACTCCTTTCTCGCACCTTCCCCGGTGGAGTTGTGCATGGGGTGTGTTTGGAACATTTTGTCAGCAGCCGAGTCCAAACTTCAGCTGATCCCCATCTCAGCCCAGAAAGCAGGTACAACAAGTTTTGTGGTGCCTTTCAGCTGCCTACCGGGGTAGTGTAAAAACTACCAACAGAACTCGTTTCTGGCACCTTCGCCGGTCGAGCTGTGCATGGGGTGTGTTTGGAACATTTTGTTACCAGCCGAGTCCAAAATTCAGCCGTTCCCCATCTCAGCCCAGAAAGCAGGTACAACAAGTTTTGTGGTGCCTTTCAGCTGCCTACCGGGGTAGTGTAAAAACTACCAACAGAACTCGTTTCTGGCACCTTCCCCGGTGGAGTTGTGCATGGGGTGTGTTTGGAACATTTTGTCACCAGCCCAGTCCAAAACTCAGCTGTTCCCCATCTCAGCCCAGAAAGCAGGTAGAACAAGTTTTGTGGTGCCTTTCAGCTGCCTACCGGGGTAGTGTAAAAACTACCAACAGAACTCGTTTCTGGCACCTTCCCCGGTGGAGCTGTGCATGGGGTGTGTTTGGAACATTTTGTCACCAGCCGAGTCCAAAATTCAGCGATTGCCCATCTCAGCCCAGAAAGCAGGTAGAACAAGTTTTGTGGTGCCTTTCAGCTGCCTACCGGGGTAGTGTAAAAACTACCACAGAACTCCTTTCTCGCACCTTCCCCGGTGGAGTTGTGCATGGGGTGTGTTTGGAACATTTTGTCAGCAGCCGAGTCCAAAACTTCAGCTGATCCCCATCTCAGCCCAGAAAGCAGGTACAACAAGTTTTGTGGTGCCTTTCAGCTGCCTACCGGGGGTAGTGTAAAAACTACCAACAGAACTCGTTTCTGGCACCTTCGCCGGTCGAGCTGTGCATGGGGTGTGTTTGGAACATTTTGTTACCAGCCGAGTCCAAAATTCAGCCGTTCCCCATCTCAGCCCAGAAAGCAGGTACAACAAGTTTTGTGGTGCCTTTCAGCTGCCTACCGGGGGTAGTGTAAAAACTACCAACAGAACTCGTTTCTGGCACCTTCCCCGGTGGAGTTGTGCATGGGGTGTGTTTGGAACATTTTGTCACCAGCCCAGTCCAAAACTCAGCTGTTCCCCATCTCAGCCCAGAAAGCAGGTAGAACAAGTTTTGTGGTGCCTTTCAGCTGCCTACCGGGGGGTAGTGTAAAAACTACCAACAGAACTCGTTTCTGGCACCTTCCCCGGTGGAGCTGTGCATGGGGTGTGTTTGGAACATTTTGTCACCAGCCGAGTCCAAAATTCAGCGATTGCCCATCTCAGCCCAGAAAGCAGGTAGAACAAGTTTTGTGGTGCCTTTCAGCTGCCTACCGGGGTAGTGTAAAAACTACCAACAGAACTCCTTTCTCGCACCTTCCCCGGTGGAGTTGTGCATGGGGTGTGTTTGGAACATTTTGTCAGCAGCCGAGTCCAAACTTCAGCTGATCCCCATCTCAGCCCAGAAAGCAGGTACAACAAGTTTGTGGTGCCTTTCAGCTGCCTACCGGGGGTAGTGTAAAAACTACCAACAGAACTCGTTTCTGGCACCTTCGCCGGTCGAGCTGTGCATGGGGTGTGTTTGGAACATTTTGTTACCAGCCGAGTCCAAAATTCAGCCGTTCCCCATCTCAGCCCAGAAAGCAGGTACAACAAGTTTTGTGGTGCCTTTCAGCTGCCTACCGGGGGGTAGTGTAAAAAACTACCAACAGAACTCGTTTCTGGCACCTTCCCCGGTGGAGTTGTGCATGGGGTGTGTTTGGAACATTTTGTCACCAGCCCAGTCCAAAACTCAGCTGTTCCCCATCTCAGCCCAGAGAAGCAGGTAGAACAAGTTTTGTGGTGCCTTTCAGCTGCCTACCGGGGTAGTGTAAAAACTACCAACAGAACTCGTTTTCTGGCACCTTCCCCGGTGGAGCTGTGCATGGGGTGTGTTTGGAACATTTTGTCACCAGCCGAGTCCAAAATTCAGCGATTGCCCATCTCAGCCCAGAAAGCAGGTAGAACAAGTTTGTGGTGCCTTTCAGCTGCCTACCGGGGTAGTGTAAAAACTACCAACAGAACTCCTTTCTCGCACCTTCCCCGGTGGAGTTGTGCATGGGGTGTGTTTGGAACATTTTGTCAGCAGCCGAGTCCAAACTTCAGCTGATCCCCATCTCAGCCCAGAAAGCAGGTACAACAAGTTTTGTGGTGCCTTTCAGCTGCCTACCGGGGGTAGTGTAAAAACTACCAACAGAACTCGTTTCTGGCACCTTCGCCGGTCGAGCTGTGCATGGGGTGTGTTTGGAACATTTTGTTACCAGCCGAGTCCAAAATTCAGCCGTTCCCCATCTCAGCCCAGAAAGCAGGTACAACAAGTTTTGTGGTGCCTTTCAGCTGCCTACCGGGGTAGTGTAAAAACTACCAACAGAACTCGTTTCTGGCACCTTCCCCGGTGGAGTTGTGCATGGGGTGTGTTTGGAACATTTTGTCACCAGCCCAGTCCAAAACTCAGCTGTTCCCCATCTCAGCCCAGAAAGCAGGTAGAACAAGTTTTGTGGTGCCCTTTCAGCTGCCTACCGGGGGTAGTGTAAAAACTACCAACAGAAACTCGTTTCTGGCACCTTCCCCGGTGGAGCTGTGCATGGGGTGTGTTTGGAACATTTTGTCACCAGCCGAGTCCAAAATTCAGCGATTGCCCATCTCAGCCCAGAAAGCAGGTAGAACAAGTTTTGTGGTGCCTTTCAGCTGCCTACCGGGGTAGTGTAAAAACTACCAACAGAACTCCTTTCTCGCACCTTCCCCGGTGGAGTTGTGCATGGGGTGTGTTTGGAACATTTTGTCAGCAGCCGAGTCCAAACTTCAGCTGATCCCCCATCTCAGCCCAGAAAGCAGGTACAACAAGTTTTGTGGTGCCTTTCAGCTGCCTACCGGGGTAGTGTAAAAACTACCAACAGAACTCGTTTCTGGCACCTTCGCCGGTCGAGCTGTGCATGGGGTGTGTTTGGAACATTTTGTTACCAGCCGAGTCCAAAATTCAGCCGTTCCCCATCTCAGCCAGAAAGCAGGTACAACAAGTTTTGTGGTGCCTTTCAGCTGCCTACCGGGGTAGTGTAAAAACTACCAACAGAACTCGTTTCTGGCACCTTCCCCGGTGGAGTTGTGCATGGGGTGTGTTTGGAACATTTTGTCACCAGCCCAGTCCAAAACTCAGCTGTTCCCCATCTCAGCCCAGAAAGCAGGTAGAACAAGTTTTGTGGTGCCTTTCAGCTGCCTACCGGGGTAGTGTAAAAACTACCAACAGAACTCGTTTCTGGCACCTTCCCCGGTGGAGCTGTGCATGGGGTGTGTTTGGAACATTTTGTCACCAGCCGAGTCCAAAATTCAGCGATTGCCCATCTCAGCCCAGAAAGCAGGTAGAACAAGTTTTGTGGTGCCTTTCAGCTGCCTACCGGGGTAGTGTAAAAACTACCAACAGAACTCCTTTCTCGCACCTTCCCCGGTGGAGTTGTGCATGGGGTGTGTTTGGAACATTTTGTCAGCAGCCGAGTCCAAACTTCAGCTGATCCCCATCTCAGCCCAGAAAGCAGGTACAACAAGTTTTGTGGTGCCTTTCAGCTGCCTACCGGGGTAGTGTAAAAACTACCAACAGAACTCGTTTCTGGCACCTTCGCCGGTCGAGCTGTGCATGGGGTGTGTTTGGAACATTTTGTTACCAGCCGAGTCCAAAATTCAGCCGTTCCCCATCTCAGCCCAGAAAGCAGGTACAACAAGTTTTGTGGTGCCTTTCAGCTGCCTACCGGGGTAGTGTAAAAACTACCAACAGAACTCGTTTCTGGCACCTTCCCTGGTGGAGTTGTGCATGGGGTGTGTTTGGAACATTTTGTCACCAGCCCAGTCCAAAACTCAGCTGTTCCCCATCTCAGCCCAGAAAGCAGGTAGAACAAGTTTTGTGGTGCCTTTCAGCTGCCTACCGGGGTAGTGTAAAAACTACCAACAGAACTCGTTTCTGGCACCTTCCCCGGTGGAGCTGTGCATGGGGTGTGTTTGGAACATTTTGTCACCAGCCGAGTCCAAAATTCAGCGATTGCCCATCTCAGCCCAGAAAGCAGGTAGAACAAGTTTTGTGGTGCCTTTCAGCTGCCTACCGGGGTAGTGTAAAAACTACCAACAGAACTCCTTTCTCGCACCTTCCCCGGTGGAGTTGTGCATGGGGTGTGTTTGGAACATTTTGTCAGCAGCCGAGTCCAAACTTCAGCTGATCCCCATCTCAGCCCAGAAAGCAGGTACAACAAGTTTTGTGGTGCCTTTCAGCTGCCTACCGGGGTAGTGTAAAAACTACCAACAGAACTCGTTTCTGGCACCTTCGCCGGTCGAGCTGTGCATGGGGTGTGTTTGGAACATTTTGTTACCAGCCGAGTCCAAAATTCAGCCGTTCCCCATCTCAGCCCAGAAAGCAGGTACAACAAGTTTTGTGGTGCCTTTCAGCTGCCTACCGGGGTACTGTAAAAACTACCAACAGAACTCGTTTCTGGGACCTTCCCCGGTGGAGTTGTGCATGGGGTGTGTTTGGAACATTTTGTCACCAGCCGAGTCCAAAATTCAGCGATTCCCCATCTCAGCCCAGAAAGCAGGTAGAACAAGTTTTGTGGTGCCTTTCAGCTGCCTACCGGGGTAGTGTAAAAACTACCAACAGAACTCGTTTCTGGCACCTTCCCCGGTGGAGTTGTGCATGGGGTGTGTTTGGAACATTTTTTCACCAGCCGAGTCCAAAATTCAGCGATTCTCCATCTCAGCCCAGAAAGCAGGTACAACAAGTTTTGTGGTGCCTTTCAGCTGCCTACCGGGGGTACTGTAAAAACTACCAAAAGAACTCGTTTCTGGCACCTTCCCCGGTGGAGTTGTGCATGGGGTGTGTTTGGAACATTTTGTCACCAGCCCAGTCCAAAACTCAGCTGTTCCCCATCTCAGCCCAGAAAGCAGGTAGAACAAGTTTTGTGGTGCCTTTCAGCTGCCTACCGGGGTAGTGTAAAAACTACCAACAGAACTCGTTTCTGGCACCTTCCCCGGTGGAGCTGTGCATGGGGTGTGTTTGGAACATTTTGTTACCAGCCGAGTCCAAAATTCAGCGATTCCCCATCTCAGCCCAGAAAGCAGGTAGAAAAACTTTTGTGGTGCCTTTCAGCTGCCTACCGGGGTAGTGTAAAAACTACCAACAGAACTCCTTTCTGGCACCTTCCCCGGTGGAGTTGTGCATGGGGTGTGTTTGGAACATTTTGTTACCAGCCGAGTCCAAAATTCAGCTGATCCCCATCTCAGCCCAGAAAGCAGGTACAACAAGTTTTGTGGTGCCTTTCAGCTGCCTACCGGGGTAGTGTAAAAACTACCAACAGAACTCGTTTCTGGCACCTTCCCCGGTGGAGTTGTGCATGGGGTGTGTTTGGAACATTTTGTCACCAGCCGAGTCCAAAATTCAGCTGTTCCCCATCTCAGCCCAGAAAGCAGGTAGAACAAGTTTTGTAATGCCTTTCAGCTGCCTACCGGGGTAGTGTAAAAACTACCAACAGAACTCCTTTCTCGCACCTTCCCCGGTGGAGTTGTGCATGGGGTGTGTTTGGAACATTTTGTCACCAGCCGAGTCCAAAACTCAGCTGTTCCCCATCTCAGCCCAGAAAGCAGGTAGAACAAGTTTTGTGGTGCCTTTCAGCTGCCTACCGGGGTAGTGTAAAAACTACCAACAGAACTCGTTTCTGGCACCTTCCTCGTTGGAGTTGTGCATGGGGTGTGTTTGGAACATTTTGTCACCAGCCGAGTCCAAAATTCAGCGATTCCCCATCTAAGCCCATAAAGCAGGTAGAAAAACTTTTGTGGTGCCTTTCAGCTGCCTACCGGGGTAGTGTAAAAACTACCAACAGAACTCCTTTCTCGCACCTTCCCCGGTGGAGTTGTGCATGGGGTGTGTTTGGAACATTTTGTCAGCAGCCGAGTCCAAACTTCAGCTGATCCCCATCTCAGCCCAGAAAGCAGGTACAACAAGTTTTGTGGTGCCTTTCAGCTGCCTACCGGGGTAGTGTAAAAACTACCAACAGAACTCGTTTCTGGCACCTTCGCCGGTCGAGCTGTGCATGGGGTGTGTTTGGAACATTTTGTTACCAGCCGAGTCCAAAATTCAGCTGTTCCCCATCTCAGCCCAGAAAGCAGGTACAACAAGTTTTGTGGTGCCTTTCAGCTGCCTACCGGGGTAGTGTAAAAACTACCAACAGAACTCGTTTCTGGCACCTTCCCCGGTGGAGTTGTGCATGGGGTGTGTTTGGAACATTTTGTCACCAGCCGAGTCCAAAATTCAGCGATTCCCCATCTCAGCCCAGAAAGCAGGTAGAACAAGTTTTGTGGTGCCTTTCAGCTGCCTACCGGGGTAGTGTAAAAACTACCAACAGAACTCGTTTCTGGCACCTTTCCCGGTGGAGTTGTGCATGGGGTGTGTTTGGAACATTTTTTCACCAGCCGAGTCCAAAATTCAGCGATTCTCCATCTCAGCCCAGAAAGCAGGTAGAACAAGTTTTGTGGTGCCTTTCAGCTGCCTACCAGGGTACTGTAAAAACTACCAAAAGAACTCGTTTCTGGCACCTTCCCCGGTGGAGTTGTGCATGGGGTGTGTTTGGAACATTTTGTCACCAGCCCAGTCCAAAACTCAGCTGTTCCCCATCTCAGCCCAGAAAGCAGGTAGAACAAGTTTTGTGGTGCCTTTCAGCTGCCCACCGGGGTAGTGTAAAAACTACCAACAGAACTCGTTTCTGGCACCTTCCCCGGTGGAGCTGTGCATGGGGTGTGTTTGGAACATTTTGTTACCAGCCGAGTCCAAAATTCAGCGATTCCCCATCTCAGCCCAGAAAGCAGGTAGAAAAACTTTTGTGGTGCCTTTCAGCTGCCTACCGGGGTAGTGTAAAAACTACCAACAGAACTCCTTTCTGGCACCTTCCCCGGTGGAGTTGTGCATGGGGTGTGTTTGGAACATTTTTTCACCAGCCGAGTCCAAAATTCAGCGATTCTCCTCTCAGCCCAGAAAGCAGGTAGAACAAGTTTTGTGGTGCCTTTCTCTTGCCTACCAGGGTACTGTAAAAACTGCCAACAGAACTCGTTTCTGGCACCTTCCCCGGTGGAGTTGTGCATGGGGTGTGTTTGGAACATTTTGTCACCAGCCGAGTCCAAAATTCAGCCGTTCCCAATCTCAGCCCAGAAAGCAGGTAGAACTTTTGTGGTGCCTTTCAGCTGCCTACCGGGGTAGTGTAAAAACTACCAACAGAACTCGTTTCTGGCACCTTCGCCGGTCGAGCTGTGCATGGGGTGTGTTTGGAACATTTTGTTACCAGCCGAGTCCAAAATTCAGCGATTCCCCATCTAAGCCCATAAAGCAGGTAGAAAAACTTTTGTGGTGCCTTTCAGCTGCCTACCGGGGTAGTGTAAAAACTACCAACAGAACTCCTTTCTCGCACCTTCCCCGGTGGAGTTGTGCATGGGGTGTGTTTGGAACATTTTGTCAGCAGCCGAGTCCAAACTTCAGCTGATCCCCATCTCAGCCCAGAAAGCAGGTAGAAAAACTTTTGTGGTGCCTTTCAGCTGCCTACCGGGGTAGTGTAAAAACTACCAACAGAACTCGTTTCTGGCCCCTTCCCCGGTGGAGGTGTGCATGGGGTGTGTTTGGAACATTTTGTCACCAGCCGAGTCCAAAATTCAGGGATTCTCCATCTCAGCCCAGAAAGCAGGTAGAACAAGTTTTGTGGTGCCTTTCTCTTGCCTACCAGGGTACTGTAAAAACTACCAACAGAACTCGTTTCTGGCACCTTTCCCGGTGGAGTTGTGCATGGGGTGTGTTTGGAACATTTTTTCACCAGCCGAGTCCAAAATTCAGCGATTCTCCTCTCAGCCCAGAAAGCAGGTAGAACAAGTTTTGTGGTGCCTTTCTCTTGCCTACCAGGGTACTGTAAAAACTACCAACAGAACTCGTTTCTGGCACCTTCCCCGGTGGAGTTGTGCATGGGGTGTGTTTGGAACATTTTGTCAGCAGCCGAGTCCAAAACTCAGCTGTTCCCCATCTCAGCCCAGAAAGCAGGTAGAACAAGTTTTGTGGTGCCTTTCAGCTGCCTACCGGGGTAGTGTAAAAACTACCAACAGAACTCGTTTCTGGCACCTTCCCCGGTGGAGTTGTGCATGGGGTGTGTTTGGAACATTTTGTCACCAGCCCAGTCCAAAACTCAGCTGTTCCCCATCTCAGCCCAGAAAGCAGGTAGAACAAGTTTTGTGGTGCCTTTCAGCTGCCTACCGGGGTAGTGTAAAAACTACCAACAGAACTCGTTTCTGGCACCTTCCCCGGTGGAGCTGTGCATGGGGTGTGTTTGGAACATTTTGTTACCAGCCGAGTCCAAAATTCAGCGATTCCCCATCTCAGCCCAGAAAGCAGGTAGAAAAACTTTTGTGGTGCCTTTCAGCTGCCTACCGGGGTAGTGTAAAAACTACCAACAGAACTCCTTTCTGGCACCTTCCCCGGTGGAGTTGTGCATGGGGTGTGTTTGGAACATTTTGTCACCAGCCGAGTCCAAAATTCAGCTGATCCCCATCTCAGCCCAGAAAGCAGGTACAACAAGTTTTGTGGTGCCTTTCAGCTGCCTACCGGGGTAGTGTAAAAACTACCAACAGAACTCGTTTCTGGCACCTTCCCCGGTGGAGTTGTGCATGGGGTGTGTTTGGAACATTTTGTCACCAGCCGAGTCCAAAATTCAGCTGTTCCCCATCTCAGCCCAGAAAGCAGGTAGAACAAGTTTTGTAATGCCTTTCAGCTGCCTACCGGGGTAGTGTAAAAACTACCAACAGAACTCGTTTCTGGCACCTTCCCCGGTGGAGTTGTGCATGGGGTGTGTTTGGAACATTTTTTCACCAGCCGAGTCCAAAATTCAGCGATTCTCCTCTCAGCCCAGAAAGCAGGTAGAACAAGTTTTGTGGTGCCTTTCTCTTGCCTACCAGGGTACTGTAAAAACTACCAACAGAACTCGTTTCTGGCACCTTCCCCGGTGGAGTTGTGCATGGGGTGTGTTTGGAACATTTTGTCACCAGCCGAGTCCAAAATTCAGCCGTTCCCAATCTCAGCCCAGAAAGCAGGTAGAACTTTTGTGGTGCCTTTCAGCTGCCTACCGGGGTAGTGTAAAAACTACCAACAGAACTCGTTTCTGGCACCTTCGCCGGTCGAGCTGTGCATGGGGTGTGTTTGGAACATTTTGTTACCAGCCGAGTCCAAAATTCAGCGATTCCCCATCTCAGCCCAGAAAGCAGGTAGAAAAACTTTTGTGGTGCCTTTCAGCTGCCTACCGGGGTAGTGTAAAAACTACCAACAGAACTCCTTTCTCGCACCTTCCCCGGTGGAGTTGTGCATGGGGTGTGTTTGGAACATTTTGTCAGCAGCCGAGTCCAAACTTCAGCTGATCCCCATCTCAGCCCAGAAAGCAGGTAGAAAAACTTTTGTGGTGCCTTTCAGCTGCCTACCGGGGTAGTGTAAAAACTACCAACAGAACTCGTTTCTGGCCCCTTCCCCGGTGGAGGTGTGCATGGGGTGTGTTTGGAACATTTTTTCACCAGCCGAGTCCAAAATTCAGGGATTCTCCATCTCAGCCCAGAAAGCAGGTAGAACAAGTTTTGTGGTGCCTTTCTCTTGCCTACCAGGGTACTGTAAAAACTACCAACAGAACTCGTTTCTGGCACCTTTCCCGGTGGAGTTGTGCATGGGGTGTGTTTGGAACATTTTTTCACCAGCCGAGTCCAAAATTCAGCGATTCTCCTCTCAGCCCAGAAAGCAGGTAGAACAAGTTTTGTGGTGCCTTTCTCTTGCCTACCAGGGTACTGTAAAAACTACCAACAGAACTCGTTTCTGGCACCTTCCCCGGTGGAGTTGTGCATGGGGTGTGTTTGGAACATTTTGTCAGCAGCCGAGTCCAAAACTCAGCTGTTCCCCATCTCAGCCCAGAAAGCAGGTAGCAAAACTTTTGTGGTGCCTTTCAGCTGCCTACCGGGGTAGTGTAAAAACTACCAACAGAACTCGTTTCTGGCACCTTCGCCGGTGGAGCTGTGCATGGGGTGTGTTTGGAACATTTTGTTACCAGCCGAGTCCAAAATTCAGCCGTTCCCCATCTCAGCCCAGAAAGCAGGTAGAACAAGTTTTGTGGTGCCTTTCAGCTGCCTACCGGGGTACTGTAAAAACTACCAACAGAACTCGTTTCTGGCACCTTCCCCAGTGGAGGTGTGCATGGGGTGTGTTTGGAACATTTTGTCACCAGCCGAGTCCAAAATTCAGCGATTCCCCATCTCAGCCCAGAAAGCAGGTAGAACAAGTTTTGTGGTGCCTTTCAGCTGCCTACCGGGGTAGTGTAAAAACTACCAACAGAACTCCTTTCTCGCACCTTCCCCGGTGGAGGTGTGCATGGGGTGTGTTTGGAACATTTTGTCAGCAGCCGAGTCCAAACTTCAGCTGATCCCCATCTCAGCCCAGAAAGCAGGTAGAACAACTTTTGTGGTGCCTTTCAGCTGCCTACCGGGGTAGTGTAAAAACTACCAACAGAACTCCTTTCTCGCACCTTCCCCGGTGGAGTTGTGCATGGGGTGTGTTTGGAACATTTTGTCACCAGCCGAGTCCAAAATTCAGCGATTCTCCTCTCAGCCCAGAAAGCAGGTAGAACAAGTTTTGTGGTGCCTTTCTCTTGCCTACCAGGGTACTGTAAAAACTACCAACAGAACTCCTTTCTCGCACCTTCCCCGGTGGAGTTGTGCATGGGGTGTGTTTGGAACATTTTGTCAGCAGCCGAGTCCAAAATTCAGCCGTTCCCCATCTCAGCCCAGAAAGCAGGTAGAACTTTTGTGGTGCCTTTCAGGTGCCTACCGGGGTAGTGTAAAAACTACCAAAAGAACTCGTTTCTGGCACCTTCGCCGGTCGAGCTGTGCATGGGGTGTGTTTGGAACATTTTGTTACCAGCCGAGTCCAAAATTCAGCGATTCCCCATCTAAGCCCATAAAGCAGGTAGAAAAACTTTTGTGGTGCCTTTCAGCTGCCTACCGGGGTAGTGTAAAAACTATCAACAGAACTCCTTTCTCGCACCTTCCCCGGTGGAGTTGTGCATGGGGTGTGTTTGGAACATTTTGTCAGCAGCCGAGTCCAAACTTCAGCTGATCCCCATCTCAGCCCAGAAAGCAGGTAGAAAAACTTTTGTGGTGCCTTTCAGCTGCCTACCGGGGTAGTGTAAAAACTACCAACAGAACTCGTTTCTGGCACCTTCCCCGGTGGAGCTGTGCATGGGGTGTGTTTGGAACATTTTGTTACCAGCCGAGTCCAAAATTCAGCGATTCCCCATCTCAGCCCAGAAAGCAGGTAGAACAAGTTTTGTGGTGCCTTTCAGCTGCCTACCGGGGTAGTGTAAAAACTACCAACAGAACTCGTTTCTGGCACCTTCCCCGGTGGAGTTGTGCATGGGGTGTGTTTGGAACATTTTGTCACCAGCCGAGTCCAAAATTCAGCTGATCCCCATCTCAGCCCAGAAAGCAGGTACAACAAGTTTTGTGGTGCCTTTCAGCTGCCTACCGGGGTAGTGTAAAAACTACCAACAGAACTCGTTTCTGGCACCTTCCCCGGTGGAGTTGTGCATGGGGTGTGTTTGGAACATTTTGTCACCAGCCGAGTCCAAAATTCAGCTGTTCCCCATCTCAGCCCAGAAAGCAGGTAGAACAAGTTTTGTAATGCCTTTCAGCTGCCTACCGGGGTAGTGTAAAAACTACCAACAGAACTCGTTTCTGGCACCTTCCCCGGTGGAGTTGTGCATGGGGTGTGTTTGGAACATTTTTTCACCAGCCGAGTCCAAAATTCAGCGATTCTCCTCTCAGCCCAGAAAGCAGGTAGAACAAGTTTTGTGGTGCCTTTCTCTTGCCTACCAGGGTACTGTAAAAACTACCAACAGAACTCGTTTCTGGCACCTTCCCCGGTGGAGTTGTGCATGGGGTGTGTTTGGAACATTTTGTCACCAGCCGAGTCCAAAATTCAGCCGTTCCCAATCTCAGCCCAGAAAGCAGGTAGAACTTTTGTGGTGCCTTTCAGCTGCCTACCGGGGTAGTGTAAAAACTACCAACAGAACTCGTTTCTGGCACCTTCGCCGGTCGAGCTGTGCATGGGGTGTGTTTGGAACATTTTGTTACCAGCCGAGTCCAAAATTCAGCGATTCCCCATCTAAGCCCATAAAGCAGGTAGAAAAACTTTTGTGGTGCCTTTCAGCTGCCTACCGGGGTAGTGTAAAAACTACCAACAGAACTCCTTTCTCGCACCTTCCCCGGTGGAGTTGTGCATGGGGTGTGTTTGGAACATTTTGTCAGCAGCCGAGTCCAAACTTCAGCTGATCCCCATCTCAGCCCAGAAAGCAGGTAGAAAAACTTTTGTGGTGCCTTTCAGCTGCCTACCGGGGTAGTGTAAAAACTACCAACAGAACTCGTTTCTGGCCCCTTCCCCGGTGGAGGTGTGCATGGGGTGTGTTTGGAACATTTTTTCACCAGCCGAGTCCAAAATTCAGGGATTCTCCATCTCAGCCCAGAAAGCAGGTAGAACAAGTTTTGTGGTGCCTTTCTCTTGCCTACCAGGGTACTGTAAAAACTACCAACAGAACTCGTTTCTGGCACCTTTCCCGGTGGAGTTGTGCATGGGGTGTGTTTGGAACATTTTTTCACCAGCCGAGTCCAAAATTCAGCGATTCTCCTCTCAGCCCAGAAAGCAGGTAGAACAAGTTTTGTGGTGCCTTTCTCTTGCCTACCAGGGTACTGTAAAAACTACCAACAGAACTCGTTTCTGGCACCTTCCCCGGTGGAGTTGTGCATGGGGTGTGTTTGGAACATTTTGTCAGCAGCCGAGTCCAAAACTCAGCTGTTCCCCATCTCAGCCCAGAAAGCAGGTAGCAAAACTTTTGTGGTGCCTTTCAGCTGCCTACCGGGGTAGTGTAAAAACTACCAACAGAACTCGTTTCTGGCACCTTCGCCGGTGGAGCTGTGCATGGGGTGTGTTTGGAACATTTTGTTACCAGCCGAGTCCAAAATTCAGCCGTTCCCCATCTCAGCCCAGAAAGCAGGTAGAACAAGTTTTGTGGTGCCTTTCAGCTGCCTACCGGGGTACTGTAAAAACTACCAACAGAACTCGTTTCTGGCACCTTCCCCAGTGGAGGTGTGCATGGGGTGTGTTTGGAACATTTTGTCACCAGCCGAGTCCAAAATTCAGCGATTCCCCATCTCAGCCCAGAAAGCAGGTAGAACAAGTTTTGTGGTGCCTTTCAGCTGCCTACCGGGGTAGTGTAAAAACTACCAACAGAACTCCTTTCTCGCACCTTCCCCGGTGGAGGTGTGCATGGGGTGTGTTTGGAACATTTTGTCAGCAGCCGAGTCCAAACTTCAGCTGATCCCCATCTCAGCCCAGAAAGCAGGTAGAACAACTTTTGTGGTGCCTTTCAGCTGCCTACCGGGGTAGTGTAAAAACTACCAACAGAACTCCTTTCTCGCACCTTCCCCGGTGGAGTTGTGCATGGGGTGTGTTTGGAACATTTTGTCACCAGCCGAGTCCAAAATTCAGCGATTCTCCTCTCAGCCCAGAAAGCAGGTAGAACAAGTTTTGTGGTGCCTTTCTCTTGCCTACCAGGGTACTGTAAAAACTACCAACAGAACTCCTTTCTCGCACCTTCCCCGGTGGAGTTGTGCATGGGGTGTGTTTGGAACATTTTGTCAGCAGCCGAGTCCAAAATTCAGCCGTTCCCCATCTCAGCCCAGAAAGCAGGTAGAACTTTTGTGGTGCCTTTCAGGTGCCTACCGGGGTAGTGTAAAAACTACCAAAAGAACTCGTTTCTGGCACCTTCGCCGGTCGAGCTGTGCATGGGGTGTGTTTGGAACATTTTGTTACCAGCCGAGTCCAAAATTCAGCGATTCCCCATCTAAGCCCATAAAGCAGGTAGAAAAACTTTTGTGGTGCCTTTCAGCTGCCTACCGGGGTAGTGTAAAAACTATCAACAGAACTCCTTTCTCGCACCTTCCCCGGTGGAGTTGTGCATGGGGTGTGTTTGGAACATTTTGTCAGCAGCCGAGTCCAAACTTCAGCTGATCCCCATCTCAGCCCAGAAAGCAGGTAGAAAAACTTTTGTGGTGCCTTTCAGCTGCCTACCGGGGTAGTGTAAAAACTACCAACAGAACTCGTTTCTGGCCCCTTCCCCGGTGGAGGTGTGCATGGGGTGTGTTTGGAACATTTTTTCACCAGCCGAGTCCAAAATTCAGGGATTCTCCATCTCAGCCCAGAAAGCAGGTAGAACAAGTTTTGTGGTGCCTTTCTCTTGCCTACCAGGGTACTGTAAAAACTACCAACAGAACTCGTTTCTGGCACCTTTCCCGGTGGAGTTGTGCATGGGGTGTGTTTGGAACATTTTTTCACCAGCCGAGTCCAAAATTCAGCGATTCTCCTCTCAGCCCAGAAAGCAGGTAGAACAAGTTTTGTGGTGCCTTTCTCTTGCCTACCAGGGTACTGTAAAAACTACCAACAGAACTCGTTTCTGGCACCTTCCCCGGTGGAGTTGTGCATGGGGTGTGTTTGGAACATTTTGTCAGCAGCCGAGTCCAAAACTCAGCTGTTCCCCATCTCAGCCCAGAAAGCAGGTAGCAAAACTTTTGTGGTGCCTTTCAGCTGCCTACCGGGGTAGTGTAAAAACTACCAACAGAACTCGTTTCTGGCACCTTCGCCGGTCGAGCTGTGCATGGGGTGTGTTTGGAACATTTTGTTACCAGCCGAGTCCAAAATTCAGCCGTTCCCCATCTCAGCCCAGAAAGCAGGTAGAAAAACTTTTGTGGTGCCTTTCAGCTGCCTACCGGGGTAGTGTAAAAACTACCAACAGAACTCCTTTCTCGCACCTTCCCCGGTGGAGTTGTGCATGGGGTGTGTTTGGAACATTTTGTCAGCAGCCGAGTCCAAACTTCAGCTGATCCCCATCTCAGCCCAGAAAGCAGGTAGAAAAACTTTTGTGGTGCCTTTCAGCTGCCTACCGGGGTAGTGTAAAAACTACCAACAGAACTCGTTTCTGGCCCCTTCCCCGGTGGAGTTGTGCATGGGGTGTGTTTGGAACATTTTGTCAGCAGCCCAGTCCAAAACTCAGCTGTTCCCCATCTCAGCCCAGAAAGCAGGTAGAACAAGTTTTGTGGTGCCTTTCTCTTGCCTACCAGGGTACTGTAAAAACTACCAACAGAACTCGTTTCTGGCACCTTTCCCGGTGGAGTTGTGCATGGGGTGTGTTTGGAACATTTTTTCACCAGCCGAGTCCAAAATTCAGCGATTCCCCATCTAAGCCCATAAAGCAGGTAGAAAAACTTTTGTGGTGCCTTTCAGCTGCCTACCGGGGTAGTGTAAAAACTACCAACAGAACTCCTTTCTCGCACCTTCCCCGGTGGAGTTGTGCATGGGGTGTGTTTGGAACATTTTGTCACCAGCCGAGTCCAAAATTCAGCTGATCCCCATCTCAGCCCAGAAAGCAGGTAGAAAAACTTTTGTGGTGCCTTTCTCTTGCCTACCAGGGTACTGTAAAAACTACCAACAGAACTCCTTTCTCGCACCTTTCCCGGTGGAGTTGTGCATGGGGTGTGTTTGGAACATTTTTTCACCAGCCGAGTCCAAAATTCAGCGATTCTCCTCTCAGCCCAGAAAGCAGGTAGAACAAGTTTTGTGGTGCCTTTCTCTTGCCTCCCGGGGTAGTGTAAAAACTACCAACAGAACTCGTTTCTGGCACCTTCCCCGGTGGAGTTGTGCATGGGGTGTGTTTGGAACATTTTGTCAGCAGCCGAGTCCAAAACTCAGCTGTTCCCCATCTCAGCCCAGAAAGCAGGTAGCAAAACTTTTGTGGTGCCTTTCAGCTGCCTACCGGGGTAGTGTAAAAACTACCAACAGAACTCGTTTCTGGCACCTTCGCCGGTCGAGCTGTGCATGGGGTGTGTTTGGAACATTTTTTCACCAGCCGAGTCCAAAATTCAGCCGTTCCCCATCTCAGCCCAGAAAGCAGGTAGAACAAGTTTTGTGGTGCCTTTCAGCTGCCTACCGGGGTACTGTAAAAACTACCAACAGAACTCGTTTCTGGCACCTTCCCCGGTGGAGTTGTGCATGGGGTGTGTTTGGAACATTTTGTCACCAGCCGAGTCCAAAATTCAGCGATTCCCCATCTCAGCCCAGAAAGCAGGTAGAACAAGTTTTGTGGTGCCTTTCAGCTGCCTACCGGGGTAGTGTAAAAACTACCAACAGAACTCGTTTCTGGCACCTTTCCCGGTGGAGTTGTGCATGGGGTGTGTTTGGAACATTTTTTCACCAGCCGAGTCCAAAATTCAGCGATTCTCCATCTCAGCCCAGAAAGCAGGTAGAACAAGTTTTGTGGTGCCTTTCAGCTGCCTACCAGGGTACTGTAAAAACTACCAACAGAACTCGTTTCTGGCACCTTCCCCGGTGGAGTTGTGCATGGGGTGTGTTTGGAACATTTTGTCACCAGCCCAGTCCAAAACTCAGCTGTTCCCCATCTCAGCCCAGAAAGCAGGTAGAACAAGTTTTGTAATGCCTTTCAGCTGCCTACCGGGGTAGTGTAAAAACTACCAACAGAACTCGTTTCTGGCACCTTCCCCGGTGGAGCTGTGCATGGGGTGTGTTTGGAACATTTTGTTACCAGCCGAGTCCAAAATTCAGCGATTCCCCATCTCAGCCCAGAAAGCAGGTAGAAAAACTTTTGTGGTGCCTTTCAGCTGCCTACCGGGGTAGTGTAAAAACTACCAACAGAACTCCTTTCTCGCACCTTCCCCGGTGGAGTTGTGCATGGGGTGTGTTTGGAACATTTTGTCAGCAGCCGAGTCCAAACTTCAGCTGATCCCCATCTCAGCCCAGAAAGCAGGTACAACAAGTTTTGTGGTGCCTTTCAGCTGCCTACCGGGGTAGTGTAAAAACTACCAACAGAACTCGTTTCTGGCACCTTCCCCGGTGGAGTTGTGCATGGGGTGTGTTTGGAACATTTTGTCACCAGCCGAGTCCAAAATTCAGCTGTTCCCCATCTCAGCCCAGAAAGCAGGTAGAACAAGTTTTGTAATGCCTTTCAGCTGCCTACCGGGGTAGTGTAAAAACTACCAACAGAACTCGTTTCTGGCACCTTCCCCGGTGGAGTTGTGCATGGGGTGTGTTTGGAACATTTTTTCACCAGCCGAGTCCAAAATTCAGCGATTCTCCTCTCAGCCCAGAAAGCAGGTAGAACAAGTTTTGTGGTGCCTTTCTCTTGCCTACCAGGGTACTGTAAAAACTACCAACAGAACTCGTTTCTGGCACCTTCCCCGGTGGAGTTGTGCATGGGGTGTGTTTGGAACATTTTGTCACCAGCCGAGTCCAAAATTCAGCCGTTCCCCATCTCAGCCCAGAAAGCAGGTAGAACTTTTGTGGTGCCTTTCAGCTGCCTACCGGGGTAGTGTAAAAACTACCAACAGAACTCGTTTCTGGCACCTTCGCCGGTCGAGCTGTGCATGGGGTGTGTTTGGAACATTTTGTTACCAGCCGAGTCCAAAATTCAGCGATTCCCCATCTAAGCCCATAAAGCAGGTAGAAAAACTTTTGTGGTGCCTTTCAGCTGCCTACCGGGGTAGTGTAAAAACTACCAACAGAACTCCTTTCTCGCACCTTCCCCGGTGGAGTTGTGCATGGGGTGTGTTTGGAACATTTTGTCAGCAGCCGAGTCCAAACTTCAGCTGATCCCCATCTCAGCCCAGAAAGCAGGTAGAAAAACTTTTGTGGTGCCTTTCAGCTGCCTACCGGGGTAGTGTAAAAACTACCAACAGAACTCGTTTCTGGCACCTTCCCCGGTGGAGGTGTGCATGGGGTGTGTTTGGAACATTTTTTCACCAGCCGAGTCCAAAATTCAGGGATTCTCCATCTCAGCCCAGAAAGCAGGTAGAACAAGTTTTGTGGTGCCTTTCTCTTGCCTACCAGGGTACTGTAAAAACTACCAACAGAACTCGTTTCTGGCACCTTTCCCGGTGGAGTTGTGCATGGGGTGTGTTTGGAACATTTTTTCACCAGCCGAGTCCAAAATTCAGCGATTCTCCTCTCAGCCCAGAAAGCAGGTAGAACAAGTTTTGTGGTGCCTTTCTCTTGCCTACCAGGGTACTGTAAAAACTACCAACAGAACTCGTTTCTGGCACCTTCCCCGGTGGAGTTGTGCATGGGGTGTGTTTGGAACATTTTGTCAGCAGCCGAGTCCAAAACTCAGCTGTTCCCCATCTCAGCCCAGAAAGCAGGTAGCAAAACTTTTGTGGTGCCTTTCAGCTGCCTACCGGGGTAGTGTAAAAACTACCAACAGAACTCGTTTCTGGCACCTTCGCCGGTCGAGCTGTGCATGGGGTGTGTTTGGAACATTTTGTTACCAGCCGAGTCCAAAATTCAGCCGTTCCCCATCTCAGCCCAGAAAGCAGGTAGAACAAGTTTTGTGGTGCCTTTCAGCTGCCTACCGGGGTACTGTAAAAACTACCAACAGAACTCGTTTCTGGCACCTTCCCCGGTGGAGTTGTGCATGGGGTGTGTTTGGAACATTTTGTCACCAGCCGAGTCCAAAATTCAGCGATTCCCCATCTCAGCCCAGAAAGCAGGTAGAACAAGTCTTGTGGTGCCTTTCAGCTGCCTACCGGGGTAGTGTAAAAACTACCAACAGAACTCGTTTCTGGCACCTTTCCCGGTGGAGTTGTGCATGGGGTGTGTTTGGAACATTTTTTCACCAGCCGAGTCCAAAATTCAGCGATTCTCCATCTCAGCCCAGAAAGCAGGTAGAACAAGTTTTGTGGTGCCTTTCAGCTGCCTACCAGGGTACTGTAAAAACTACCAACAGAACTCGTTTCTGGCACCTTCCCCGGTGGAGTTGTGCATGGGGTGTGTTTGGAACATTTTGTCACCAGCCCAGTCCAAAACTCAGCTGTTCCCCATCTCAGCCCAGAAAGCAGGTAGAACAAGTTTTGTGGTGCCTTTCAGCTGCCTACCGGGGTAGTGTAAAAACTACCAACAGAACTCGTTTCTGGCACCTTCCCCGGTGGAGCTGTGCATGGGGTGTGTTTGGAACATTTTGTTACCAGCCGAGTCCAAAATTCAGCGATTCCCCATCTCAGCCCAGAAAGCAGGTAGAAAAACTTTTGTGGTGCCTTTCAGCTGCCTACCGGGGTAGTGTAAAAACTACCAACAGAACTCGTTTCTGGCACCTTCCCCGGTGGAGCTGTGCATGGGGTGTGTTTGGAACATTTTGTCAGCAGCCGAGTCCAAAATTCAGCTGATACCCATCTCAGCCCAGAAAGCAGGTACAACAAGTTTTGTGGTGCCTTTCAGCTGCCTACCGGGGTAGTGTAAAAACTACCAACAGAACTCGTTTCTGGCACCTTCCCCGGTGGAGTTGTGCATGGGGTGTGTTTGGAACATTTTGTCACCAGCCGAGTCCAAAATTCAGCTGTTCCCCATCTCAGCCCAGAAAGCAGGTACAACAAGTTTTGTGGTGCCTTTCAGCTGCCTACCGGGGTAGTGTAAAAACTACCAACAGAACTCGTTTCTGGCACCTTCCCCGGTGGAGGTGTGCATGGGGTGTGTTTGGAACATTTTTTCACCAGCCGAGTCCAAAATTCAGCGATTCTCCTCTCAGCCCAGAAAGCAGGTAGAACAAGTTTTGTGGTGCCTTTCTCTTGCCTACCAGGGTACTGTAAAAACTACCAACAGAACTCGTTTCTGGCACCTTCCCCGGTGGAGTTGTGCATGGGGTGTGTTTGGAACATTTTGTCAGCAGCCGAGTCCAAAATTCAGCCGTTCCCCATCTCAGCCCAGAAAGCAGGTAGAACTTTTGTGGTGCCTTTCAGCTGCCTACCGGGGTAGTGTAAAAACTACCAACAGAACTCGTTTCTGGCACCTTCGCCGGTGGAGCTGTGCATGGGGTGTGTTTGGAACATTTTGTTACCAGCCGAGTCCAAAATTCAGCGATTCCCCATCTAAGCCCATAAAGCAGGTAGAACAAGTTTTGTGGTGCCTTTCAGCTGCCTACCGGGGTAGTGTAAAAACTACCAACAGAACTCCTTTCTCGCACCTTCCCCGGTGGAGTTGTGCATGGGGTGTGTTTGGAACATTTTGTCAGCAGCCGAGTCCAAACTTCAGCTGATCCCCATCTCAGCCCAGAAAGCAGGTAGAAAAACTTTTGTGGTGCCTTTCAGCTGCCTACCGGGGTAGTGTAAAAACTACCAACAGAACTCGTTTCTGGCACCTTCCCCGGTGGAGGTGTGCATGGGGTGTGTTTGGAACATTTTTTCACCAGCCGAGTCCAAAATTCAGGGATTCTCCATCTCAGCCCAGAAAGCAGGTAGAACAAGTTTTGTGGTGCCTTTCTCTTGCCTACCAGGGTACTGTAAAAACTACCAACAGAACTCGTTTCTGGCACCTTTCCCGGTGGAGTTGTGCATGGGGTGTGTTTGGAACATTTTTTCACCAGCCGAGTCCAAAATTCAGCGATTCTCCTCTCAGCCCAGAAAGCAGGTAGAACAAGTTTTGTGGTGCCTTTCTCTTGCCTACCAGGGTACTGTAAAAACTACCAACAGAACTCGTTTCTGGCACCTTCCCCGGTGGAGTTGTGCATGGGGTGTGTTTGGAACATTTTGTCAGCAGCCGAGTCCAAAACTCAGCTGTTCCCCATCTCAGCCCAGAAAGCAGGTAGCAAAACTTTTGTGGTGCCTTTCAGCTGCCTACCAGGGTAGTGTAAAAACTACCAACAGAACTCGTTTCTGGCACCTTCGCCGGTGGAGCTGTGCATGGGGTGTGTTTGGAACATTTTGTTACCAGCCGAGTCCAAAATTCAGCCGTTCCCCATCTCAGCCCAGAAAGCAGGTAGAACAAGTTTTGTGGTGCCTTTCAGCTGCCTACCGGGGTACTGTAAAAACTACCAACAGAACTCGTTTCTGGCACCTTCCCCGGTGGAGTTGTGCATGGGGTGTGTTTGGAACATTTTGTCACCAGCCGAGTCCAAAATTCAGCGATTCCCCATCTCAGCCCAGAAAGCAGGTAGAACAAGTCTTGTGGTGCCTTTCAGCTGCCTACCGGGGTAGTGTAAAAACTACCAACAGAACTCGTTTCTGGCACCTTTCCCGGTGGAGTTGTGCATGGGGTGTGTTTGGAACATTTTTTCACCAGCCGAGTCCAAAATTCAGCGATTCTCCATCTCAGCCCAGAAAGCAGGTAGAACAAGTTTTGTGGTGCCTTTCAGCTGCCTACCAGGGTACTGTAAAAACTACCAACAGAACTCGTTTCTGGCACCTTCCCCGGTGGAGTTGTGCATGGGGTGTGTTTGGAACATTTTGTCACCAGCCCAGTCCAAAACTCAGCTGTTCCCCATCTCAGCCCAGAAAGCAGGTAGAACAAGTTTTGTGGTGCCTTTCAGCTGCCTACCGGGGTACTGTAAAAGCTACCAACAGAACTCGTTTCTGGCACCTTCCCCGGTGGAGCTGTGCATGGGGTGTGTTTGGAACATTTTGTTACCAGCCGAGTCCAAAATTCAGCGATTCCTCATCTCAGCCCAGAAAGCAGGTAGAAAAACTTTTGTGGTGCCTTTCAGCTGCCTACCGGGGTAGTGTAAAAACTACCAACAGAACTCCTTTCTCGCACCTTCCCCGGTGAAGTTGTGCATGGGGTGTGTTTGGAACATTTTGTCAGCAGCCGAGTCCAAAATTCAGCTGATCCCCATCTCAGCCCAGAAAGCAGGTACAACAAGTTTTGTGGTGCCTTTCAGCTGCCTACCGGGGTAGTGTAAAAACTACCAACAGAACTCGTTTCTGGCACCTTCCCCGGTGGAGTTGTGCATGGGGTGTGTTTGGAACATTTTGTCACCAGCCGAGTCCAAAATTCAGCTGATCCCCATCTCAGCCCAGAAAGCAGGTAGAACAAGTTTTGTGGTACCTTTCAGCTGCCTACCGGGGTAGTGTAAAAACTACCAACAGAACTCGTTTCTGGCACCTTCCCCGGTGGAGTTGTGCATGGGGTGTGTTTGGAACATTTTTTCACCAGCCGAGTCCAAAATTCAGCGATTCTCCTCTCAGCCCAGAAAGCAGGTAGAACAAGTTTTGTGGTGCCTTTCTCTTGCCTACCAGGGTACTGTAAAAACTACCAACAGAACTCGTTTCTGGCACCTTCCCCGGTGGAGTTGTGCATGGGGTGTGTTTGGAACATTTTGTCAGCAACCGAGTCCAAAATTCAGCCGTTCCCCATCTCAGCCCAGAAAGCAGGTAGAACTTTTGTGGTGCCTTTCAGCTGCCTACCGGGGTAGTGTAAAAACTACCAACAGAACTCGTTTCTGGCACCTTCGCCGGTCGAGCTGTGCATGGGGTGTGTTTGGAACATTTTGTTACCAGCCGAGTCCAAAATTCAGCGATTCCCCATCTAAGCCCATAAAGCAGGTAGAAAAACTTTTGTGGTGCCTTTCAGCTGCCTACCGGGGTAGTGTAAAAACTACCAACAGAACTCCTTTCTCGCACCTTCCCCGGTGGAGTTGTGCATGGGGTGTGTTTGGAACATTTTGTCAGCAGCCGAGTCCAAACTTCAGCTGATCCCCATCTCAGCCCAGAAAGCAGGTAGAACAAGTTTTGTGGTGCCTTTCAGCTGCCTACCGGGGTAGTGTAAAAACTACCAACAGAACTCGTTTCTGGCACCTTTCCCGGTGGAGTTGTGCATGGGGTGTGTTTGGAACATTTTTTCACCAGCCGAGTCCAAAATTCAGCGATTCTCCTCTCAGCCCAGAAAGCAGGTACAACAAGTTTTGTGGTGCCTTTCTCTTGCCTACCAGGGTACTGTAAAAACTACCAACAGAACTCGTTTCTGGCACCTTCCCCGGTGGAGTTGTGCATGGGGTGTGTTTGGAACATTTTTTCACCAGCCGAGTCCAAAATTCAGCGATTCTCCTCTCAGCCCAGAAAGCAGGTAGAACAAGTTTTGTGGTGCCTTTCTCTTGCCTACCAGGGTACTGTAAAAACTACCAACAGAACTCGTTTCTGGCACCTTCCCCGGTGGAGTTGTGCATGGGGTGTGTTTGGAACATTTTGTCAGCAGCCGAGTCCAAAACTCAGCTGTTCTCCATCTCAGCCCAGAAAGCAGGTAGCAAAACTTTTGTGGTGCCTTTCAGCTGCCTACCGGGGTAGTGTAAAAACTACCAACAGAACTCGTTTCTGGCACCTTCCCCGGTGGAGCTGTGCATGGGGTGTGTTTGGAACATTTTGTTACCAGCTGAGTCCAAAATTCAGCCGTTCCCCATCTCAGCCCAGAAAGCAGGTACAACAAGTTTTGTGGTGCCTTTCAGCTGCCTACCGGGGTAGTGTAAAAACTACCAACAGAACTCGTTTCTGGCACCTTTCCCGGTGGAGTTGTGCATGGGGTGTGTTTGGAACATTTTGTCAGCAGCCGAGTCCAAACTTCAGCGATTCTCCATCTCAGCCCAGAAAGCAGGTACAACAAGTTTTGTGGTGCCTTTCAGCTGCCTACCAGGGTACTGTAAAAACTACCAACAGAACTCGTTTCTGGCACCTTCCCCGGTGGAGGTGTGCATGGGGTGTGTTTGGAACATTTTGTCACCAGCCGAGTCCAAAATTCAGCGATTCCCCATCTAAGCCCATAAAGCAGGTAGAAAAACTTTTGTGGTGCCTTTCAGCTGCCTACCGGGGTAGTGTAAAAACTACCAACAGAACTCCTTTCTCGCACCTTCCCCGGTGGAGTTGTGCATGGGGTGTGTTTGGAACATTTTTTCACCAGCCGAGTCCAAACTTCAGCTGATCCCCATCTCAGCCCAGAAAGCAGGTAGAAAAACTTTTGTGGTGCCTTTCAGCTGCCTACCGGGGTAGTGTAAAAACTACCAACAGAACTCGTTTCTGGCACCTTTCCCGGTGGAGTTGTGCATGGGGTGTGTTTGGAACATTTTGTCACCAGCCGAGTCCAAAATTCAGCGATTCTCCATCTCAGCCCAGAAAGCAGGTAGAACAATTTTGTGGTGCCTTTCTCTTGCCTACAAGGGTACTGTAAAAACTACCAACAGAACTCCTTTCTCGCACCTTTCACGGTGGAGTTGTGCATGGGGTGTGTTTGGAACATTTTGTTACCAGCCGAGTCCAAAATTCAGCGATTCTCCTCTCAGCCCAGAAAGCAGGTAGAACAAGTTTTGTGGTGCCTTTCTCTTGCCTACCAGGGTAGTGTAAAAACTACCAACAGAACTCGTTTCTGGCACCTTCCCCGGTGGAGTTGTGCATGGGGTGTGTTTGGAACATTTTGTCACCAGCCGAGTCCAAAACTCAGCTGTTCCCCATCTCAGCCCAGAAAGCAGGTAGAAAAACTTTTGTGGTGCCTTTCAGCTGCCTACCGGGGTAGTGTAAAAACTACCAACAGAACTCGTTTCTGGCACCTTCCCCGGTGGAGGTGTGCATGGGGTGTGTTTGGAACATTTTGTCACCAGCCGAGTCCAAAATTCAGGGATTCTCCATCTCAGCCCAGAAAGCAGGTAGAACAAGTTTTGTGGTGCCTTTCTCTTGCCTACCAGGGTACTGTAAAAACTACCAACAGAACTCCTTTCTCGCACCTTTCCCGGTGGAGTTGTGCATGGGGTGTGTTTGGAACATTTTGTTACCAGCCGAGTCCAAAATTCAGCGATTCCCCTCTCAGCCCAGAAAGCAGGTAGAACAAGTTTTGTGGTGCCTTTCTCTTGCCTACCAGGGTACTGTAAAAACTACCAACAGAACTCGTTTCTGGCACCTTCCCCGGTGGAGTTGTGCATGGGGTGTGTTTGGAACATTTTGTCACCAGCCGAGTCCAAAACTCAGCTGTTCCCCATCTCAGCCCAGAAAGCAGGTAGCAAAACTTTTGTGGTGCCTTTCAGCTGCCTACCGGGGTAGTGTAAAAACTACCAACAGAACTCGTTTCTGGCACCTTCGCCGGTAGAGCTGTGCATGGGGTGTGTTTGGAACATTTTGTCACCAGCCGAGTCCAAAATTCAGCCGTTCCCCATCTCAGCCCAGAAAGCAGGTAGAACAAGTTTTGTGGTGCCTTTCAGCTGCCTACCAGGGTACTGTAAAAACTACCAACAGAACTCGTTTCTGGCACCTTTCCCGGTGGAGTTGTGCATGGGGTGTGTTTGGAACATTTTTTCACCAGCCGAGTCCAAAATTCAGCGATTCTCCATCTCAGCCCAGAAAGCAGGTAGAACAAGTTTTGTGGTGCCTTTCAGCTGCCTACCAGGGTACTGTAAAAACTACCAACAGAACTCGTTTCTGGCACCTTCCCCGGTGGAGTTGTGCATGGGGTGTGTTTGGAACATTTTGTCACCAGCCGAGTCCAAAACTCAGCTGTTCCCCATCTCAGCCCAGAAAGCAGGTAGAACAAGTTTTGTGGTGCCTTTCAGCTGCCTACCGGGGTACTGTAAAAACTACCAACAGAACTCGTTTCTGGCACCTTCCCCGGTGGAGCTGTGCATGGGGTGTGTTTGGAACATTTTGTTACCAGCCGAGTCCAAAATTCAGCGATTCCCCATCTAAGCCCATAAAGTAGGTAGAAAAACTTTTGTGGTGCCTTTCAGCTGCCTACCGGGGTAGTGTAAAAACTACCAACAGAACTCCTTTCTCGCACCTTCCCCGGTGGAGTTGTGCATGGGGTGTGTTTGGAACATTTTTTCACCAGCCGAGTCCAAACTTCAGCTGATCCCCATCTCAGCCCAGAAAGCAGGTAGAAAAACTTTTGTGGTGCCTTTCAGCTGCCTACCGGGGTAGTGTAAAAACTACCAACAGAACTCGTTTCTGGCAGCTTTGCCGGTGGAGCTGTGCATGGGGTGTGTTTGGAACATTTTTTCACCAGCCGAGTCCAAAATTCAGGGATTCTCCATCTCAGCCCAGAAAGCAGGTAGAACAAGTTTTGTGGTGCCTTTCTCTTGCCTACCAGGGTACTGTAAAAACTACCAACAGAACTCCTTTCTCGCACCTTTCCCGGTGGAGTTGTGCATGGGGTGTGTTTGGAACATTTTGTTACCAGCCGAGTCCAAAATTCAGCGATTCTCCTCTCAGCCCAGAAAGCAGGTAGAACAAGTTTTGTGGTGCCTTTCTCTTGCCTACCAGGGTACTGTAAAAACTACCAACAGAACTCGTTTCTGGCACCTTCCCCGGTGGAGTTGTGCATGGGGTGTGTTTGGAACATTTTGTCACCAGCCGAGTCCAAAACTCAGCTGTTCCCCATCTCAGCCCAGAAAGCAGGTAGCAAAACTTTTGTGGTGCCTTTCAGCTGCCTACCGGGGTAGTGTAAAAACTACCAACAGAACTCGTTTCTGGCACCTTCGCCGGTCGAGCTGTGCATGGGGTGTGTTTGGAACATTTTGTTACCAGCCGAGTCCAAAATTCAGCCGTTCCCCATCTCAGCCCAGAAAGCAGGTAGAACAAGTTTTGTAATGCCTTTCAGCTGCCTACCGGGGTAGTGTAAAAACTACCAACAGAACTCGTTTCTGGCACCTTTCCCGGTGGAGTTGTGCATGGGGTGTGTTTGGAACATTTTTTCACCAGCCGAGTCCAAAATTCAGCGATTCTCCATCTCAGCCCAGAAAGCAGGTAGAACAAGTTTTGTGGTGCCTTTCAGCTGCCTACCAGGGTACTGTAAAAACTACCAACAGAACTCGTTTCTGGCACCTTCCCCGGTGGAGTTGTGCATGGGGTGTGTTTGGAACATTTTGTCACCAGCCCAGTCCAAAACTCAGCTGTTCCCCATCTCAGCCCAGAAAGCAGGTAGAACAAGTTTTGTGGTGCCTTTCAGCTGCCTACCGGGGTAGTGTAAAAACTACCAACAGAACTCGTTTCTGGCACCTTCCCCGGTGGAGCTGTGCATGGGGTGTGTTTGGAACATTTTGTTACCAGCCGAGTCCAAAATTCAGCGATTCCCCATCTAAGCCCATAAAGCAGGTAGAAAAACTTTTGTGGTGCCTTTCAGCTGCCTCCCGGGGTAGTGTAAAAACTACCAACAGAACTCGTTTCTGGCACCTTCCCCAGTGGAGTTGTGCATGGGGTGTGTTTGGAACATTTTGTCAGCAGCCGAGTCCAAACTTCAGCTGATCCCCATCTCAGCCCAGAAAGCAGGTAGAAAAACTTTTGTGGTGCCTTTCAGCTGCCTACCGGGGTAGTGTAAAAACTACCAACAGAACTCGTTTCTGGCACCTTCCCAGGTGGAGGTGTGCATGGGGTGTGTTTGGAACATTTTTTCACCAGCCGAGTCCAAAATTCAGAGATTCTCCTCTCAGCCCAGAAAGCAGGTAGAACAAGTTTTGTGGTGCCTTTCTCTTGCCTACCAGGGTACTGTAAAAACTACCAACAGAACTCGTTTCTGGCACCTTCCCCGGTGGAGTTGTGCATGGGGTGTGTTTGGAACATTTTGTCAGCAGCCGAGTCCAAAATTCAGCCGTTCCCCATCTCAGCCCAGAAAGCAGGTAGAACTTTTGTGGTGCCTTTCAGCTGCCTACCGGGGTAGTGTAAAAACTACCAACAGAACTCGTTTCTGGCACCTTCGCCGGTCGAGCTGTGCATGGGGTGTGTTTGGAACATTTTGTTACCAGCCGAGTCCAAAATTCAGCGATTCCCCATCTAAGCCCATAAAGCAGGTAGAAAAACTTTTGTGGTGCCTTTCAGCTGCCTACCGGGGTAGTGTAAAAACTACCAACAGAACTCCTTTCTCGCACCTTCCCCGGTGGAGTTGTGCATGGGGTGTGTTTGGAACATTTTGTCAGCAGCCGAGTCCAAACTTCAGCTGATCCCCATCTCAGCCCAGAAAGCAGGTAGAAAAACTTTTGTGGTGCCTTTCAGCTGCCTACCGGGGTAGTGTAAAAACTACCAACAGAACTCGTTTCTGGCACCTTCCCCGGTGGAGGTGTGCATGGGGTGTGTTTGGAACATTTTTTCACCAGCCGAGTCCAAAATTCAGCGATTCTCCTCTCAGCCCAGAAAGCAGGTAGAACAAGTTTTGTGGTGCCTTTCTCTTGCCTACCAGGGTACTGTAAAAACTACCAACAGAACTCGTTTCTGGCACCTTCCCCGGTGGAGTTGTGCATGGGGTGTGTTTGGAACATTTTGTCAGCAGCCGAGTCCAAAATTCAGCCGTTCCCCATCTCAGCCCAGAAAGCAGGTAGAACTTTTGTGGTGCCTTTCAGCTGCCTACCGGGGTAGTGTAAAAACTACCAACAGAACTCGTTTCTGGCACCTTCGCCGGTCGAGCTGTGCATGGGGTGTGTTTGGAACATTTTGTTACCAGCCGAGTCCAAAATTCAGCGATTCCCCATCTAAGCCCATAAAGCAGGTAGAAAAACTTTTGTGGTGCCTTTCAGCTGCCTACCGGGGTAGTGTAAAAACTACCAACAGAACTCCTTTCTCGCTCCTTCCCCGGTGGAGTTGTGCATGGGGTGTGTTTGGAACATTTTGTCAGCAGCCGAGTCCAAACTTCAGCTGATCCCCATCTCAGCCCAGAAAGCAGGTAGAAAAACTTTTGTGGTGCCTTTCAGCTGCCTACCGGGGTAGTGTAAAAACTACCAACAGAACTCGTTTCTGGCCCCTTCCCCGGTGGAGTTGTGCATGGGGTGTGTTTGGAACATTTTGTCACCAGCCCAGTCCAAAACTCAGCTGTTCCCCATCTCAGCCCAGAAAGCAGGTAGAACAAGTTTTGTGGTGCCTTTCTCTTGCCTACCAGGGTACTGTAAAAACTACCAACAGAACTCGTTTCTGGCACCTTTCCCGGTGGAGTTGTGCATGGGGTGTGTTTGGAACATTTTGTTACCAGCCGAGTCCAAAATTCAGCGATTCTCCTCTCAGCCCAGAAAGCAGGTAGAACAAGTTTTGTGGTGCCTTTCTCTTGCCTACCAGCGTACTGTAAAAACTACCAACAGAACTCGTTTCTGGCACCTTCCCCGGTGGAGTTGTGCATGGGGTGTGTTTGGAACATTTTGTCAGAAGCCGAGTCCAAAACTCAGCTGTTCCCCATCTCAGCCCAGAAAGCAGGTAGCAAAACTTTTGTGGTGCCTTTCAGCTGCCTACCGGGGTAGTGTAAAAACTACCAACAGAACTCGTTTCTGGCACCTTCGCCGGTCGAGCTGTGCATGGGGTGTGTTTGGAACATTTTGTTAACAGCCGAGTCCAAAATTCAGCCGTTCCCCATCTCAGCCCAGAAAGCAGGTAGAACAAGTTTTGTGGTGCCTTTCAGCTGCCTACCGGGGTACTGTAAAAACTACCAACAGAACTCGTTTCTGGCACCTTCCCCGGTGGAGTTGTGCATGGGGTGTGTTTGGAACATTTTGTCACCAGCCGAGTCCAAAATTCAGCCGTTCCCCATCTCAGCCCAGAAAGCAGGTAGAACAAGTTTTGTGGTGCCTTTCAGCTGCCTACCGGGGTAGTGTAAAAACTACCAACAGAACTCGTTTCTGGCACCTTTCCCGGTGGAGTTGTGCATGGGGTGTGTTTGGAACATTTTTTCACCAGCCGAGTCCAAAATTCAGCGATTCTCCATCTCAGCCCAGAAAGCAGGTAGAACAAGTTTTGTGGTGCCTTTCAGCTGCCTACCGGGGTACTGTAAAAACTACCAACAGAACTCGTTTCTGGCACCTTCCCCGGTGGAGTTGTGCATGGGGTGTGTTTGGAACATTTTGTCACCAGCCCAGTCCAAAACTCAGCTGTTCCCCATCTCAGCCCAGAAAGCAGGTAGAACAAGTTTTGTGGTGCCTTTCAGCTGCCTACCGGGGTAGTGTAAAAACTACCAACAGAACTCGTTTCTGGCACCTTCCCCGGTGGAGTTGTGCATGGGGTGTGTTTGGAACATTTTTTCACCAGCCGAGTCCAAAATTCAGCGATTCTCCTCTCAGCCCAGAAAGCAGGTAGAACAAGTTTTGTGGTGCCTTTCTCTTGCCTACCAGGGTACTGTAAAAACTACCAACAGAACTCGTTTCTGGCACCTTCCCCGGTGGAGTTGTGCATGGGGTGTGTTTGGAACATTTTGTCACCAGCCGAGTCCAAAACTCAGCTGTTCCCCATCTCAGCCCAGAAAGCAGGTAGAACAAGTTTTGTGGTGCCTTTCAGCTGCCTACCGGGGTAGTGTAAAAACTACCAACAGAACTCGTTTCTGGCACCTTCCCCGGTGGAGTTGTGCATGGGGTGTGTTTGGAACATTTTGTCACCAGCCGAGTCCAAAATTCAGCGATTCCCCATCTCAGCCCAGAAAGCAGGTAGAACAAGTTTTGTGGTGCCTTTCAGCTGCCTACCGGGGTAGTGTAAAAACTACCAACAGAACTCGTTTCTGGCACCTTTCCCGGTGGAGTTGTGCATGGGGTGTGTTTGGAACATTTTTTCACCAGCCAAGTCCAAAATTCAGCGATTCTCCATCTCAGCCCAGAAAGCAGGTAGAACAAGTTTTGTGGTGCCTTTCAGCTGCCTACCAGGGTACTGTAAAAACTACCAACAGAACTCGTTTCTGGCACCTTCCCCGGTGGAGTTGTGCATGGGGTGTGTTTGGAACATTTTGTCACCAGCCCAGTCCAAAACTCAGCTGTTCCCCATCTCAGCCCAGAAAGCAGGTAGAACAAGTTTTGTGGTGCCTTTCAGCTGCCTACCGGGGTAGTGTAAAAACTACCAACAGAACTCGTTTCTGGCACCTTCCCCGGTGGAGCTGTGCATGGGGTGTGTTTGGAACATTTTGTTACCAGCCGAGTCCAAAATTCAGCGATTCCCCATCTCAGCCCAGAAAGCAGGTAGAAAAACTTTTGTGGTGCCTTTCAGCTGCCTACCGGGGTAGTGTAAAAACTACCAACAGAACTCCTTTCTCGCACCTTCCCCGGTGGAGTTGTGCATGGGGTGTGTTTGGAACATTTTGTCAGCAGCCGAGTCCAAAATTCAGCTGTTCCCCATCTCAGCCCAGAAAGCAGGTAGCAAAACTTTTGTGGTGCCTTTCAGCTGCCTACCGGGGTAGTGTAAAAACTACCAACAGAACTCGTTTCTGGCACCTTCGCCGGTCGAGCTGTGCATGGGGTGTGTTTGGAACATTTTGTTACCAGCCGAGTCCAAAATTCAGCCGTTCCCCATCTCAGCCCAGAAAGCAGGTAGAACAAGTTTTGTGGTGCCTTTCAGCTGCCTACCGGGGTAGTGTAAAAACTACCAACAGAACTCGTTTCTGGCACCTTTCCCGGTGGAGTTGTGCATGGGGTGTGTTTGGAACATTTTTTCACCAGCCGAGTCCAAAATTCAGCGATTCTCCATCTCAGCCCAGAAAGCAGGTAGAACAAGTTTTGTGGTGCCTTTCAGCTGCCTACCAGGGTACTGTAAAAACTACCAACAGAACTCGTTTCTGGCACCTTCCCCGGTGGAGTTGTGCATGGGGTGTGTTTGGAACATTTTGTCAGCAGCCCAGTCCAAAACTCAGCTGTTCCCCATCTCAGCCCAGAAAGCAGGTAGAACAAGTTTTGTGGTGCCTTTCAGCTGCCTACCGGGGTAGTGTAAAAACTACCAACAGAACTCGTTTCTGGCACCTTCCCCGGTGGAGCTGTGCATGGGGTGTGTTTGGAACATTTTGTTACCAGCCGAGTCCAAAATTCAGCGATTCCCCATCTAAGCCCATAAAGCAGGTAGAAAAACTTTTGTGGTGCCTTTCAGCTGCCTCCCGGGGTAGTGTAAAAACTACCAACAGAACTCGTTTCTGGCACCTTCCCCAGTGGAGTTGTGCATGGGGTGTGTTTGGAACATTTTGTCAGCAGCCGAGTCCAAACTTCAGCTGATCCCCATCTCAGCCCAGAAAGCAGGTAGAAAAACTTTTGTGGTGCCTTTCAGCTGCCTACCGGGGTAGTGTAAAAACTACCAACAGAACTCGTTTCTGGCACCTTCCCCGGTGGAGATGTGCATGGGGTGTGTTTGGAACATTTTTTCACCAGCCGAGTCCAAAATTCAGAGATTCTCCTCTCAGCCCAGAAAGCAGGTAGAACAAGTTTTGTGGTGCCTTTCTCTTGCCTACCAGGGTACTGTAAAAACTACCAACAGAACTCGTTTCTGGCACCTTCCCCGGTGGAGTTGTGCATGGGGTGTGTTTGGAACATTTTGTCAGCAGCCGAGTCCAAAATTCAGCCGTTCCCCATCTCAGCCCAGAAAGCAGGTAGAACTTTTGTGGTGCCTTTCAGCTGCCTACCGGGGTAGTGTAAAAACTACCAACAGAACTCGTTTCTGGCACCTTCGCCGGTCGAGCTGTGCATGGGGTGTGTTTGGAACATTTTGTTACCAGCCGAGTCCAAAATT
The DNA here is from genome assembly GCF_023638135.1 of Falco biarmicus. NCBI lineage: Eukaryota > Metazoa > Chordata > Aves > Falconiformes > Falconidae > Falco > Falco biarmicus. Next base: position 54,842 of record NW_026611701.1, read on the forward strand.
CAGCGATTCCCCATCTAAGCCCATAAAGCAGGTAGAAAAACTTTTGTGGTGCCTTTCAGCTGCCTACCGGGGTAGTGTAAAAACTACCAACAGAACTCCTTTCTCGCACCTTCCCCGGTGGAGTTGTGCATGGGGTGTGTTTGGAACATTTTGTCAGCAGCCGAGTCCAAACTTCAGCTGATCCCCATCTCAGCCCAGAAAGCAGGTAGAAAAACTTTTGTGGTGCCTTTCAGCTGCCTACCGGGGTAGTGTAAAAACTACCAACAGAACTCGTTTCTGGCACCTTCCCCGGTGGAGGTGTGCATGGGGTGTGTTTGGAACATTTTTTCACCAGCCGAGTCCAAAATTCAGCGATTCTCCTCTCAGCCCAGAAAGCAGGTAGAACAAGTTTTGTGGTGCCTTTCTCTTGCCTACCAGGGTACTGTAAAAACTACCAACAGAACTCGTTTCTGGCACCTTCCCCGGTGGAGTTGTGCATGGGGTGTGTTTGGAACATTTTGTTACCAGCCGAGTCCAAAATTCAGCGATTCTCCTCTCAGCCCAGAAAGCAGGTAGAACAAGTTTTGTGGTGCCTTTCTCTTGCCTACCAGCGTACTGTAAAAACTACCAACAGAACTCGTTTCTGGCACCTTCCCCGGTGGAGTTGTGCATGGGGTGTGTTTGGAACATTTTGTCAGCAGCCGAGTCCAAAACTCAGCTGTTCCCCATCTCAGCCCAGAAAGCAGGTAGAACAAGTTTTGTGGTGCCTTTCAGCTGCCTACCGGGGTAGTGTAAAAACTACCAACAGAACTCGTTTCTGGCACCTTCGCCGGTCGAGCTGTGCATGGGGTGTGTTTGGAACATTTTGTTAACAGCCGAGTCCAAAATTCAGCCGTTCCCCATCTCAGCCCAGAAAGCAGGTAGAACAAGTTTTGTGGTGCCTTTCAGCTGCCTACCGGGGTACTGTAAAAACTACCAACAGAACTCGTTTCTGGCACCTTCCCCGGTGGAGTTGTGCATGGGGTGTGTTTGGAACATTTTGTCACCAGCCGAGTCCAAAATTCAGCCGTTCCCCATCTCAGCCCAGAAAGCAGGTAGAACAAGTTTTGTGGTGCCTTTCAGCTGCCTACCGGGGTAGTGTAAAAACTACCAACAGAACTCGTTTCTGGCACCTTTCCCGGTGGAGTTGTGCATGGGGTGTGTTTGGAACATTTTTTCACCAGCCGAGTCCAAAATTCAGCGATTCTCCATCTCAGCCCAGAAAGCAGGTAGAACAAGTTTTGTGGTGCCTTTCAGCTGCCTACCGGGGTACTGTAAAAACTACCAACAGAACTCGTTTCTGGCACCTTCCCCGGTGGAGTTGTGCATGGGGTGTGTTTGGAACATTTTGTCACCAGCCCAGTCCAAAACTCAGCTGTTCCCCATCTCAGCCCAGAAAGCAGGTAGAACAAGTTTTGTGGTGCCTTTCAGCTGCCTACCGGGGTAGTGTAAAAACTACCAACAGAACTCGTTTCTGGCACCTTCCCCGGTGGAGTTGTGCATGGGGTGTGTTTGGAACATTTTTTCACCAGCCGAGTCCAAAATTCAGCGATTCTCCTCTCAGCCCAGAAAGCAGGTAGAACAAGTTTTGTGGTGCCTTTCTCTTGCCTACCAGGGTACTGTAAAAACTACCAACAGAACTCGTTTCTGGCACCTTCCCCGGTGGAGTTGTGCATGGGGTGTGTTTGGAACATTTTGTCACCAGCCGAGTCCAAAACTCAGCTGTTCCCCATCTCAGCCCAGAAAGCAGGTAGAACAAGTTTTGTGGTGCCTTTCAGCTGCCTACCGGGGTAGTGTAAAAACTACCAACAGAACTCGTTTCTGGCACCTTCCCCGGTGGAGTTGTGCATGGGGTGTGTTTGGAACATTTTGTCACCAGCCGAGTCCAAAATTCAGCGATTCCCCATCTCAGCCCAGAAAGCAGGTAGAACAAGTTTTGTGGTGCCTTTCAGCTGCCTACCGGGGTAGTGTAAAAACTACCAACAGAACTCGTTTCTGGCACCTTTCCCGGTGGAGTTGTGCATGGGGTGTGTTTGGAACATTTTTTCACCAGCCGAGTCCAAAATTCAGCGATTCTCCATCTCAGCCCAGAAAGCAGGTAGAACAAGTTTTGTGGTGCCTTTCAGCTGCCTACCAGGGTACTGTAAAAACTACCAACAGAACTCGTTTCTGGCACCTTCCCCGGTGGAGTTGTGCATGGGGTGTGTTTGGAACATTTTGTCACCAGCCCAGTCCAAAACTCAGCTGTTCCCCATCTCAGCCCAGAAAGCAGGTAGAACAAGTTTTGTGGTGCCTTTCAGCTGCCTACCGGGGTAGTGTAAAAACTACCAACAGAACTCGTTTCTGGCACCTTCCCCGGTGGAGCTGTGCATGGGGTGTGTTTGGAACATTTTGTTACCAGCCGAGTCCAAAATTCAGCGATTCCCCATCTCAGCCCAGAAAGCAGGTAGAAAAACTTTTGTGGTGCCTTTCAGCTGCCTACCAGGGTACTGTAAAAACTACCAACAGAACTCGTTTCTGGCACCTTCCCCGGTGGAGTTGTGCATGGGGTGTGTTTGGAACATTTTGTCAGCAGCCGAGTCCAAAATTCAGCTGATCCCCATCTCAGCCCAGAAAGCAGGTAGCAAAACTTTTGTGGTGCCTTTCAGCTGCCTACCGGGGTAGTGTAAAAACTACCAACAGAACTCGTTTCTGGCACCTTCCCCGGTGGAGTTGTGCATGGGGTGTGTTTGGAACATTTTGTCACCAGCCGAGTCCAAAATTCAGCTGTTCCCCATCTCAGCCCAGAAAGCAGGTAGAACAAGTTTTGTGGTGCCTTTCAGCTGCCTACCGGGGTAGTGTAAAAACTACCAACAGAACTCGTTTCTGGCACCTTCCCCGGTGGAGTTGTGCATGGGGTGTGTTTGGAACATTTTTTCACCAGCCGAGTCCAAAATTCAGCGATTCTCCTCTCAGCCCAGAAAGCAGGTAGAACAAGTTTTGTGGTGCCTTTCAGCTGCCTACCGGGGTAGTGTAAAAACTACCAACAGAACTCGTTTCTGGCACCTTTCCCGGTGGAGTTGTGCATGGGGTGTGTTTGGAACATTTTTTCACCAGCCGAGTCCAAAATTCAGCGATTCTCCATCTCAGCCCAGAAAGCAGGTAGAACAAGTTTTGTGGTGCCTTTCAGCTGCCTACCAGGGTACTGTAAAAACTACCAACAGAACTCGTTTCTGGCACCTTCCCCGGTGGAGTTGTGCATGGGGTGTGTTTGGAACATTTTGTCACCAGCCCAGTCCAAAACTCAGCTGTTCCCCATCTCAGCCCAGAAAGCAGGTAGAACAAGTTTTGTGGTGCCTTTCAGCTGCCTACCGGGGTAGTGTAAAAACTACCAACAGAACTCGTTTCTGGCACCTTCCCCGGTGGAGCTGTGCATGGGGTGTGTTTGGAACATTTTGTTACCAGCCGAGTCCAAAATTCAGCGATTCCCCATCTAAGCCCATAAAGCAGGTAGAACAAGTTTTGTGGTGCCTTTCAGCTGCCTACCGGGGTAGTGTAAAAACTACCAACAGAACTCGTTTCTGGCACCTTCCCCGGTGGAGTTGTGCATGGGGTGTGTTTGGAACATTTTGTCAGCAGCCGAGTCCAAACTTCAGCTGATCCCCATCTCAGCCCAGAAAGCAGGTAGAACAAGTTTTGTGGTGCCTTTCAGCTGCCTACCGGGGTAATGTAAAAACTACCAACAGAACTCGTTTCTGGCACCTTCCCCGGTGGAGTTGTGCATGGGGTGTGTTTGGAACATTTTGTCACCAGCCGAGTCCAAAATTCAGCGATTCTCCTCTCAGCCCAGAAAGCAGGTAGAACAAGTTTTGTGGTGCCTTTCTCTTGCCTACCAGGGTACTGTAAAAACTACCAACAGAACTCGTTTCTGGCACCTTCCCCGGTGGAGTTGTGCATGGGGTGTGTTTGGAACATTTTGTCAGCAGCCGAGTCCAAAATTCAGCCGTTCCCCATCTCAGCCCAGAAAGCAGGTAGAACTTTTGTGGTGCCTTTCAGCTGCCTACCGGGGTAGTGTAAAAACTACCAACAGAACTCGTTTCTGGCACCTTCGCCGGTCGAGCTGTGCATGGGGTGTGTTTGGAACATTTTGTTACCAGCCGAGTCCAAAATTCAGCGATTCCCCATCTAAGCCCATAAAGCAGGTAGAAAAACTTTTGTGGTGCCTTTCAGCTGCCTACCAGGGTAGTGTAAAAACTACCAACAGAACTCGTTTCTGGCACCTTCCCCGGTGGAGTTGTGCATGGGGTGTGTTTGGAACATTTTGTCAGCAGCCGAGTCCAAACTTCAGCTGATCCCCATCTCAGCCCAGAAAGCAGGTAGAAAAACTTTTGTGGTGCCTTTCAGCTGCCTACCGGGGTAGTGTAAAAACTACCAACAGAACTCGTTTCTGGCCCCTTCCCCGGTGGAGTTGTGCATGGGGTGTGTTTGGAACATTTTGTCACCAGCCCAGTCCAAAACTCAGCTGTTCCCCATCTCAGCCCAGAAAGCAGGTAGAACAAGTTTTGTGGTGCCTTTCTCTTGCCTACCAGGGTACTGTAAAAACTACCAACAGAACTCGTTTCTGGCACCTTTCCCGGTGGAGTTGTGCATGGGGTGTGTTTGGAACATTTTTTCACCAGCCGAGTCCAAAATTCAGCGATTCTCCTCTCAGCCCAGAAAGCAGGTAGAACAAGTTTTGTGGTGCCTTTCTCTTGCCTACCAGGGTACTGTAAAAACTACCAACAGAACTCGTTTCTGGCACCTTCCCCGGTGGAGTTGTGCATGGGGTGTGTTTGGAACATTTTGTCACCAGCCGAGTCCAAAACTCAGCTGTTCCCCATCTCAGCCCAGAAAGCAGGTAGCAAAACTTTTGTGGTGCCTTTCAGCTGCCTACCGGGGTAGTGTAAAAACTACCAACAGAACTCCTTTCTCGCACCTTCGCCGGTCGAGCTGTGCATGGGGTGTGTTTGGAACATTTTGTTAACAGCCGAGTCCAAAATTCAGCCGTTCCCCATCTCAGCCCAGAAAGCAGGTAGAACAAGTTTTGTGGTGCCTTTCAGCTGCCTACCGGGGTACTGTAAAAACTACCAACAGAACTCGTTTCTGGCACCTTCCCCGGTGGAGTTGTGCATGGGGTGTGTTTGGAACATTTTGTCACCAGCCGAGTCCAAAATTCAGCGATTCCCCATCTCAGCCCAGAAAGCAGGTAGAACAAGTTTTGTGGTGCCTTTCAGCTGCCTACCGGGGTAGTGTAAAAACTACCAACAGAACTCGTTTCTGGCACCTTTCCCGGTGGAGTTGTGCATGGGGTGTGTTTGGAACATTTTTTCACCAGCCGAGTCCAAAATTCAGCGATTCTCCATCTCAGCCCAGAAAGCAGGTAGAACAAGTTTTGTGGTGCCTTTCAGCTGCCTACCGGGGTACTGTAAAAACTACCAACAGAACTCGTTTCTGGCACCTTCCCCGGTGGAGTTGTGCATGGGGTGTGTTTGGAACATTTTGTCACCAGCCCAGTCCAAAACTCAGCTGTTCCCCATCTCAGCCCAGAAAGCAGGTAGAACAAGTTTTGTGGTGCCTTTCAGCTGCCTACCGGGGTAGTGTAAAAACTACCAACAGAACTCGTTTCTGGCACCTTCCCCGGTGGAGTTGTGCATGGGGTGTGTTTGGAACATTTTTTCACCAGCCGAGTCCAAAATTCAGCGATTCTCCTCTCAGCCCAGAAAGCAGGTAGAACAAGTTTTGTGGTGCCTTTCTCTTGCCTACCAGGGTACTGTAAAAACTACCAACAGAACTCGTTTCTGGCACCTTCCCCGGTGGAGTTGTGCATGGGGTGTGTTTGGAACATTTTTTCACCAGCCGAGTCCAAAATTCAGCCGTTCCCCATCTCAGCCCATAAAGCAGGTAGAACTTTTGTGGTGCCTTTCAGCTGCCTACCGGGGTAGTGTAAAAACTACCAACAGAACTCGTTTCTGGCACCTTCGCCGGTCGAGCTGTGCATGGGGTGTGTTTGGAACATTTTGTTACCAGCCGAGTCCAAAATTCAGCGATTCCCCATCTCAGCCCAGAAAGCAGGTAGAACAAGTTTTGTGGTACCTTTCAGCTGCCTACCGGGGTAGTGTAAAAACTACCAACAGAACTCGTTTCTGGCACCTTCCCCGGTGGAGCTGTGCATGGGGTGTGTTTGGAACATTTTGTTACCAGCCGAGTCCAAAATTCAGCCGTTCCCCATCTCAGCCCAGAAAGCAGGTAGAACAAGTTTTGTGGTGCCTTTCAGCTGCCTACCGGGGTAGTGTAAAAACTACCAACAGAACTCGTTTCTGGCACCTTCCCCGGTCGAGCTGTGCATGGGGTGTGTTTGGAACATTTTGTTACCAGCCGAGTCCAAAATTCAGCGATTCCCCATCTCAGCCCAGAAAGCAGGTAGCAAAACTTTTGTGGTGCCTTTCAGCTGCCTACCGGGGTAGTGTAAAAACTACCAACAGAACTCGTTTCTGGCACCTTCGCCGGTCGAGCTGTGCATGGGGTGTGTTTGGAACATTTTGTTACCAGCCGAGTCCAAAATTCAGCCGTTCCCCATCTCAGCCCAGAAAGCAGGTAGAACAAGTTTTGTGGTGCCTTTCAGCTGCCTACCGGGGTACTGTAAAAACTACCAACAGAACTCGTTTCTGGCACCTTCCCCGGTGGAGTTGTGCATGGGGTGTGTTTGGAACATTTTGTCACCAGCCGAGTCCAAAATTCAGCGATTCCCCATCTCAGCCCAGAAAGCAGGTAGAACAAGTTTTGTGGTGCCTTTCAGCTGCCTACCGGGGTACTGTAAAAACTACCAACAGAACTCGTTTCTGGCACCTTTCCCGGTGGAGTTGTGCATGGGGTGTGTTTGGAACATTTTGTCACCAGCCCAGTCCAAAACTCAGCTGTTCCCCATCTCAGCCCAGAAAGCAGGTAGAACAAGTTTTGTGGTGCCTTTCAGCTGCCTACCGGGGTAGTGTAAAAACTACCAACAGAACTCGTTTCTGGCACCTTCCCCGGTGGAGTTGTGCATGGGGTGTGTTTGGAACATTTTTTCACCAGCCGAGTCCAAAATTCAGCGATTCTCCTCTCAGCCCAGAAAGCAGGTAGAACAAGTTTTGTGGTGCCTTTCTCTTGCCTACCAGGGTACTGTAAAAACTACCAACAGAACTCGTTTCTGGCACCTTCCCCGGTGGAGTTGTGCATGGGGTGTGTTTGGAACATTTTGTCAGCAGCCGAGTCCAAAATTCAGCCGTTCCCCATCTCAGCCCAGAAAGCAGGTAGAACTTTTGTGGTGCCTTTCAGCTGCCTACCGGGGTAGTGTAAAAACTACCAACAGAACTCGTTTCTGGCACCTTCGCCGGTCGAGCTGTGCATGGGGTGTGTTTGGAACATTTTGTTACCAGCCGAGTCCAAAATTCAGCGATTCCCCATCTCAGCCCAGAAAGCAGGTAGAACAAGTTTTGTGGTACCTTTCAGCTGCCTACCGGGGTAGTGTAAAAACTACCAACAGAACTCGTTTCTGGCACCTTCCCCGGTGGAGCTGTGCATGGGGTGTGTTTGGAACATTTTGTTACCAGCCGAGTCCAAAATTCAGCCGTTCCCCATCTCAGCCCAGAAAGCAGGTAGAACAAGTTTTGTGGTGCCTTTCAGCTGCCTACCGGGGTAGTGTAAAAACTACCAACAGAACTCGTTTCTGGCACCTTCGCCGGTCGAGCTGTGCATGGGGTGTGTTTGGAACATTTTGTTACCAGCCGAGTCCAAAATTCAGCGATTCCCCATCTCAGCCCAGAAAGCAGGTAGAACAAGTTTTGTGGTGCCTTTCAGCTGCCTACCGGGGTAGTGTAAAAACTACCAACAGAACTCGTTTCTGGCACCTTCCCCGGTGGAGTTGTGCATGGGGTGTGTTTGGAACATTTTGTCACCAGCCCAGTCCAAAACTCAGCTGTTCCCCATCTCAGCCCAGAAAGCAGGTAGAACAAGTTTTGTGGTGCCTTTCAGCTGCCTACCGGGGTAGTGTAAAAACTACCAACAGAACTTGTTTCTGGCACCTTCCCCGGTGGAGCTGTGCATGGGGTGTGTTTGGAACATTTTGTTACCAGCCGAGTCCAAAATTCAGCGATTCCCCATCTCAGCCCAGAAAGCAGGTAGAAAAACTTTTGTGGTGCCTTTCAGCTGCCTACCGGGGTAGTGTAAAAACTACCAACAGAACTCCTTTCTCGCACCTTCCCCGGTGGAGTTGTGCATGGGGTGTGTTTGGAACATTTTGTCAGCAGCCGAGTCCAAAATTCAGCTGATCCCCATCTCAGCCCAGAAAGCAGGTAGAACAAGTTTTGTGGTGCCTTTCAGCTGCCTACCGGGGTACTGTAAAAACTACCAACAGAACTCGTTTCTGGCACCTTCCCCGGTGGAGTTGTGCATGGGGTGTGTTTGGAACATTTTGTCACCAGCCGAGTCCAAAATTCAGCTGTTCCCCATCTCAGCCCAGAAAGCAGGTAGAACAAGTTTTGTAATGCCTTTCAGCTGCCTACCGGGGTAGTGTAAAAACTACCAACAGAACTCGTTTCTGGCACCTTCCCCGGTGGAGTTGTGCATGGGGTGTGTTTGGAACATTTTTTCACCAGCCGAGTCCAAAATTCAGCGATTCTCCTCTCAGCCCAGAAAGCAGGTAGAACAAGTTTTGTGGTGCCTTTCTCTTGCCTACCAGGGTACTGTAAAAACTACCAACAGAACTCGTTTCTGGCACCTTCCCCGGTGGAGTTGTGCATGGGGTGTGTTTGGAACATTTTGTCAGCAGCCGGGTCCAAAATTCAGCCGTTCCCCATCTCAGCCCAGAAAGCAGGTAGAACTTTTGTGGTGCCTTTCAGCTGCCTACCGGGGTAGTGTAAAAACTACCAACAGAACTCGTTTCTGGCACCTTCGCCGGTCGAGCTGTGCATGGGGTGTGTTTGGAACATTTTGTTACCAGCCGAGTCCAAAATTCAGCGATTCCCCATCTAAGCCCATAAAGCAGGTAGAACAAGTTTTGTGGTGCCTTTCAGCTGCCTACCGGGGTAGTGTAAAAACTACCAACAGAACTCCTTTCTCGCACCTTCCCCGGTGGAGTTGTGCATGGGGTGTGTTTGGAACATTTTGTCAGCAGCCGAGTCCAAACTTCAGCTGATCCCCATCTCAGCCCAGAAAGCAGGTAGAACAAGTTTTGTGGTGCCTTTCAGCTGCCTACCGGGGTAGTGTAAAAACTACCAACAGAACTCGTTTCTGGCACCTTCCCCGGTGGAGTTGTGCATGGGGTGTGTTTGGAACATTTTGTCACCAGCCGAGTCCAAAATTCAGCTGTTCCCCATCTCAGCCCAGAAAGCAGGTAGAACAAGTTTTGTAATGCCTTTCAGCTGCCTACCGGGGTAGTGTAAAAACTACCAACAGAACTCGTTTCTGGCACCTTTCCCGGTGGAGTTGTGCATGGGGTGTGTTTGGAACATTTTGTCACCAGCCGAGTCCAAAATTCAGCGATTCTCCTCTCAGCCCAGAAAGCAGGTAGAACAAGTTTTGTGGTGCCTTTCTCTTGCCTACCAGGGTACTGTAAAAACTACCAACAGAACTCGTTTCTGGCACCTTCCCCGGTGGAGTTGTGCATGGGGTGTGTTTGGAACATTTTGTCACCAGCCGAGTCCAAAACTCAGCTGTTCCCCATCTCAGCCCAGAAAGCAGGTAGCAAAACTTTTGTGGTGCCTTTCAGCTGCCTACCGGGGTAGTGTAAAAACTACCAACAGAACTCGTTTCTGGCACCTTCCCCGGTGGAGCTGTGCATGGGGTGTGTTTGGAACATTTTGTTACCAGCTGAGTCCAAAATTCAGCCGTTCCCCATCTCAGCCCATAAAGCAGGTAGAAAAACTTTTGTCTTGACTTTCAGCTGCCTACCGGGGTAGTGTAAAAACTACCAACAGAACTCGTTTCTGGCACCTTCCCCGGTGGAGTTGTGCATGGGGTGTGTTTGGAACATTTTGTCAGCAGCCGAGTCCAAACTTCAGCTGATCCCCATCTCAGCCCAGAAAGCAGGTAGAAAAACTTTTGTGGTGCCTTTCAGCTGCCTACCGGGGTAGTGTAAAAACTACCAACAGAACTCGTTTCTGGCACCTTTCCCGGTGGAGTTGTGCATGGGGTGTGTTTGGAACATTTTGTCACCAGCCGAGTCCAAAATTCAGCGATTCTCCATCTCAGCCCAGAAAGCAGGTAGAACAAGTTTTGTGGTGCCTTTCTCTTGCCTACAAGGGTACTGTAAAAACTACCAACAGAACTCCTTTCTCGCACCTTTCCCGGTGGAGTTGTGCATGGGGTGTGTTTGGAACATTTTGTCACCAGCCGAGTCCAAAATTCAGCGATTCTCCTCTCAGCCCAGAAAGCAGGTAGAACAAGTTTTGTGGTGCCTTTCTCTTGCCTACCAGGGTAGTGTAAAAACTACCAACAGAACTCGTTTCTGGCACCTTCCCCGGTGGAGTTGTGCATGGGGTGTGTTTGGAACATTTTGTCAGCAGCCGAGTCCAAAATTCAGCGATTCTCCTCTCAGCCCAGAAAGCAGGTAGAACAAGTTTTGTGGTGCCTTTCAGCTGCCTACCAGGGTACTGTAAAAACTACCAACAGAACTCGTTTCTGGCACCTTCCCCGGTGGAGTTGTGCATGGGGTGTGTTTGGAACATTTTGTCAGCAGCCGAGTCCAAAATTCAGCCGTTCCCCATCTCAGCCCAGAAAGCAGGTAGAACAAGTTTTGTGGTGCCTTTCAGCTGCCTACCGGGGTACTGTAAAAACTACCAACAGAACTCGTTTCTGGCACCTTCCCCGGTGGAGTTGTGCATGGGGTGTGTTTGGAACATTTTTTCACCAGCCGAGTCCAAAATTCAGCAATTCTCCATCTCAGCCCAGAAAGCAGGTAGAACAAGTTTTGTGGTGCCTTTCAGCTGCCTACCAGGGTACTGTAAAAACTACCAACAGAACTCGTTTCCGGCACCTTCCCCGGTGGAGGTGTGCATGGGGTGTGTTTGGAACATTTTGTCACCAGCCGAGTCCAAAACTCAGCTGTTCCCCATCTCAGCCCAGAAAGCAGGTAGAACAAGTTTTGTGGTGCCTTTCAGCTGCCTACCGGGGTAGTGTAAAAACTACCAACAGAACTCGTTTCTGGCACCTTCCCCGGTGGAGCTGTGCATGGGGTGTGTTTGGAACATTTTGTTACCAGCCGAGTCCAAAATTCAGCGATTCCCCATCTAAGCCCATAAAGCAGGTAGAAAAACTTTTGTGGTGCCTTTCAGCTGCCTACCGGGGTAGTGTAAAAACTACCAACAGAACTCCTTTCTGGCACCTTCCCCGGTGGAGTTGTGCATGGGGTGTGTTTGGAACATTTTGTCAGCAGCCGAGTCCAAAATTCAGCCGTTCCCCATCTCAGCCCAGAAAGCAGGTAGAACAAGTTTTGTAATGCCTTTCAGCTGCCTACCGGGGTAGTGTAAAAACTACCAACAGAACTCGTTTCTGGCACCTTTCCCGGTGGAGTTGTGCATGGGGTGTGTTTGGAACATTTTTTCACCAGCCGAGTCCAAAATTCAGCGATTCTCCTCTCAGCCCAGAAAGCAGGTAGAACAAGTTTTGTGGTGCCTTTCTCTTGCCTACCAGGGTACTGTAAAAACTACCAACAGAACTCGTTTCTGGCACCTTCCCCGGTGGAGTTGTGCATGGGGTGTGTTTGGAACATTTTGTCAGCAGCCGAGTCCAAAACTCAGCTGTTCCCCATCTCAGCCCAGAAAGCAGGTAGAACAAGTTTTGTGGTGCCTTTCAGCTGCCTACCGGGGTAGTGTAAAAACTACCAACAGAACTCGTTTCTGGCACCTTCCCCGGTGGAGCTGTGCATGGGGTGTGTTTGGAACATTTTGTTACCAGCCGAGTCCAAAATTCAGCGATTCCCCATCTAAGCCCAGAAAGCAGGTAGAAAAACTTTTGTGGTGCCTTTCAGCTGCCTACCGGGGTAGTGTAAAAACTACCAACAGAACTCGTTTCTGGCACCTTCCCCAGTGGAGTTGTGCATGGGGTGTGTTTGGAACATTTTGTCAGCAGCCGAGTCCAAACTTCAGCTGATCCCCATCCTAGCCCAGAAAGCAGGTAGAAAAACTTTTGTGGTGCCTTTCAGCTGCCTACCGGGGTAGTGTAAAAACTACCAACAGAACTCGTTTCTGGCCCCTTCCCCGGTGGAGGTGTGCATGGGGTGTGTTTGGAACATTTTTTCACCAGCCGAGTCCAAAATTCAGGGATTCTCCATCTCAGCCCAGAAAGCAGGTAGAACAAGTTTTGTGGTGCCTTTCTCTTGCCTACCAGGGTACTGTAAAAACTACCAACAGAACTCCTTTCTCGCACCTTTCCCGGTGGAGTTGTGCATGGGGTGTGTTTGGAACATTTTGTTACCAGCCGAGTCCAAAATTCAGCGATTCTCCTCTCAGCCCAGAAAGCAGGTAGAACAAGTTTTGTGGTGCCTTTCTCTTGCCTACCAGGGTACTGTAAAAACTACCAACAGAACTCCTTTCTGGCACCTTCCCCGGTGGAGTTGTGCATGGGGTGTGTTTGGAACATTTTGTCAGCAGCCGAGTCCAAAACTCAGCTGTTCCCCATCTCAGCCCAGAAAGCAGGTAGAACAAGTTTTGTGGTGCCTTTCAGCTGCCTACCGGGGTAGTGTAAAAACTACCAACAGAACTCGTTTCTGGCACCTTCGCCGGTCGAGCTGTGCATGGGGTGTGTTTGGAACATTTTGTTACCAGCCGAGTCCAAAATTCAGCGATTCCCCATCTCAGCCCAGAAAGCAGGTAGAACAAGTTTTGTGGTGCCTTTCAGCTGCCTACCGGGGTACTGTAAAAACTACCAACAGAACTCGTTTCTGGCACCTTCCCCGGTGGAGTTGTGCATGGGGTGTGTTTGGAACATTTTGTCAGCAGCCGAGTCCAAAATTCAGCGATTCCCCATCTCAGCCCAGAAAGCAGGTAGAACAAGTTTTGTGGTGCCTTTCAGCTGCCTACCGGGGTAGTGTAAAAACTACCAACAGAACTCGTTTCTGGCACCTTTCCCGGTGGAGTTGTGCATGGGGTGTGTTTGGAACATTTTGTCACCAGCCGAGTCCAAAATTCAGCGATTCTCCATCTCAGCCCAGAAAGCAGGTAGAACAAGTTTTGTGGTGCCTTTCAGCTGCCTACCAGGGTACTGTAAAAACTACCAACAGAACTCGTTTCTGGCACCTTCCCCGGTGGAGTTGTGCATGGGGTGTGTTTGGAACATTTTGTCACCAGCCCAGTCCAAAACTCAGCTGTTCCCCATCTCAGCCCAGAAAGCAGGTAGAACAAGTTTTGTGGTGCCTTTCAGCTGCCTACCGGGGTACTGTAAAAACTACCAACAGAACTCGTTTCTGGCACCTTCCCCGGTGGAGCTGTGCATGGGGTGTGTTTGGAACATTTTGTTACCAGCCGAGTCCAAAATTCAGCGATTCCCCATCTAAGCCCATAAAGCAGGTAGAAAAACTTTTGTGGTGCCTTTCAGCTGCCTACCGGGGTAGTGTAAAAACTACCAACAGAACTCGTTTCTGGCACCTTCCCCGGTGGAGGTGTGCATGGGGTGTGTTTGGAACATTTTTTCACCAGCCGAGTCCAAAATTCAGCGATTCTCCATCTCAGCCCAGAAAGCAGGTAGAACAAGTTTTGTGGTGCCTTTCTCTTGCCTACCAAGGTACTGTAAAAACTACCAACAGAACTCCTTTCTCGCACCTTTCCCGGTGGAGTTGTGCATGGGGTGTGTTTGGAACATTTTTTCACCAGCCGAGTCCAAAATTCAGCGATTCTCCTCTCAGCCCAGAAAGCAGGTAGAACAAGTTTTGTGGTGCCTTTCAGCTGCCTACCAGGGTACTGTAAAAACTACCAACAGAACTCGTTTCTGGCACCTTCCCCGGTGGAGTTGTGCATGGGGTGTGTTTGGAACATTTTGTCACCAGCCCAGTCCAAAACTCAGCTGTTCCCCATCTCAGCCCAGAAAGCAGGTAGAACAAGTTTTGTGGTGCCTTTCAGCTGCCTACCGGGGTAGTGTAAAAACTACCAACAGAACTCGTTTCTGGCACCTTCCCCGGTGGAGCTGTGCATGGGGTGTGTTTGGAACATTTTGTTACCAGCCGAGTCCAAAATTCAGTGATTCCCCATCTAAGCCCATAAAGCAGGTAGAAAAACTTTTGTGGTGCCTTTCAGCTGCCTACCGGGGTAGTGTAAAAACTACCAACAGAACTCCTTTCTCGCACCTTCCCCGGTGGAGTTGTGCATGGGGTGTGTTTGGAACATTTTGTCAGCAGCCGAGTCCAAACTTCAGCTGATCCCCATCTCAGCCCAGAAAGCAGGTAGAACAAGTTTTGTGGTGCCTTTCAGCTGCCTACCGGGGTAGTGTAAAAACTACCAACAGAACTCGTTTCTGGCACCTTCCCCGGTGGAGGTGTGCATGGGGTGCGTTTGGAACATTTTGTCACCAGCCGAGTCCAAAATTCAGCTGTTCCCCATCTCAGCCCAGAAAGCAGGTAGAACAAGTTTTGTAATGCCTTTCAGCTGCCTACCGGGGTAGTGTAAAAACTACCAACAGAACTCGTTTCTGGCACCTTCCCCGGTGGAGTTGTGCATGGGGTGTGTTTGGAACATTTTTTCACCAGCCGAGTCCAAAATTCAGCGATTCTCCTCTCAGCCCAGAAAGCAGGTAGAACAAGTTTTGTGGTGCCTTTCTCTTGCCTACCAGGGTAGTGTAAAAACTACCAACAGAACTCGTTTCTGGCACCTTCCCCGGTGGAGCTGTGCATGGGGTGTGTTTGGAACATTTTGTCAGCAGCCGAGTCCAAAATTCAGCCGTTCCCCATCTCAGCCCAGAAAGCAGGTAGAACTTTTGTGGTGCCTTTCAGCTGCCTACCGGGGTAGTGTAAAAACTACCAACAGAACTCGTTTCTGGCACCTTCCCCGGTGGAGCTGTGCATGGGGTGTGTTTGGAACATTTTGTTACCAGCCGAGTCCAAAATTCAGCGATTCCCCATCTAAGCCCATAAAGCAGGTAGAACAAGTTTTGTGGTGCCTTTCAGCTGCCTACCGGGGTAGTGTAAAAACTACCAACAGAACTCGTTTCTGGCACCTTCCCCGGTGGAGTTGTGCATGGGGTGTGTTTGGAACATTTTGTCAGCAGCCGAGTCCAAACTTCAGCTGATCCCCATCTCAGCCCAGAAAGCAGGTAGAACAAGTTTTGTGGTGCCTTTCAGCTGCCTACCGGGGTAGTGTAAAAACTACCAACAGAACTCGTTTCTGGCACCTTCCCCGGTGGAGCTGTGCATGGGGTGTGTTTGGAACATTTTGTTACCAGCTGAGTCCAAAATTCAGCCGTTCCCCATCTCAGCCCAGAAAGCAGGTAGAACAAGTTTTGTGGTGCCTTTCAGCTGCCTACCGGGGTAGTGTAAAAACTACCAACAGAACTCCTTTCTCGCACCTTCCCCGGTGGAGTTGTGCATGGGGTGTGTTTGGAACATTTTGTCAGCAGCCGAGTCCAAACTTCAGCTGATCCCCATCTCAGCCCAGAAAGCAGGTACAACAAGTTTTGTAATGCCTTTCAGCTGCCTACCGGGGTAGTGTAAAAACTACCAACAGAACTCGTTTCTGGCACCTTCCCCGGTGGAGTTGTGCATGGGGTGTGTTTGGAACATTTTGTCAGCAGCCGAGTCCAAAATTCAGCTGTTCCCCATCTCAGCCCAGAAAGCAGGTAGAACAAGTTTTGTGGTGCCTTTCAGCTGCCTACCGGGGTACTGTAAAAACTACCAACAGAACTCGTTTCTGGCACCTTCCCCGGTGGAGTTGTGCATGGGGTGTGTTTGGAACATTTTTTCACCAGCAGAGTCCAAAATTCAGCGATTCTCCTCTCAGCCCAGAAAGCAGGTAGAACAAGTTTTGTGGTGCCTTTCTCTTGCCTACCAGGGTACTGTAAAAACTACCAACAGAACTCGTTTCTGGCACCTTCCCCGGTGGAGTTGTGCATGGGGTGTGTTTGGAACATTTTGTCACCAGCCGAGTCCAAAACTCAGCTGTTCCCCATCTCAGCCCAGAAAGCAGGTAGCAAAACTTTTGTGGTGCCTTTCAGCTGCCTACCGGGGTAGTGTAAAAACTACCAACAGAACTCGTTTCTGGCACCTTCGCCGGTGGAGCTGTGCATGGGGTGTGTTTGGAACATTTTGTTACCAGCCGAGTCCAAAATTCAGCCGTTCCCCATCTCAGCCCAGAAAGCAGGTAGAAAAACTTTTGTGGTGCCTTTCAGCTGCCTACCGGGGTAGTGTAAAAACTACCAACAGAACTCGTTTCTGGCACCTTTGCCGGTGGAGTTGTGCATGGGGTGTGTTTGGAACATTTTTTCACCAGCCGAGTCCAAAATTCAGCGATTCTCCATCTCAGCCCAGAAAGCAGGTAGAACAAGTTTTGTGGTGCCTTTCTCTTGCCTACCAGGGTACTGTAAAAACTACCAACAGAACTCGTTTCTGGCACCTTCCCCGGTGGAGTTGTGCATGGGGTGTGTTTGGAACATTTTGTCACCAGCCGAGTCCAAAACTCAGCTGTTCCCCATCTCAGCCCAGAAAGCAGGTACAACAAGTTTTGTGGTGCCTTTCAGCTGCCTACCGGGGTAGTGTAAAAACTACCAACAGAACTCGTTTCTGGCACCTTCCCCGGTGGAGCTGTGCATGGGGTGTGTTTGGAACATTTTGTTACCAGCCGAGTCCAAAATTCAGCGATTCCCCATCTAAGCCCATAAAGCAGGTAGAAAAACTTTTGTGGTGCCTTTCAGCTGCCTACCGGGGTAGTGTAAAAACTACCAACAGAACTCGTTTCTGGCACCTTCCCCGGTGGAGTTGTGCATGGGGTGTGTTTGGAACATTTTGTTACCAGCCGAGTCCAAAATTCAGCGATTCTCCTCTCAGCCCAGAAAGCAGGTAGAACAAGTTTTGTGGTGCCTTTCTCTTGCCTACCAGGGTACTGTAAAAACTACCAACAGAACTCGTTTCTGGCACCTTCCCCGGTGGAGTTGTGCATGGGGTGTGTTTGGAACATTTTGTCAGCAGCCGAGTCCAAAACTCAGCTGTTCCCCATCTCAGCCCAGAAAGCAGGTAGCAAAACTTTTGTGGTGCCTTTCAGCTGCCTACCGGGGTAGTGTAAAAACTACCAACAGAACTCGTTTCTGGCACCTTCGCCGGTCGAGCTGTGCATGGGGTGTGTTTGGAACATTTTGTTACCAGCCGAGTCCAAAATTCAGCCGTTCCCCATCTTAGCCCAGAAAGCAGGTAGAACAAGTTTTGTAATGCCTTTCAGCTGCCTACCGGGGTAGTGTAAAAACTACCAACAGAACTCGTTTCTGGCACCTTTCCCGGTGGAGGTGTGCATGGGGTGTGTTTGGAACATTTTTTCACCAGCCGAGTCCAAAATTCAGCGATTCTCCTCTCAGCCCAGAAAGCAGGTAGAACAAGTTTTGTGGTGCCTTTCTCTTGCCTACCAGGGTACTGTAAAAACTACCAACAGAACTCGTTTCTGGCACCTTCCCCGGTGGAGGTGTGCATGGGGTGTGTTTGGAACATTTTGTCAGCAGCCGAGTCCAAAACTCAGCTGTTCCCCATCTCAGCCCAGAAAGCAGGTAGCAAAACTTTTGTGGTGCCTTTCAGCTGCCTACCGGGGTAGTGTAAAAACTACCAACAGAACTCGTTTCTGGCCCCTTCCCCGGTGGAGCTGTGCATGGGGTGTGTTTGGAACATTTTGTCACCAGCCGAGTCCAAAATTCAGCGATTCTCCATCTCAGCCCAGAAAGCAGGTAGAACAAGTTTTGTGGTGCCTTTCAGCTGCCTACCAGGGTACTGTAAAAACTACCAACAGAACTCGTTTCTGGCACCTTCCCCGGTGGAGTTGTGCATGGGGTGTGTTTGGAACATTTTGTCACCAGCCGAGTCCAAAATTCAGCGATTCTCCATCTCAGCCCAGAAAGCAGGTAGAACAAGTTTTGTGGTGCCTTTCTCTTGCCTACCAGGGTACTGTAAAAACTACCAACAGAACTCGTTTCTGGCACCTTTCCCGGTGGAGTTGTGCATGGGGTGTGTTTGGAACATTTTGTCACCAGCCGAGTCCAAAATTCAGCCGTTCCCCATCTCAGCCCAGAAAGCTGGTAGAACAAGTTTTGTGTTGCCTTTCAGCTGCCTACCGGGGTAGTGTAAAAACTACCAACAGAACTCGTTTCTGGCACCTTCCCCGGTGGAGCTGTGCATGGGGTGTGTTTGGAACATTTTGTTACCAGCCGAGTCCAAAATTCAGCGATTCCCCATCTAAGCCCATAAAGCAGGTAGAAAAACTTTTGTGGTGCCTTTCAGCTGCCTACCGGGGTAGTGTAAAAACTAACAACAGAACTCGTTTCTGGCACCTTCCCCGGTGGAGTTGTGCATGGGGTGTGTTTGGAACATTTTGTCAGCAGCCGAGTCCAAACTTCAGCTGATCCCCATCTCAGCCCAGAAAGCAGGTAGAAAAACTTTTGTGGTGCCTTTCAGCTGCCTACCGGGGTACTGTAAAAACTACCAACAGAACTCGTTTCTGGCACCTTCCCCGGTGGAGGTGTGCATGGGGTGTGTTTGGAACATTTTTTCACCAGCCGAGTCCAAAATTCAGCGATTCTCCTCTCAGCCCAGAAAGCAGGTAGAACAAGTTTTTTGGTGCCTTTCAGCTGCCTACCGGGGTAGTGTAAAAACTACCAACCGAACTCGTTTCTGGCCCCTTCCCCGGTGGAGTTGTGCATGGGGTGTGTTTGGAACATTTTGTCAGCAGCCGAGTCCAAAACTCAGCTGTTCCCCATCTCAGCCCAGAAAGCAGGTAGCAAAACTTTTGTGGTGCCTTTCAGCTGCCTACCGGGGTAGTGTAAAAACTACCAACAGAACTCGTTTCTGGCACCTTTCCCGGTGGAGTTGTGCATGGGGTGTGTTTGGAACATTTTTTCACCAGCCGAGTCCAAAATTCAGCCGTTCCCCATCTCAGCCCAGAAAGCAGGTAGAACAAGTTTTGTGGTGCCTTTCAGCTGCCTACCGGGGTAGTGTAAAAACTACCAACAGAACTCGTTTCTGGCACCTTCCCCGGTGGAGCTGTGCATGGGGTGTGTTTGGAACATTTTGTTACCAGCCGAGTCCAAAATTCAGCGATTCCCCATCTAAGCCCATAAAGCAGGTAGAAAAACTTTTGTGGTGCCTTTCAGCTGCCTACCGGGGTAGTGTAAAAACTACCAACAGAACTCGTTTCTGGCACCTTCCCCGGTGGAGTTGTGCATGGGGTGTGTTTGGAACATTTTGTCAGCAGCCGAGTCCAAACTTCAGCTGATCCCCATCTCAGCCCAGAAAGCAGGTAGAAAAACTTTTGTGGTGCCTTTCAGCTGCCTACCGGGGTACTGTAAAAACTACCAACAGAACTCGTTTCTGGCACCTTCCCCGGTGGAGGTGTGCATGGGGTGTGTTTGGAACATTTTTTCACCAGCCGAGTCCAAAATTCAGCGATTCTCCTCTCAGTCCAGAAAGCAGGTAGAACAAGTTTTGTGGTGCCTTTCAGCTGCCTACCAGGGTACTGTAAAAACTACCAACTGAACTCGTTTCTGGCACCTTCCCCGGTGGAGTTGTGCATGGGGTGTGTTTGGAACATTTTGTCAGCAGCCGAGTCCAAAACTCAGCTGTTCCCCATCTCAGCCCAGAAAGCAGGTAGCAAAACTTTTGTGGTGCCTTTCAGCTGCCTACCGGGGTAGTGTAAAAACTACCAACAGAACTCGTTTCTGGCACCTTCCCCGGTGGAGCTGTGCATGGGGTGTGTTTGGAACATTTTGCTACCAGCTGAGTCCAAAATTCAGCCGTTCCCCATCTCAGCCCAGAAAGCAGGTAGAACAAGTTTTGTGGTGCCTTTCAGCTGCCTACCGGGGTAGTGTAAAAACTACCAACAGAACTCCTTTCTCGCACCTTCCCCGGTGGAGTTGTGCATGGGGTGTGTTTGGAACATTTTGTCAGCAGCCGAGTCCAAACTTCAGCTGATCCCCATCTCAGCCCAGAAAGCAGGTACAACAAGTTTTGTGGTGCCTTTCAGCTGCCTACCGGGGTAGTGTAAAAACTACCAACAGAACTCATTTCTGGCACCTTCCCCGGTGGAGTTGTGCATGGGGTGTGTTTGGAACATTTTGTCACCAGCCGAGTCCAAAATTCAGCTGTTCCCCATCTCAGCCCAGAAAGCAGGTAGAACAAGTTTTGTAATGCCTTTCAGCTGCCTACCGGGGTAGTGTAAAAACTACCAACAGAACTCGTTTCTGGCACCTTTCCCGGTGGAGTTGTGCATGGGGTGTGTTTGGAACATTTTTTCACCAGCCGAGTCCAAAATTCAGCGATTCTCCTCTCAGCCCAGAAAGCAGGTAGAACAAGTTTTGTGGTGCCTTTCTCTTGCCTACCAGGGTACTGTAAAAACTACCAACAGAACTCGTTTCTGGCACCTTCCCCGGTGGAGTTGTGCATGGGGTGTGTTTGGAACATTTTGTCAGCAGCCGAGTCCAAAACTCAGCTGTTCCCCATCTCAGCCCAGAAAGCAGGTAGCAAAACTTTTGTGGTGCCTTTCAGCTGCCTACCGGGGTAGTGTAAAAACTACCAACAGACCTCGTTTCTGGCACCTTCCCCGGTGGAGCTGTGCATGGGGTGTGTTTGGAACATTTTTTTACCAGCCGAGTCCAAAATTCAGCGATTCCCCATCTAAGCCCATAAAGCAGGTAGAAAAACTTTTGTGGTGCCTTTCAGCTGCCTACCGGGGTAGTGTAAAAACTACCAACAGAACTCGTTTCTGGCACCTTCCCCGGTGGAGTTGTGCATGGGGTGTGTTTGGAACATTTTGTCACCAGCCCAGTCCAAAATTCAGCTGATCCCCATCTCAGCCCAGAAAGCAGGTAGAAAAACTTTTGTGGTGCCTTTCAGCTGCCTACCGGGGTACTGTAAAAACTACCAACAGAACTCGTTTCTGGCACCTTCCCCGGTGGAGGTGTGCATGGGGTGTGTTTGGAACATTTTGTCACCAGCCGAGTCCAAAATTCAGGGATTCTCCATCTCAGCCCAGAAAGCAGGTAGAACAAGTTTTGTGGTGCCTTTCTCTTGCCTACCAGGGTACTGTAAAAACTACCAACAGAACTCCTTTCTCGCACCTTTCCCGGTGGAGTTGTGCATGGGGTGTGTTTGGAACATTTTGTTACCAGCCGAGTCCAAAATTCAGCGATTCTCCTCTCAGCCCAGAAAGCAGGTACAACAAGTTTTGTGGTGCCTTTCTCTTGCCTACCAGGGTACTGTAAAAACTACCAACAGAACTCGTTTCTGGCACCTTCCCCGGTGGAGTTGTGCATGGGGTGTGTTTGGAACATTTTGTTACCAGCCGAGTCCAAAACTCAGCGATTCTCCTCTCAGCCCAGAAAGCAGGTAGAACAAGTTTTGTGGTGCCTTTCTCTTGCCTACCAGGGTACTGTAAAAACTACCAACAGAACTCGTTTCTGGCACCTTCCCCGGTGGAGCTGTGCATGGGGTGTGTTTGGAACATTTTTTCACCAGCCGAGTCCAAAATTCAGCGATTCTCCTCTCAGTCCAGAAAGCAGGTAGAACAAGTTTTGTGGTGCCTTTCTCTTGCCTACCAGGGTACTGTAAAAACTACCAACAGAACTCGTTTCTGGCACCTTCCCCGGTGGAGTTGTGCATGGGGTGTGTTTGGAACATTTTGTCAGCAGCCGAGTCCAAAACTCAGCTGTTCCCCATCTCAGCCCAGAAAGCAGGTAGCAAAACTTTTGTGGTGCCTTTCAGCTGCCTACCGGGGTAGTGTAAAAAACTACCAACAGAACTCGTTTCTGGCACCTTCCCCGGTGGAGCTGTGCATGGGGTGTGTTTGGAACATTTTTTTACCAGCCGAGTCCAAAATTCAGCGATTCCCCATCTAAGCCCATAAAGCAGGTAGAAAAACTTTTGTGGTGCCTTTCAGCTGCCTACCGGGGTAGTGTAAAAACTACCAACAGAACTCCTTTCTGGCACCTTCCCCGGTGGAGTTGTGCATGGGGTGTGTTTGGAACATTTTGTCAGCAGCCGAGTCCAAACTTCAGCTGATCCCCATCTCAGCCCAGAAAGCAGGTAGAAAAACTTTTGTGGTGCCTTTCAGCTGCCTACCGGGGTAGTGTAAAAACTACCAACAGAACTCGTTTCTGGCACCTTCCCCGGTGGAGGTGTGCATGGGGTGTGTTTGGAACATTTTGTCACCAGCCGAGTCCAAAATTCAGGGATTCTCCATCTCAGCCCAGAAAGCAGGTAGAACAAGTTTTGTGGTGCCTTTCTCTTGCCTACCAGGGTACTGTAAAAACTACCAACAGAACTCCTTTCTCGCACCTTTCCCGGTGGAGTTGTGCATGGGGTGTGTTTGGAACATTTTGTTACCAGCCGAGTCCAAAATTCAGCGATTCTCCTCTCAGCCCAGAAAGCAGGTAGAACAAGTTTTGTGGTGCCTTTCTCTTGCCTACCAGGGTACTGTAAAAACTACCAACAGAACTCGTTTCTGGCACCTTCCCCGGTGGAGTTGTGCATGGGGTGTGTTTGGAACATTTTGTCAGCAGCCGAGTCCAAAATTCAGCGATTCTCCTCTCAGCCCAGAAAGCAGGTAGAACAAGTTTTGTGGTGCCTTTCTCTTGCCTACCAGGGTACTGTAAAAACTACCAACAGAACTCGTTTCTGGCACCTTCCCCGGTGGAGGTGTGCATGGGGTGTGTTTGGAACATTTTGTCAGCAGCCGAGTCCAAAATTCAGCGATTCTCCTCTCAGTCCAGAAAGCAGGTAGAACAAGTTTTGTGGTGCCTTTCTCTTGCCTACCAGGGTACTGTAAAAACTACCAACAGAACTCGTTTCTGGCACCTTCCCCGGTGGAGTTGTGCATGGGGTGTGTTTGGAACATTTTGTCAGCAGCCGAGTCCAAAACTCAGCTGTTCCCCATCTCAGCCCAGAAAGCAGGTAGCAAAACTTTTGTGGTGCCTTTCAGCTGCCTACCGGGGTAGTGTAAAAACTACCAACAGAACTCGTTTCTGGCACCTTCCCCGGTGGAGCTGTGCATGGGGTGTGTTTGGAACATTTTGTTACCAGCTGAGACCAAAATTCAGCCGTTCCCCATCTCAGCCCAGAAAGCAGGTAGAACAAGTTTTGTGGTGCCTTTCAGCTGCCTACCGGGGTACTGTAAAAACTACCAACAGAACTCCTTTCTCGCACCTTCCCCGGTGGAGTTGTGCATGGGGTGTGTTTGGAACATTTTGTCAGCAGCCGAGTCCAAACTTCAGCTGATCCCCATCTCAGCCCAGAAAGCAGGTAGAACAAGTTTTGTGGTGCCTTTCAGCTGCCTACCGGGGTAGTGTAAAAACTACCAACAGAACTCGTTTCTGGCACCTTCCCCGGTGGAGTTGTGCATGGGGTGTGTTTGGAACATTTTGTTACCAGCTGAGTCCAAAATTCAGCCGTTCCCCATCTCAGCCCAGAAAGCAGGTAGAACAAGTTTTGTGGTGCCTTTCAGCTGCCTACCGGGGTAGTGTAAAAACTACCAACAGAACTCGTTTCTGGCACCTTTCCCGGTGGAGCTGTGCATGGGGTGTGTTTGGAACATTTTGTTACCAGCCGAGTCCAAAATTCAGCGATTCCCCATCTTAAGCCCATAAAGCAGATAGAACAAGTTTTGTGGTGCCTTTCAGCTGCCTACCCGGGGGTAGTGTAAAAACTACCAACAGAACTCGTTTCTGGCACCTTCCCCGGTGGAGTTGTGCATGGGGTGTGTTTGGAACATTTTGTCACCAGCCGAGTCCAAAACTCAGCTGTTCCCCATCTCAGCCCAGAAAGCAGGTACAAACAAGTTTTTGCGGTGCCTTTCAGCTGCCTACCAGGGTAGTGTAAAAACTACCAACAGAACTCGTTTCTGGCACCTTCCCCGGTGGAGGTGTGCATAGGGTGTGTTTGGAACATTTTTTCACCAGCCGAGTCCAAAATTCAGGGATTCTCCATCTCAGCCCAGAAAGCAGGTAGAACAAGTTTTGTGGTGCCTTTCTCTTGCCTACCAGGGTACTGTAAAAACTACCAACAGAACTCCTTTTCTCGCACCTTTCCCGGTGGAGTTGTGCATGGGGTGTGTTTGGAACATTTTGTTACCAGCCCGAGTCCAAAATTCAGCGATTCTCCTCTCAGCCCAGAAAGCAGGTAGAACAAGTTTTGTGGTGCCTTTCTCTTGCCTACCAGGGTACTGTAAAAACTACCAACAGAACTCCTTTCTCGCACCTTCCCCGGTGGAGTTGTGCATGGGGTGTGTTTGGAACATTTTGTCAGCAGCCGAGTCCAAAATTCAGCGATTCTCCTCTCAGCCCAGAAAGCAGGTAGAACAAGTTTTGTAATGCCTTTCTCTTGCCTACCGGGGGTAGTGTAAAAACTACCAACAGAACTCGTTTCTGGCACCTTCCCCGGTGGAGGTGTGCATGGGGTGTGTTTGGAACATTTTTTCACCAGCCGAGTCCAAAATTCAGCGATTCTCCTCTCAGTCCAGAAAGCAGGTAGAACAAGTTTTGTGGTGCCTTTCTCTTGCCTGCCAGGGGTACTGTAAAAACTACCAACAGAACTCGTTTCTGGCACCTTCCCCGGTGGAGGTGTGCATGGGGTGTGTTTGGAACATTTTGTCAGCAGCCGAGTCCAAAATTCAGCGATTCTCCTCTCAGTCCAGAAAGCAGGTAGAACAAGTTTTGTGGTGCCTTTCTCTTGCCTACCAGGGTACTGTAAAAACTACCAACAGAACTCGTTTCTGGCACCTTCCCCGGTGGAGTTGTGCATGGGGTGTGTTTGGAACATTTTGTCAGCAGCCGAGTCCAAAACTCAGCTGTTCCCCATCTCAGCCCAGAAAGCAGGTAGCAAAACTTTTGTGGTGCCTTTCAGCTGCCTACCGGGGTAGTGTAAAAACTACCAACAGAACTCGTTTCTGGCACCTTCCCCGGTGGAGCTGTGCATGGGGTGTGTTTGGAACATTTTGTTACCAGCTGAGACCAAAATTCAGCCGTTCCCCATCTCAGCCCAGAAAGCAGGTAGAACAAGTTTTGTGGTGCCTTTCAGCTGCCTACCGGGGTACTGTAAAAACTACCAACAGAACTCCTTTCTCGCACCTTCCCCGGTGGAGTTGTGCATGGGGTGTGTTTGGAACATTTTGTCAGCAGCCGAGTCCAAACTTCAGCTGATCCCCATCTCAGCCCAGAAAGCAGGTACAACAAGTTTTGTGGTGCCTTTCAGCTGCCTACCGGGGGTACTGTAAAAACTACCAACAGAACTCGTTTCTGGCACCTTCCCCGGTGGAGTTGTGCATGGGGTGTGTTTGGAACATTTTGTTACCAGCTGAGTCCAAAATTCAGCCGTTCCCCATCTCAGCCCAGAAAGCAGGTAGAACAAGTTTTGTGGTGCCTTTCAGCTGCCTTCCGGGGTACTGTAAAAACTACCAACAGAACTCCTTTCTCGCACCTTCCCCGGTGGAGCTGTGCATGGGGTGTGTTTGGAACATTTTGTTACCAGCCGAGTCCAAAATTCAGCGATTCCCCATCTAAGCCCATAAAGCAGGTAGAACAAGTTTTGTGGTGCCTTTCAGCTGCCTACCGGGGTAGTGTAAAAACTACCAACAGAACTCGTTTCTGGCACCTTCCCCGGTGGAGGTGTGCATAGGGTGTGTTTGGAACATTTTGTCAGCAGCCGAGTCCAAAATTCAGCGATTCTCCTCTCAGCCCAGAAAGCAGGTAGAACAAGTTTTGTGGTGCCTTTCTCTTGCCTACCGGGGTAGTGTAAAAACTACCAACAGAACTCGTTTCTGGCACCTTCCCCGGTGGAGTTGTGCATGGGGTGTGTTTGGAACATTTTGTCAGCAGCCGAGTCCAAAACTCAGCTGTTCCCCATCTCAGCCCAGAAAGCAGGTAGCAAAACTTTTGTGGTGCCTTTCAGCTGCCTACCGGGGTAGTGTAAAAACTACCAACAGAACTCGTTTCTGGCACCTTCCCCGGTGGAGCTGTGCATGGGGTGTGTTTGGAACATTTTGTTACCAGCTGAGACCAAAATTCAGCCGTTCCCCATCTCAGCCCAGAAAGCAGGTAGAACAAGTTTTGTGGTGCCTTTCAGCTGCCTACCGGGGTACTGTAAAAACTACCAACAGAACTCCTTTCTCGCACCTTCCCCGGTGGAGTTGTGCATGGGGTGTGTTTGGAACATTTTGTCAGCAGCCGAGTCCAAACTTCAGCTGATCCCCATCTCAGCCCAGAAAGCAGGTAGAACAAGTTTTGTGGTGCCTTTCAGCTGCCTACCGGGGTAGTGTAAAAACTACCAACAGAACTCGTTTCTGGCACCTTCCCCGGTGGAGTTGTGCATGGGGTGTGTTTGGAACATTTTGTTACCAGCTGAGTCCAAAATTCAGCCGTTCCCCATCTCAGCCCAGAAAGCAGGTAGAACAAGTTTTGTGGTGCCTTTCAGCTGCCTACCGGGGTAGTGTAAAAACTACCAACAGAACTCGTTTCTGGCACCTTTCCCGGTGGAGCTGTGCATGGGGTGTGTTTGGAACATTTTGTTACCAGCCGAGTCCAAAATTCAGCGATTCCCCATCTAAGCCCATAAAGCAGGTAGAACAAGTTTTGTGGTGCCTTTCAGCTGCCTACCGGGGTAGTGTAAAAACTACCAACAGAACTCGTTTCTGGCACCTTCCCCGGTGGAGTTGTGCATGGGGTGTGTTTGGAACATTTTGTCACCAGCCGAGTCCAAAACTCAGCTGTTCCCCATCTCAGCCCAGAAAGCAGGTACAACAAGTTTTGCGGTGCCTTTCAGCTGCCTACCAGGGTAGTGTAAAAACTACCAACAGAACTCGTTTCTGGCACCTTCCCCGGTGGAGGTGTGCATAGGGTGTGTTTGGAACATTTTTTCACCAGCCGAGTCCAAAATTCAGGGATTCTCCATCTCAGCCCAGAAAGCAGGTAGAACAAGTTTTGTGGTGCCTTTCTCTTGCCTACCAGGGTACTGTAAAAACTACCAACAGAACTCCTTTCTCGCACCTTTCCCGGTGGAGTTGTGCATGGGGTGTGTTTGGAACATTTTTTCACCAGCCGAGTCCAAAATTCAGCGATTCTCCTCTCAGCCCAGAAAGCAGGTAGAACAAGTTTTGTGGTGCCTTTCTCTTGCCTACCAGGGTACTGTAAAAACTACCAACAGAACTCCTTTCTCGCACCTTCCCCGGTGGAGTTGTGCATGGGGTGTGTTTGGAACATTTTGTCAGCAGCCGAGTCCAAAATTCAGCGATTCTCCTCTCAGCCCAGAAAGCAGGTAGAACAAGTTTTGTAATGCCTTTCTCTTGCCTACCGGGGTAGTGTAAAAACTACCAACAGAACTCGTTTCTGGCACCTTCCCCGGTGGAGGTGTGCATGGGGTGTGTTTGGAACATTTTTTCACCAGCCGAGTCCAAAATTCAGCGATTCTCCTCTCAGTCCAGAAAGCAGGTAGAACAAGTTTTGTGGTGCCTTTCTCTTGCCTACCAGGGTACTGTAAAAACTACCAACAGAACTCGTTTCTGGCACCTTCCCCGGTGGAGGTGTGCATGGGGGTGTGTTTGGAACATTTTTTTCACCAGCCGAGTCCAAAATTCAGCGATTCTCCTCTCAGTCCAGAAAGCAGGTAGAACAAGTTTTGTGGTGCCTTTCTCTTGCCTACCAGGGTACTGTAAAAACTACCAACAGAACTCGTTTCTGGCACCTTCCCCGGTGGAGTTGTGCATGGGGTGTGTTTGGAACATTTTGTCAGCAGCCGAGTCCAAAACTCAGCTGTTCCCCATCTCAGCCCAGAAAGCAGGTAGCAAAACTTTTGTGGTGCCTTTCAGCTGCCTACCGGGGTAGTGTAAAAACTACCAACAGAACTCGTTTCTGGCACCTTCCCCGGTGGAGCTGTGCATGGGGTGTGTTTGGAACATTTTGTTACCAGCTGAGACCAAAATTCAGCCGTTCCCCATCTCAGCCCAGAAAGCAGGTAGAACAAGTTTTGTGGTGCCTTTCAGCTGCCTACCGGGGTACTGTAAAAACTACCAACAGAACTCCTTTCTCGCACCTTCCCCGGTGGAGTTGTGCATGGGGTGTGTTTGGAACATTTTGTCAGCAGCCGAGTCCAAACTTCAGCTGATCCCCATCTCAGCCCAGAAAGCAGGTAGAACAAGTTTTGTGGTGCCTTTCAGCTGCCTACCGGGGTAGTGTAAAAACTACCAACAGAACTCGTTTCTGGCACCTTCCCCGGTGGAGTTGTGCATGGGGTGTGTTTGGAACATTTTGTTACCAGCTGAGTCCAAAATTCAGCCGTTCCCCATCTCAGCCCAGAAAGCAGGTAGAACAAGTTTTGTGGTGCCTTTCAGCTGCCTTCCGGGGTAGTGTAAAAACTACCAACAGAACTCCTTTCTCGCACCTTCCCCGGTGGAGCTGTGCATGGGGTGTGTTTGGAACATTTTGTTACCAGCCGAGTCCAAAATTCAGCGATTCCCCATCTAAGCCCATAAAGCAGGTAGAACAAGTTTTGTGGTGCCTTTCAGCTGCCTACCGGGGTAGTGTAAAAACTACCAACAGAACTCGTTTCTGGCACCTTCCCCGGTGGAGGTGTGCATAGGGTGTGTTTGGAACATTTTTTCACCAGCCGAGTCCAAAATTCAGGGATTCTCCATCTCAGCCCAGAAAGCAGGTAGAACAAGTTTTGTGGTGCCTTTCTCTTGCCTACCAGGGTACTGTAAAAACTACCAACAGAACTCCTTTCTCGCACCTTTCCCGGTGGAGTTGTGCATGGGGTGTGTTTGGAACATTTTGTTACCAGCCGAGTCCAAAATTCAGCGATTCTCCTCTCAGCCCAGAAAGCAGGTAGAACAAGTTTTGTGGTGCCTTTCTCTTGCCTACCAGGGTACTGTAAAAACTACCAACAGAACTCCTTTCTCGCACCTTCCCCGGTGGAGTTGTGCATGGGGTGTGTTTGGAACATTTTGTCAGCAGCCGAGTCCAAAATTCAGCGATTCTCCTCTCAGCCCAGAAAGCAGGTAGAACAAGTTTTGTGGTGCCTTTCTCTTGCCTACCGGGGTAGTGTAAAAACTACCAACAGAACTCGTTTCTGGCACCTTCCCCGGTGGAGGTGTGCATGGGGTGTGTTTGGAACATTTTTTCACCAGCCGAGTCCAAAATTCAGCGATTCTCCTCTCAGTCCAGAAAGCAGGTAGAACAAGTTTTGTGGTGCCTTTCAGCTGCCTACCAGGGTACTGTAAAAACTACCAACAGAACTCGTTTCTGGCCCCTTCCCCGGTGGAGTTGTGCATGGGGTGTGTTTGGAACATTTTGTCAGCAGCCGAGTCCAAAACTCAGCTGTTCCCCATCTCAGCCCAGAAAGCAGGTAGCAAAACTTTTGTGGTGCCTTTCAGCTGCCTACCGGGGGTAGTGTAAAAACTACCAACAGAACTCGTTTCTGGCACCTTCCCCGGTGGAGCTGTGCATGGGGTGTGTTTGGAACATTTTGTCAGCAGCCGAGTCCAAAATTCAGCGATTCTCCTCTCAGCCCAGAAAGCAGGTAGAACAAGTTTTGTGGTGCCTTTCTCTTGCCTACCGGGGTAGTGTAAAAACTACCAACAGAACTCGTTTCTGGCACCTTCCCCGGTGGAGGTGTGCATGGGGTGTGTTTGGAACATTTTTTCACCAGCCGAGTCCAAAATTCAGCGATTCTCCTCTCAGTCCAGAAAGCAGGTAGAACAAGTTTTGTGGTGCCTTTCTCTTGCCTACCAGGGTACTGTAAAAACTACCAACAGAACTCGTTTCTGGCCCCTTCCCCGGTGGAGTTGTGCATGGGGTGTGTTTGGAACATTTTGTCAGCAGCCGAGTCCAAAACTCAGCTGTTCCCCATCTCAGCCCAGAAAGCAGGTAGCAAAACTTTTGTGGTGCCTTTCAGCTGCCTACCGGGGTAGTGTAAAAACTACCAACAGAACTCGTTTCTGGCACCTTCCCCGGTGGAGCTGTGCATGGGGTGTGTTTGGAACATTTTGTTACCAGCTGAGTCCAAAATTCAGCGATTCCCCATCTAAGCCCAGAAAGCAGGTAGAACAAGTTTTGTGGTGCCTTTCAGCTGCCTACCGGGGTAGTGTAAAAACTACCAACAGAACTCCTTTCTCGCACCTTCCCCGGTGGAGTTGTGCATGGGGTGTGTTTGGAACATTTTGTCAGCAGCCGAGTCCAAACTTCAGCTGATCCCCATCTCAGCCCAGAAAGCAGGTAGAACAAGTTTTGTGGTGCCTTTCAGCTGCCTACCGGGGTAGTGTAAAAACTACCAACAGAACTCGTTTCTGGCACCTTCCCCGGTGGAGCTGTGCATGGGGTGTGTTTGGAACATTTTGTTACCAGCTGAGACCAAAATTCAGCCGTTCCCCATCTCAGCCCAGAAAGCAGGTAGAACAAGTTTTGTAATGCCTTTCAGCTGCCTACCGGGGTAGTGTAAAAACTACCAACCGAACTCGTTTCTGGCCCCTTCCCCGGTGGAGTTGTGCATGGGGTGTGTTTGGAACATTTTGTCAGCAGCCGAGTCCAAACTTCAGCTGATCCCATCTCAGCCCAGAAAGCAGGTAGAACAAGTTTTGTGGTGCCTTTCAGCTGCCTACCGGGGTAGTGTAAAAACTACCAACAGAACTCGTTTCTGGCACCTTCCCCGGTGGAGTTGTGCATGGGGTGTGTTTGGAACATTTTGTTACCAGCTGAGTCCAAAATTCAGCCGTTCCCCATCTCAGCCCAGAAAGCAGGTAGAACAAGTTTTGTGGTGCCTTTCAGCTGCCTACCGGGGTAGTGTAAAAACTACCAACAGAACTCGTTTCTGGCACCTTTCCCGGTGGAGCTGTGCATGGGGTGTGTTTGGAACATTTTGTTACCAGCCGAGTCCAAAATTCAGCGATTCCCCATCTAAGCCCATAAAGCAGGTAGAACAAGTTTTGTGGTGCCTTTCAGCTGCCTACCGGGGTAGTGTAAAAACTACCAACAGAACTCGTTTCTGGCACCTTCCCCGGTGGAGTTGTGCATGGGGTGTGTTTGGAACATTTTGTCACCAGCCGAGTCCAAAACTCAGCTGTTCCCCATCTCAGCCCAGAAAGCAGGTACAACAAGTTTTGCGGTGCCTTTCAGCTGCCTACCAGGGTAGTGTAAAAACTACCAACAGAACTCGTTTCTGGCACCTTCCCCGGTGGAGGTGTGCATAGGGTGTGTTTGGAACATTTTTTCACCAGCCGAGTCCAAAATTCAGGGATTCTCCATCTCAGCCCAGAAAGCAGGTAGAACAAGTTTTGTGGTGCCTTTCTCTTGCCTACCAGGGTACTGTAAAAACTACCAACAGAACTCCTTTCTCGCACCTTTCCCGGTGGAGTTGTGCATGGGGTGTGTTTGGAACATTTTGTTACCAGCCGAGTCCAAAATTCAGCGATTCTCCTCTCAGCCCAGAAAGCAGGTAGAACAAGTTTTGTGGTGCCTTTCTCTTGCCTACCAGGGTACTGTAAAAACTACCAACAGAACTCCTTTCTCGCACCTTCCCCGGTGGAGTTGTGCATGGGGTGTGTTTGGAACATTTTTTCACCAGCCGAGTCCAAAATTCAGCGATTCTCCTCTCAGCCCAGAAAGCAGGTAGAACAAGTTTTGTAATGCCTTTCTCTTGCCTACCGGGGTAGTGTAAAAACTACCAACAGAACTCGTTTCTGGCACCTTCCCCGGTGGAGGTGTGCATGGGGTGTGTTTGGAACATTTTTTCACCAGCCGAGTCCAAAATTCAGCGATTCTCCTCTCAGTCCAGAAAGCAGGTAGAACAAGTTTTGTGGTGCCTTTCTCTTGCCTACCAGGGTACTGTAAAAACTACCAACAGAACTCGTTTCTGGCACCTTCCCCGGTGGAGGTGTGCATGGGGTGTGTTTGGAACATTTTTTCACCAGCCGAGTCCAAAATTCAGCGATTCTCCTCTCAGTCCAGAAAGCAGGTAGAACAAGTTTTGTGGTGCCTTTCTCTTGCCTACCAGGGTACTGTAAAAACTACCAACAGAACTCGTTTCTGGCACCTTCCCCGGTGGAGTTGTGCATGGGGTGTGTTTGGAACATTTTGTCAGCAGCCGAGTCCAAAACTCAGCTGTTCCCCATCTCAGCCCAGAAAGCAGGTAGCAAAACTTTTGTGGTGCCTTTCAGCTGCCTACCGGGGTAGTGTAAAAACTACCAACAGAACTCGTTTCTGGCACCTTCCCCGGTGGAGCTGTGCATGGGGTGTGTTTGGAACATTTTGTTACCAGCTGAGACCAAAATTCAGCCGTTCCCCATCTCAGCCCAGAAAGCAGGTAGAACAAGTTTTGTGGTGCCTTTCAGCTGCCTACCGGGGTACTGTAAAAACTACCAACAGAACTCCTTTCTCGCACCTTCCCCGGTGGAGTTGTGCATGGGGTGTGTTTGGAACATTTTGTCAGCAGCCGAGTCCAAACTTCAGCTGATCCCCATCTCAGCCCAGAAAGCAGGTAGAACAAGTTTTGTGGTGCCTTTCAGCTGCCTACCGGGGTAGTGTAAAAACTACCAACAGAACTCGTTTCTGGCACCTTCCCCGGTGGAGTTGTGCATGGGGTGTGTTTGGAACATTTTGTTACCAGCTGAGTCCAAAATTCAGCCGTTCCCCATCTCAGCCCAGAAAGCAGGTAGAACAAGTTTTGTGGTGCCTTTCAGCTGCCTTCCGGGGTAGTGTAAAAACTACCAACAGAACTCCTTTCTCGCACCTTCCCCGGTGGAGCTGTGCATGGGGTGTGTTTGGAACATTTTGTTACCAGCCGAGTCCAAAATTCAGCGATTCCCCATCTAAGCCCATAAAGCAGGTAGAACAAGTTTTGTGGTGCCTTTCAGCTGCCTACCGGGGTAGTGTAAAAACTACCAACAGAACTCGTTTCTGGCACCTTCCCCGGTGGAGGTGTGCATAGGGTGTGTTTGGAACATTTTTTCACCAGCCGAGTCCAAAATTCAGGGATTCTCCTCTCAGCCCAGAAAGCAGGTAGAACAAGTTTTGTGGTGCCTTTCTCTTGCCTACCAGGGTACTGTAAAAACTACCAACAGAACTCCTTTCTCGCACCTTTCCCGGTGGAGTTGTGCATGGGGTGTGTTTGGAACATTTTGTTACCAGCCGAGTCCAAAATTCAGCGATTCTCCTCTCAGCCCAGAAAGCAGGTAGAACAAGTTTTGTGGTGCCTTTCTCTTGCCTACCAGGGTACTGTAAAAACTACCAACAGAACTCCTTTCTCGCACCTTCCCCGGTGGAGTTGTGCATGGGGTGTGTTTGGAACATTTTGTCAGCAGCCGAGTCCAAAATTCAGCGATTCTCCTCTCAGCCCAGAAAGCAGGTAGAACAAGTTTTGTGGTGCCTTTCTCTTGCCTACCGGGGTAGTGTAAAAACTACCAACAGAACTCGTTTCTGGCACCTTCCCCGGTGGAGGTGTGCATGGGGTGTGTTTGGAACATTTTTTCACCAGCCGAGTCCAAAATTCAGCGATTCTCCTCTCAGTCCAGAAAGCAGGTAGAACAAGTTTTGTGGTGCCTTTCTCTTGCCTACCAGGGTACTGTAAAAACTACCAACAGAACTCGTTTCTGGCCCCTTCCCCGGTGGAGTTGTGCATGGGGTGTGTTTGGAACATTTTGTCAGCAGCCGAGTCCAAAACTCAGCTGTTCCCCATCTCAGCCCAGAAAGCAGGTAGCAAAACTTTTGTGGTGCCTTTCAGCTGCCTACCGGGGTAGTGTAAAAACTACCAACAGAACTCGTTTCTGGCACCTTCCCCGGTGGAGCTGTGCATGGGGTGTGTTTGGAACATTTTGTTACCAGCTGAGTCCAAAATTCAGCCGTTCCCCATCTAAGCCCAGAAAGCAGGTAGAACAAGTTTTGTGGTGCCTTTCAGCTGCCTACCGGGGTAGTGTAAAAACTACCAACAGAACTCCTTTCTCGCACCTTCCCCGGTGGAGTTGTGCATGGGGTGTGTTTGGAACATTTTGTCAGCAGCCGAGTCCAAACTTCAGCTGATCCCCATCTCAGCCCAGAAAGCAGGTAGAACAAGTTTTGTGGTGCCTTTCAGCTGCCTACCGGGGTAGTGTAAAAACTACCAACAGAACTCGTTTCTGGCACCTTCCCCGGTGGAGCTGTGCATGGGGTGTGTTTGGAACATTTTGTTACCAGCTGAGTCCAAAATTCAGCCGTTCCCCATCTCAGCCCAGAAAGCAGGTAGAACAAGTTTTGTGGTGCCTTTCAGCTGCCTTCCGGGGTAGTGTAAAAACTACCAACAGAACTCCTTTCTCGCACCTTCCCCGGTGGAGTTGTGCATGGGGTGTGTTTGGAACATTTTGTCAGCAGCCGAGTCCAAACTTCAGCTGATCCCCATCTCAGCCCAGAAAGCAGGTACAACAAGTTTTGTAATGCCTTTCAGCTGCCTACCGGGGTAGTGTAAAAACTACCAACAGAACTCGTTTCTGGCACCTTCCCCGGTGGAGTTGTGCATGGGGTGTGTTTGGAACATTTTTTCACCAGCCGAGTCCAAAATTCAGCGATTCTCCTCTCAGCCCAGAAAGCAGGTAGAACAAGTTTTGTGGTGCCTTTCTCTTGCCTACCAGGGTACTGTAAAAACTACCAACAGAACTCGTTTCTGGCACCTTCCCCGGTGGAGTTGTGCATGGGGTGTGTTTGGAACATTTTGTCAGCAGCCGAGTCCAAAACTCAGCTGTTCCCCATCTCAGCCCAGAAAGCAGGTAGCAAAACTTTTGTGGTGCCTTTCAGCTGCCTACCGGGGTAGTGTAAAAACTACCAACAGAACTCGTTTCTGGCCCCTTCCCCGGTGGAGCTGTGCATGGGGTGTGTTTGGAACATTTTGTCACCAGCCGAGTCCAAAATTCAGCGATTCCCCATCTCAGCCCAGAAAGCAGGTAGAACAAGTTTTGTGGTGCCTTTCAGCTGCCTTCCGGGGTAGTGTAAAAACTACCAACAGAACTCCTTTCTCGCACCTTCCCCGGTGGAGCTGTGCATGGGGTGTGTTTGGAACATTTTGTTACCAGCCGAGTCCAAAATTCAGCGATTCCCCATCTAAGCCCATAAAGCAGGTAGAACAAGTTTTGTGGTGCCTTTCAGCTGCCTACCGGGGTAGTGTAAAAACTACCAACAGAACTCGTTTCTGGCACCTTCCCCGGTGGAGTTGTGCATGGGGTGTGTTTGGAACATTTTGTCACCAGCCGAGTCCAAAACTCAGCTGTTCCCCATCTCAGCCCAGAAAGCAGGTACAACAAGTTTTGCGGTGCCTTTCAGCTGCCTACCGGGGTAGTGTAAAAACTACCAACAGAACTCGTTTCTGGCACCTTCCCCGGTGGAGGTGTGCATAGGGTGTGTTTGGAACATTTTTTCACCAGCCGAGTCAAAAATTCAGGGATTCTCCATCTCAGCCCAGAAAGCAGGTAGAACAAGTTTTGTGGTGCCTTTCTCTTGCCTACCAGGGTACTGTAAAAACTACCAACAGAACTCCTTTCTCGCACCTTTCCCGGTGGAGTTGTGCATGGGGTGTGTTTGGAACATTTTGTTACCAGCCGAGTCCAAAATTCAGCGATTCTCCTCTCAGCCCAGAAAGCAGGTAGAACAAGTTTTGTGGTGCCTTTCTCTTGCCTACCAGGGTACTGTAAAAACTACCAACAGAACTCCTTTCTCGCACCTTCCCCGGTGGAGTTGTGCATGGGGTGTGTTTGGAACATTTTGTCAGCAGCCGAGTCCAAAATTCAGCGATTCTCCTCTCAGCCCAGAAAGCAGGTAGAACAAGTTTTGTGGTGCCTTTCTCTTGCCTACCAGGGTACTGTAAAAACTACCAACAGAACTCGTTTCTGGCCCCTTCCCCGGTGGAGTTGTGCATGGGGTGTGTTTGGAACATTTTGTCAGCAGCCGAGTCCAAAACTCAGCTGTTCCCCATCTCAGCCCAGAAAGCAGGTAGCAAAACTTTTGTGGTGCCTTTCAGCTGCCTACCGGGGTAGTGTAAAAACTACCAACAGAACTCGTTTCTGGCACCTTTGCCGGTGGAGCTGTGCATGGGGTGTGTTTGGAACATTTTGTTACCAGCTGAGTCCAAAATTCAGCCGTTCCCCATCTAAGCCCAGAAAGCAGGTAGAACAAGTTTTGTGGTGCCTTTCAGCTGCCTACCGGGGTAGTGTAAAAACTACCAACAGAACTCCTTTCTCGCACCTTCCCCGGTGGAGTTGTGCATGGGGTGTGTTTGGAACATTTTGTCAGCAGCCGAGTCCAAACTTCAGCTGATCCCCATCTCAGCCCAGAAAGCAGGTAGAACAAGTTTTGTGGTGCCTTTCAGCTGCCTACCGGGGTAGTGTAAAAACTACCAACAGAACTCGTTTCTGGCACCTTCCCCGGTGGAGCTGTGCATGGGGTGTGTTTGGAACATTTTGTTACCAGCTGAGTCCAAAATTCAGCCGTTCCCCATCACAGCCCAGAAAGCAGGTAGAACAAGTTTTGTGGTGCCTTTCAGCTGCCTTCCGGGGTAGTGTAAAAACTACCAACAGAACTCGTTTCTGGCACCTTCCCCGGTGGAGTTGTGCATGGGGTGTGTTTGGAACATTTTGTCAGCAGCCGAGTCCAAACTTCAGCTGTTCCCCATCTCAGCCCAGAAAGCAGGTACAACAAGTTTTGTAATGCCTTTCAGCTGCCTACCGGGGTAGTGTAAAAACTACCAACAGAACTCGTTTCTGGCACCTTTCCCGGTGGAGTTGTGCATGGGGTGTGTTTGGAACATTTTGTCAGCAGCCGAGTCCAAAATTCAGCGATTCTCCTCTCAGCCCAGAAAGCAGGTAGAACAAGTTTTGTGGTGCCTTTCTCTTGCCTACCAGGGTACTGTAAAAACTACCAACAGAACTCGTTTCTGGCACCTTCCCCGGTGGAGTTGTGCATGGGGTGTGTTTGGAACATTTTGTCAGCAGCCGAGTCCAAAACTCAGCTGTTCCCCATCTCAGCCCAGAAAGCAGGTAGCAAAACTTTTGTGGTGCCTTTCAGCTGCCTACCGGGGTAGTGTAAAAACTACCAACAGAACTCGTTTCTGGCACCTTTGCCGGTGGAGCTGTGCATGGGGTGTGTTTGGAACATTTTGTTACCAGCTGAGTCCAAAATTCAGCCGTTCCCCATCTAAGCCCAGAAAGCAGGTAGAACAAGTTTTGTGGTGCCTTTCAGCTGCCTACCGGGGTAGTGTAAAAACTACCAACAGAACTCCTTTCTCGCACCTTCCCCGGTGGAGTTGTGCATGGGGTGTGTTTGGAACATTTTGTCAGCAGCCGAGTCCAAACTTCAGCTGATCCCCATCTCAGCCCAGAAAGCAGGTAGAACAAGTTTTGTGGTGCCTTTCAGCTGCCTACCGGGGTAGTGTAAAAACTACCAACAGAACTCGTTTCTGGCACCTTCCCCGGTGGAGCTGTGCATGGGGTGTGTTTGGAACATTTTGTTACCAGCTGAGTCCAAAATTCAGCCGTTCCCCATCTCTGCCCAGAAAGCAGGTACAACAAGTTTTGTGGTGCCTTTCAGCTGCCTTCCGGGGTAGTGTAAAAACTACCAACAGAACTCGTTTCTGGCACCTTCCCCGGTGGAGTTGTGCATGGGGTGTGTTTGGAACATTTTGTCAGCAGCCGAGTCCAAACTTCAGCTGTTCCCCATCTCAGCCCAGAAAGCAGGTACAACAAGTTTTGTAATGCCTTTCAGCTGCCTACCGGGGTAGTGTAAAAACTACCAACAGAACTCGTTTCTGGCACCTTTCCCGGTGGAGTTGTGCATGGGGTGTGTTTGGAACATTTTGTCAGCAGCCGAGTCCAAAATTCAGCGATTCTCCTCTCAGCCCAGAAAGCAGGTAGAACAAGTTTTGTGGTGCCTTTCTCTTGCCTACCAGGGTACTGTAAAAACTACCAACAGAACTCGTTTCTGGCACCTTCCCCGGTGGAGTTGTGCATGGGGTGTGTTTGGAACATTTTGTCAGCAGCCGAGTCCAAAACTCAGCTGTTCCCCATCTCAGCCCAGAAAGCAGGTAGCAAAACTTTTGTGGTGCCTTTCAGCTGCCTACCGGGGTAGTGTAAAAACTACCAACAGAACTCGTTTCTGGCCCCTTCCCCGGTGGAGCTGTGCATGGGGTGTGTTTGGAACATTTTGTCACCAGCCGAGTCCAAAATTCAGCCGTTCCCCATCTCAGCCCAGAAAGCAGGTAGAACAAGTTTTGTGGTGCCTTTCAGCTGCCTACCGGGGTACTGTAAAAACTACCAACAGAACTCGTTTCTGGCACCTTCCCCGGTGGAGTTGTGCATGGGGTGTGTTTGGAACATTTTTTCACCAGCCGAGTCCAAAATTCAGCGATTCTCCATCTCAGCCCAGAAAGCAGGTAGAACAAGTTTTGTGGTGCCTTTCTCTTGCCTACCAGGGTACTGTAAAAACTACCAACAGAACTCGTTTCTGGCACCTTCCCCGGTGGAGTTGTGCATGGGGTGTGTTTGGAACATTTTGTCACCAGCCCAGTCCAAAATTCTGCCGTTCCCCATCTCAGCCCAGAAAGCTGGTAGAACAAGTTTTGTGGTGCCTTTCAGCTGCCTACCGGGGTAGTGTAAAAACTACCAACAGAACTCGTTTCTGGCACCTTCCCCGGTGGAGCTGTGCATGGGGTGTGTTTGGAACATTTTGTTACCAGCCGAGTCCAAAATTCAGCGATTCCCCATCTAAGCCCATAAAGCAGGTAGAAAAACTTTTGTGGTGCCTTTCAGCTGCCTACCGGGGTAGTGTAAAAACTACCAACAGAACTCGTTTCTGGCACCTTCCCCGGTGGAGTTGTGCATGGGGTGTGTTTGGAACATTTTGTTACCAGCCGAGTCCAAAATTCAGCTGATCCCCATCTCAGCCCAGAAAGCAGGTAGAAAAACTTTTGTGGTGCCTTTCAGCTGCCTACCGGGGTAGTGTAAAAACTACCAACAGAACTCGTTTCTGGCACCTTCCCCGGTGGAGGTGTGCATGGGGTGTGTTTGGAACATTTTGTCAGCAGCCGAGTCCAAAATTCAGCGATTCTCCTCTCAGCCCAGAAAGCAGGTAGAACAAGTTTTGTGGTGCCTTTCTCTTGCCTACCAGGGTACTGTAAAAACTACCAACAGAACTCGTTTCTGGCACCTTCCCCGGTGGAGTTGTGCATGGGGTGTGTTTGGAACATTTTGTCAGCAGCCGAGTCCAAACTTCAGCTGATCCCCATCTCAGCCCAGAAAGCAGGTAGCAAAACTTTTGTGGTGCCTTTCAGCTGCCTACCGGGGTAGTGTAAAAACTACCAACAGAACTCGTTTCTGGCACCTTCCCCGGTGGAGGTGTGCATGGGGTGTGTTTGGAACATTTTGTTACCAGCTGAGTCCAAAATTCAGCCGTTCCCCATCTCAGCCCAGAAAGCAGGTAGAACAAGTTTTGTGGTGCCTTTCAGCTGCCTACCGGGGTAGTGTAAAAACTACCAACAGAACTCCTTTCTCGCACCTTCCCCGGTGGAGTTGTGCATGGGGTGTGTTTGGAACATTTTGTCAGCAGCCGAGTCCAAACTTCAGCTGATCCCCATCTCAGCCCAGAAAGCAGGTACAACAAGTTTTGTGGTGCCTTTCAGCTGCCTACCGGGGTACTGTAAAAACTACCAACAGAACTCGTTTCTGGCACCTTCCCCGGTGGAGTTGTGCATGGGGTGTGTTTGGAACATTTTGTCACCAGCCGAGTCCAAAATTCAGCTGTTCCCCATCTCAGCCCAGAAAGCAGGTAGAACAAGTTTTGTAATGCCTTTCAGCTGCCTACCGGGGTAGTGTAAAAACTACCAACAGAACTCGTTTCTGGCACCTTTCCCGGTGGAGTTGTGCATGGGGTGTGTTTGGAACATTTTGTCAGCAGCCGAGTCCAAAATTCAGCGATTCTCCTCTCAGCCCAGAAAGCAGGTAGAACAAGTTTTGTGGTGCCTTTCTCTTGCCTACCAGGGTACTGTAAAAACTACCAACAGAACTCGTTTCTGGCACCTTCCCCGGTGGAGTTGTGCATGGGGTGTGTTTGGAACATTTTGTCAGCAGCCGAGTCCAAAACTCAGCTGTTCCCCATCTCAGCCCAGAAAGCAGGTAGCAAAACTTTTGTGGTGCCTTTCAGCTGCCTACCGGGGTAGTGTAAAAACTACCAACAGAACTCGTTTCTGGCACCTTCGCCGGTGGAGCTGTGCATGGGGTGTGTTTGGAACATTTTGTTACCAGCCGAGTCCAAAATTCAGCCGTTCCCCATCTCAGCCCAGAAAGCAGGTAGAACAAGTTTTGTGGTGCCTTTCAGCTGCCTACCGGGGTAGTGTAAAAACTACCAACAGAACTCGTTTCTGGCACCTTTCCCGTTGGAGTTGTGCATGGGGTGTGTTTGGAACATTTTTTCACCAGCCGAGTCCAAAATTCAGCGATTCTCCATCTCAGCCCAGAAAGCAGGTAGAACAAGTTTTGTGGTGCCTTTCAGCTGCCTACCAGGGTACTGTAAAAACTACCAACAGAACTCGTTTCTGGCACCTTCCCCGGTGGAGTTGTGCATGGGGTGTGTTTGGAACATTTTGTCACCAGCCGAGTCCAAAACTCAGCTGTTCCCCATCTCAGCCCAGAAAGCAGGTAGAACAAGTTTTGTGGTGCCTTTCAGCTGCCTACCGGGGTAGTGTAAAAACTACCAACAGAACTCGTTTCTGGCACCTTCCCCGGTGGAGCTGTGCATGGGGTGTGTTTGGAACATTTTGTTACCAGCCGAGTCCAAAATTCAGCGATTCCCCATCTAAGCCCATAAAGCAGGTAGAAAAACTTTTGTGGTGCCTTTCAGCTGCCTACCGGGGTAGTGTAAAAACTACCAACAGAACTCGTTTCTGGCACCTTCCCCGGTGGAGTTGTGCATGGGGTGTGTTTGGAACATTTTGTCAGCAGCCGAGTCCAAACTTCAGCTGATCCCCATCTCAGCCCAGAAAGCAGGTAGAAAAACTTTTGTGGTGCCTTTCAGCTGCCTACCGGGGTAGTGTAAAAACTACCAACAGAACTCGTTTCTGGCACCTTCCCCGGTGGAGGTGTGCATGGGGTGTGTTTGGAACATTTTTTCACCAGCCGAGTCCAAAATTCAGGGATTCTCCATCTCAGCCCAGAAAGCAGGTAGAACAAGTTTTGTGGTGCCTTTCTCTTGCCTACCAGGGTACTGTAAAAACTACCAACAGAACTCCTTTCTCGCACCTTTCCCGGTGGAGTTGTGCATGGGGTGTGTTTGGAACATTTTGTTACCAGCCGAGTCCAAAATTCAGCGATTCTCCTCTCAGCCCAGAAAGCAGGTAGAACAAGTTTTGTGGTGCCTTTCTCTTGCCTACCAGGGTACTGTAAAAACTACCAACAGAACTCGTTTCTGGCACCTTCCCCGGTGGAGTTGTGCATGGGGTGTGTTTGGAACATTTTGTCAGCAGCCGAGTCCAAAACTCAGCTGTTCCCCATCTCAGCCCAGAAAGCAGGTAGCAAAACTTTTGTGGTGCCTTTCAGCTGCCTACCGGGGTAGTGTAAAAACTACCAACAGAGCTCGTTTCTGGCACCTTCGCCGGTCGAGCTGTGCATGGGGTGTGTTTGGAACATTTTGTTACCAGCCGAGTCCAAAATTCAGCCGTTCCCCATCTCAGCCCAGAAAGCAGGTAGAACAAGTTTTGTAA
The DNA here is from genome assembly GCF_023638135.1 of Falco biarmicus. Taxonomy (NCBI): domain Eukaryota; kingdom Metazoa; phylum Chordata; class Aves; order Falconiformes; family Falconidae; genus Falco; species Falco biarmicus. The sequence continues at coordinate 96,765 of NW_026611701.1, forward strand.
TGCCTTTCAGCTGCCTACCGGGGTAGTGTAAAAACTACCAACAGAACTCGTTTCTGGCACCTTTCCCGGTGGAGTTGTGCATGGGGTGTGTTTGGAACATTTTTTCACCAGCCGAGTCCAAAATTAAGCGATTCTCCTCTCAGCCCAGAAAGCAGGTAGAACAAGTTTTGTGGTGCCTTTCTCTTGCCTACCAGGGTACTGTAAAAACTACCAACAGAACTCGTTTCTGGCACCTTCCCCGGTGGAGTTGTGCATGGGGTGTGTTTGGAACATTTTGTCAGCAGCCGAGTCCAAAACTCAGCTGTTCCCCATCTCAGCCCAGAAAGCAGGTAGCAAAACTTTTGTGGTGCCTTTCAACTGCCTACCGGGGTAGTGTAAAAACTACCAACAGAACTCGTTTCTGGCACCTTCCCCGGAGGAGTTGTGCATGGGGTGTGTTTGGAACATTTTGTCAGCAGCCGAGTCCAAAACTCAGCTGTTCCCCATCTCAGCCCAGAAAGCAGGTAGCAAAACTTTTGTGGTGCCTTTCAGCTGCCTACCGGGGTAGTGTAAAAACTACCAACAGAACTCGTTTCTGGCACCTTCGCCGGTGGAGCTGTGCATGGGGTGTGTTTGGAACATTTTGTTACCAGCCGAGTCCAAAATTCAGCCGTTCCCCATCTCAGCCCAGAAAGCAGGTAGAACAAGTTTTGTAATGCCTTTCAGCTGCCTACCGGGGTAGTGTAAAAACTACCAACAGAACTCGTTTCTGGCACCTTTCCCGGTGGAGTTGTGCATGGGGTGTGTTTGGAACATTTTTTCACCAGCCGAGTCCAAAATTCAGCGATTCTCCTCTCAGCCCAGAAAGCAGGTAGAACAAGTTTTGTGGTGCCTTTCTCTTGCCTACCAGGGTACTGTAAAAACTACCAACAGAACTCCTTTCTCGCACCTTCCCCGGTGGAGTTGTGCATGGGGTGTGTTTGGAACATTTTGTCAGCAGCCGAGTCCAAAACTCAGCTGTTCCCCATCTCAGCCCAGAAAGCAGGTAGCAAAACTTTTGTGGTGCCTTTCAGCTGCCTACCGGGGTAGTGTAAAAACTACCAACAGAACTCGTTTCTGGCACCTTCGCCGGTGGAGCTGTGCATGGGGTGTGTTTGGAACATTTTGTTACCAGCCGAGTCCAAAATTCAGCCGTTCCCCATCTCAGCCCAGAAAGCAGGTAGAACAAGTTTTGTGGTGCCTTTCAGCTGCCTACCGGGGTAGTGTAAAAACTACCAACAGAACTCGTTTCTGGCACCTTCCCCGGTGGAGGTGTGCATGGGGTGTGTTTGGAACATTTTTTCACCAGCCAAGTCCAAAATTCAGCAATTCTCCATCTCAGCCCAGAAAGCAGGTAGAACAAGTTTTGTGGTGCCTTTCAGCTGCCTACCAGGGTACTGTAAAAACTACCAACAGAACTCGTTTCTGGCACCTTCCCCGGTGGAGCTGTGCATGGGGTGTGTTTGGAACATTTTGTTACCAGCCGAGTCCAAAATTCAGCCGTTCCCCATCTCAGCCCAGAAAGCAGGTAGAACAAGTTTTGTAATGCCTTTCAGCTGCCTACCGGGGTAGTGTAAAAACTACCAACAGAACTCGTTTCTGGCACCTTTCCCGGTGGAGTTGTGCATGGGGTGTGTTTGGAACATTTTTTCACCAGCCGAGTCCAAAATTAAGCGATTCTCCTCTCAGCCCAGAAAGCAGGTAGAACAAGTTTTGTGGTGCCTTTCTCTTGCCTACCAGGGTACTGTAAAAACTACCAACAGAACTCGTTTCTGGCACCTTCCCCGGTGGAGTTGTGCATGGGGTGTGTTTGGAACATTTTGTCAGCAGCCGAGTCCAAAACTCAGCTGTTCCCCATCTCAGCCCAGAAAGCAGGTAGCAAAACTTTTGTGGTGCCTTTCAACTGCCTACCGGGGTAGTGTAAAAACTACCAACAGAACTCGTTTCTGGCCCCTTCCCCGGAGGAGTTGTGCATGGGGTGTGTTTGGAACATTTTGTCAGCAGCCGAGTCCAAAACTCAGCTGTTCCCCATCTCAGCCCAGAAAGCAGGTAGCAAAACTTTTGTGGTGCCTTTCAGCTGCCTACCGGGGTAGTGTAAAAACTACCAACAGAACTCGTTTCTGGCACCTTCCCCGGTGGAGCTGTGCATGGGGTGTGTTTGGAACATTTTGTTACCAGCCGAGTCCAAAATTCAGCGATTCCCCATCTCAGCCCAGAAAGCAGGTAGAACAAGTTTTGTAATGCCTTTCAGCTGCCTACCGGGGTAGTGTAAAAACTACCAACAGAACTCGTTTCTGGCACCTTTCCCGGTGGAGTTGTGCATGGGGTGTGTTTGGAACATTTTTTCACCAGCCGAGTCCAAAATTCAGCGATTCTCCTCTCAGCCCAGAAAGCAGGTAGAACAAGTTTTGTGGTGCCTTTCTCTTGCCTACCAGGGTACTGTAAAAACTACCAACAGAACTCCTTTCTCGCACCTTCCCCGGTGGAGTTGTGCATGGGGTGTGTTTGGAACATTTTGTCAGCAGCCGAGTCCAAAACTCAGCTGTTCCCCATCTCAGCCCAGAAAGCAGGTAGCAAAACTTTTGTGGTGCCTTTCAGCTGCCTACCGGGGTAGTGTAAAAACTACCAACAGAACTCGTTTCTGGCCCCTTCCCCGGAGGAGTTGTGCATGGGGTGTGTTTGGAACATTTTGTCAGCAGCCGAGTCCAAAACTCAGCTGTTCCCCATCTCAGCCCAGAAAGCAGGTAGCAAAACTTTTGTGGTGCCTTTCAGCTGCCTACCGGGGTAGTGTAAAAACTACCAACAGAACTCGTTTCTGGCACCTTCCCCGGTGGAGCTGTGCATGGGGTGTGTTTGGAACATTTTGTTACCAGCCGAGTCCAAAATTCAGCTGTTCCCCATCTCAGCCCAGAAAGCAGGTAGCAAAACTTTTGTGGTGCCTTTCTCTTGCCTACCAGGGTACTGTAAAAACTACCAACAGAACTCCTTTCTCGCACCTTCCCCGGTGGAGTTGTGCATGGGGTGTGTTTGGAACATTTTGTCAGCAGCCGAGTCCAAAACTCAGCTGTTCCCCATCTCAGCCCAGAAAGCAGGTAGCAAAACTTTTGTGGTGCCTTTCAGCTGCCTACCGGGGTAGTGTAAAAACTACCAACAGAACTCGTTTCTGGCACCTTCCCCGGTGGAGGTGTGCATGGGGTGTGTTTGGAACATTTTGTTACCAGCCGAGTCCAAAATTCAGCCGTTCCCCATCTCAGCCCAGAAAGCAGGTAGAACAAGTTTTGTGGTGCCTTTCAGCTGCCTACCGGGGTAGTGTAAAAACTACCAACAGAACTCGTTTCTGGCACCTTCCCCGGTGGAGGTGTGCATGGGGTGTGTTTGGAACATTTTTTCACCAGCCAAGTCCAAAATTCAGCGATTCTCCATCTCAGCCCAGAAAGCAGGTAGAACAAGTTTTGTGGTGCCTTTCAGCTGCCTACCAGGGTACTGTAAAAACTACCAACAGAACTCGTTTCTGGCACCTTCCCCGGTGGAGCTGTGCATGGGGTGTGTTTGGAACATTTTGTTACCAGCCGAGTCCAAAATTCAGCCGTTCCCCATCTCAGCCCAGAAAGCAGGTAGAACAAGTTTTGTAATGCCTTTCAGCTGCCTACCGGGGTAGTGTAAAAACTACCAACAGAACTCGTTTCTGGCACCTTTCCCGGTGGAGTTGTGCATGGGGTGTGTTTGGAACATTTTTTCACCAGCCGAGTCCAAAATTAAGCGATTCTCCTCTCAGCCCAGAAAGCAGGTAGAACAAGTTTTGTGGTGCCTTTCTCTTGCCTACCAGGGTACTGTAAAAACTACCAACAGAACTCGTTTCTGGCACCTTCCCCGGTGGAGTTGTGCATGGGGTGTGTTTGGAACATTTTGTCAGCAGCCGAGTCCAAAACTCAGCTGTTCCCCATCTCAGCCCAGAAAGCAGGTAGCAAAACTTTTGTGGTGCCTTTCAACTGCCTACCGGGGTAGTGTAAAAACTACCAACAGAACTCGTTTCTGGCCCCTTCCCCGGAGGAGTTGTGCATGGGGTGTGTTTGGAACATTTTGTCAGCAGCCGAGTCCAAAACTCAGCTGTTCCCCATCTCAGCCCAGAAAGCAGGTAGCAAAACTTTTGTGGTGCCTTTCAGCTGCCTACCGGGGTAGTGTAAAAACTACCAACAGAACTCGTTTCTGGCACCTTCCCCGGTGGAGCTGTGCATGGGGTGTGTTTGGAACATTTTGTTACCAGCCGAGTCCAAAATTCAGCGATTCCCCATCTCAGCCCAGAAAGCAGGTAGAACAAGTTTTGTAATGCCTTTCAGCTGCCTACCGGGGTAGTGTAAAAACTACCAACAGAACTCGTTTCTGGCACCTTTCCCGGTGGAGTTGTGCATGGGGTGTGTTTGGAACATTTTTTCACCAGCCGAGTCCAAAATTCAGCGATTCTCCTCTCAGCCCAGAAAGCAGGTAGAACAAGTTTTGTGGTGCCTTTCTCTTGCCTACCAGGGTACTGTAAAAACTACCAACAGAACTCCTTTCTCGCACCTTCCCCGGTGGAGTTGTGCATGGGGTGTGTTTGGAACATTTTGTCAGCAGCCGAGTCCAAAACTCAGCTGTTCCCCATCTCAGCCCAGAAAGCAGGTAGCAAAACTTTTGTGGTGCCTTTCAGCTGCCTACCGGGGTAGTGTAAAAACTACCAACAGAACTCGTTTCTGGCACCTTCCCCGGTGGAGCTGTGCATGGGGTGTGTTTGGAACATTTTGTTACCAGCCGAGTCCAAAATTCAGCCGTTCCCCATCTCAGCCCAGAAAGCAGGTAGAACAAGTTTTGTGGTGCCTTTCAGCTGCCTACCGGGGTAGTGTAAAAACTACCAACAGAACTCGTTTCTGGCACCTTCCCCGGTGGAGGTGTGCATGGGGTGTGTTTGGAACATTTTTTCACCAGCCAAGTCCAAAATTCAGCGATTCTCCATCTCAGCCCAGAAAGCAGGTAGAACAAGTTTTGTGGTGCCTTTCAGCTGCCTACCAGGGTACTGTAAAAACTACCAACAGAACTCGTTTCTGGCACCTTCCCCGGTGGAGTTGTGCATGGGGTGTGTTTGGAACATTTTGTCACCAGCCGAGTCCAAAACTCAGCTGTTCCCCATCTCAGCCCAGAAAGCAGGTAGAACAAGTTTTGTGGTGCCTTTCAGCTGCCTACCGGGGTAGTGTAAAAACTACCAACAGAACTCGTTTCTGGCACCTTCCCCGGTGGAGCTGTGCATGGGGTGTGTTTGGAACATTTTGTTACCAGCCGAGTCCAAAATTCAGCGATTCCCCATCTAAGCCCATAAAGCAGGTAGAAAAACTTTTGTGGTGCCTTTCAGCTGCCTACCGGGGTAGTGTAAAAACTACCAACAGAACTCGTTTCTGGCACCTTCCCCGGTGGAGTTGTGCATGGGGTGTGTTTGGAACATTTTGTCAGCAGCCGAGTCCAAACTTCAGCTGATCCCCATCTCAGCCCAGAAAGCAGGTAGAAAAACTTTTGTGGTGCCTTTCAGCTGCCTACCGGGGTAGTGTAAAAACTACCAACAGAACTCGTTTCTGGCACCTTCCCCGGTGGAGGTGTGCATGGGGTGTGTTTGGAACATTTTTTCACCAGCCGAGTCCAAAATTCAGGGATTCTCCATCTCAGCCCAGAAAGCAGGTAGAACAAGTTTTGTGGTGCCTTTCTCTTGCCTACCAGGGTACTGTAAAAACTACCAACAGAACTCCTTTCTCGCACCTTTCCCGGTGGAGTTGTGCATGGGGTGTGTTTGGAACATTTTGTTACCAGCCGAGTCCAAAATTCAGCGATTCTCCTCTCAGCCCAGAAAGCAGGTAGAACAAGTTTTGTGGTGCCTTTCTCTTGCCTACCAGGGTACTGTAAAAACTACCAACAGAACTCGTTTCTGGCCCCTTCCCCGGTGGAGTTGTGCATGGGGTGTGTTTGGAACATTTTGTCAGCAGCCGAGTCCAAAACTCAGCTGTTCCCCATCTCAGCCCAGAAAGCAGGTAGCAAAACTTTTGTGGTGCCTTTCAGCTGCCTACCGGGGTAGTGTAAAAACTACCAACAGAACTCGTTTCTGGCACCTTCGCCGGTCGAGCTGTGCATGGGGTGTGTTTGGAACATTTTGTTACCAGCCGAGTCCAAAATTCAGCGATTCCCCATCTCAGCCCAGAAAGCAGGTAGCAAAACTTTTGTGGTGCCTTTCAGCTGCCTACCGGGGTAGTGTAAAAACTACCAACAGAACTCGTTTCTGGCACCTTCCCCGGTGGAGTTGTGCATGGGGTGTGTTTGGAACATTTTGTCACCAGCCGAGTCCAAACTTCAGCGATTCCCCATCTCAGCCCAGAAAGCAGGTAGAAAAACTTTTGTGGTGCCTTTCAGCTGCCTACCGGGGTAGTGTAAAAACTACCAACAGAACTCGTTTCTGGCACCTTCCCCGGTGGAGCTGTGCATGGGGTGTGTTTGGAACATTTTGTTACCAGCCGAGTCCAAAATTCAGCCGTTCCCCATCTCAGCCCAGAAAGCAGGTAGAACAAGTTTTGTGGTGCCTTTCAGCTGCCTTCCGGGGTAGTGTAAAAACTACCAACAGAACTCCTTTCTCGCACCTTCCCCGGTGGAGTTGTGCATGGGGTGTGTTTGGAACATTTTGTCAGCAGCCGAGTCCAAACTTCAGCTGATCCCCATCTCAGCCCAGAAAGCAGGTACAACAAGTTTTGTGGTGCCTTTCAGCTGCCTACCGGGGTAGTGTAAAAACTACCAACAGAACTCGTTTCTGGCACCTTCCCCGGTGGAGCTGTGCATGGGGTGTGTTTGGAACATTTTGTTACCAGCCGAGTCCAAAATTCAGCGATTCCCCATCTCAGCCCAGAAAGCAGGTAGAAAAACTTTTGTGGTGCCTTTCAGCTGCCTACCGGGGTAGTGTAAAAACTACCAACAGAACTCGTTTCTGGCACCTTCCCCGGTGGAGGTGTGCATGGGGTGTGTTTGGAACATTTTGTCACCAGCCGAGTCCAAAATTCAGCTGATCCCCATCTCAGCCCAGAAAGCAGGTAGAAAAACTTTTGTGGTGCCTTTCAGCTGCCTACCGGGGTAGTGTAAAAACTACCAACAGAACTCGTTTCTGGCACCTTCCCCGGTGGAGGTGTGCATGGGGTGTGTTTGGAACATTTTTTCACCAGCCGAGTCCAAAATTCAGGGATTCTCCATCTCAGCCCAGAAAGCAGGTACAACAAGTTTTGTGGTGCCTTTCTCTTGCCTACCAGGGTACTGTAAAAACTACCAACAGAACTCCTTTCTCGCACCTTTCCCGGTGGAGTTGTGCATGGGGTGTGTTTGGAACATTTTGTTACCAGCCGAGTCCAAAATTCAGCGATTCTCCTCTCAGCCCAGAAAGCAGGTAGAACAAGTTTTGTGGTGCCTTTCTCTTGCCTACCAGGGTACTGTAAAAACTACCAACAGAACTCGTTTCTGGCACCTTCCCCGGTGGAGTTGTGCATGGGGTGTGTTTGGAACATTTTGTCAGCAGCCGAGTCCAAAACTCAGCTGTTCCCCATCTCAGCCCAGAAAGCAGGTAGCAAAACTTTTGTGGTGCCTTTCAGCTGCCTACCGGGGTAGTGTAAAAACTACCAACAGAACTCGTTTCTGGCACCTTCGCCGGTCGAGCTGTGCATGGGGTGTGTTTGGAACATTTTGTTACCAGCCGAGTCCAAAATTCAGCCGTTCCCCATCTCAGCCCAGAAAGCAGGTAGAACAAGTTTTGTAATGCCTTTCAGCTGCCTACCGGGGTAGTGTAAAAACTACCAACAGAACTCGTTTCTGGCACCTTTCCCGGTGGAGTTGTGCATGGGGTGTGTTTGGAACATTTTTTCACCAGCCGAGTCCAAAATTAAGCGATTCTCCTCTCAGCCCAGAAAGCAGGTAGAACAAGTTTTGTGGTGCCTTTCTCTTGCCTACCAGGGTACTGTAAAAACTACCAACAGAACTCGTTTCTGGCACCTTCCCCGGTGGAGTTGTGCATGGGGTGTGTTTGGAACATTTTGTCAGCAGCCGAGTCCAAAACTCAGCTGTTCCCCATCTCAGCCCAGAAAGCAGGTAGCAAAACTTTTGTGGTGCCTTTCAACTGCCTACCGGGGTAGTGTAAAAACTACCAACAGAACTCGTTTCTGGCCCCTTCCCCGGAGGAGTTGTGCATGGGGTGTGTTTGGAACATTTTGTCAGCAGCCGAGTCCAAAACTCAGCTGTTCCCCATCTCAGCCCAGAAAGCAGGTAGCAAAACTTTTGTGGTGCCTTTCAGCTGCCTACCGGGGTAGTGTAAAAACTACCAACAGAACTCGTTTCTGGCACCTTCGCCGGTCGAGCTGTGCATGGGGTGTGTTTGGAACATTTTGTTACCAGCCGAGTCCAAAATTCAGCCGTTCCCCATCTCAGCCCAGAAAGCAGGTAGAACAAGTTTTGTAATGCCTTTCAGCTGCCTACCGGGGTAGTGTAAAAACTACCAACAGAACTCGTTTCTGGCACCTTTCCCGGTGGAGTTGTGCATGGGGTGTGTTTGGAACATTTTTTCACCAGCCGAGTCCAAAATTCAGCGATTCTCCTCTCAGCCCAGAAAGCAGGTAGAACAAGTTTTGTGGTGCCTTTCTCTTGCCTACCAGGGTACTGTAAAAACTACCAACAGAACTCCTTTCTCGCACCTTCCCCGGTGGAGTTGTGCATGGGGTGTGTTTGGAACATTTTGTCAGCAGCCGAGTCCAAAACTCAGCTGTTCCCCATCTCAGCCCAGAAAGCAGGTAGCAAAACTTTTGTGGTGCCTTTCAGCTGCCTACCGGGGTAGTGTAAAAACTACCAACAGAACTCGTTTCTGGCACCTTCGCCGGTGGAGCTGTGCATGGGGTGTGTTTGGAACATTTTGTTACCAGCCGAGTCCAAAATTCAGCCGTTCCCCATCTCAGCCCAGAAAGCAGGTAGAACAAGTTTTGTGGTGCCTTTCAGCTGCCTACCGGGGTAGTGTAAAAACTACCAACAGAACTCGTTTCTGGCACCTTTCCCGTTGGAGTTGTGCATGGGGTGTGTTTGGAACATTTTTTCACCAGCCGAGTCCAAAATTCAGCGATTCTCCATCTCAGCCCAGAAAGCAGGTAGAACAAGTTTTGTGGTGCCTTTCAGCTGCCTACCAGGGTACTGTAAAAACTACCAACAGAACTCGTTTCTGGCACCTTCCCCGGTGGAGTTGTGCATGGGGTGTGTTTGGAACATTTTGTCACCAGCCGAGTCCAAAACTCAGCTGTTCCCCATCTCAGCCCAGAAAGCAGGTAGAACAAGTTTTGTGGTGCCTTTCAGCTGCCTACCGGGGTAGTGTAAAAACTACCAACAGAACTCGTTTCTGGCACCTTCCCCGGTGGAGCTGTGCATGGGGTGTGTTTCGAACATTTTGTTACCAGCCGAGTCCAAAATTCAGCGATTCCCCATCTAAGCCCATAAAGCAGGTAGAAAAACTTTTGTGGTGCCTTTCAGCTGCCTCCCGGGGTAGTGTAAAAACTACCAACAGAACTCGTTTCTGGCACCTTCCCCGGTGGAGTTGTGCATGGGGTGTGTTTGGAACATTTTGTCAGCAGCCGAGTCCAAACTTCAGCTGATCCCCATCTCAGCCCAGAAAGCAGGTAGAAAAACTTTTGTGGTGCCTTTCAGCTGCCTACCGGGGTAGTGTAAAAACTACCAACAGAACTCGTTTCTGGCACCTTCCCCGGTGGAGGTGTGCATGGGGTGTGTTTGGAACATTTTTTCACCAGCCGAGTCCAAAATTCAGGGATTCTCCATCTCAGCCCAGAAAGCAGGTAGAACAAGTTTTGTGGTGCCTTTCTCTTGCCTACCAGGGTACTGTAAAAACTACCAACAGAACTCCTTTCTCGCACCTTTCCCGGTGGAGTTGTGCATGGGGTGTGTTTGGAACATTTTGTTACCAGCCGAGTCCAAAATTCAGCGATTCTCCTCTCAGCCCAGAAAGCAGGTAGAACAAGTTTTGTGGTGCCTTTCTCTTGCCTACCAGGGTACTGTAAAAACTACCAACAGAACTCGTTTCTGGCACCTTCCCCGGTGGAGTTGTGCATGGGGTGTGTTTGGAACATTTTGTCAGCAGCCGAGTCCAAAACTCAGCTGTTCCCCATCTCAGCCCAGAAAGCAGGTAGCAAAACTTTTGTGGTGCCTTTCAGCTGCCTACCGGGGTAGTGTAAAAACTACCAACAGAACTCGTTTCTGGCACCTTCGCCGGTCGAGCTGTGCATGGGGTGTGTTTGGAACATTTTGTTACCAGCCGAGTCCAAAATTCAGCGATTCCCCATCTCAGCCCAGAAAGCAGGTAGCAAAACTTTTGTGGTGCCTTTCAGCTGCCTACCGGGGTAGTGTAAAAACTACCAACAGAACTCGTTTCTGGCACCTTCCCCGGTGGAGTTGTGCATGGGGTGTGTTTGGAACATTTTGTCACCAGCCGAGTCCAAACTTCAGCGATTCCCCATCTCAGCCCAGAAAGCAGGTAGAAAAACTTTTGTGGTGCCTTTCAGCTGCCTACCGGGGTAGTGTAAAAACTACCAACAGAACTCGTTTCTGGCACCTTCCCCGGTGGAGCTGTGCATGGGGTGTGTTTGGAACATTTTGTTACCAGCCGAGTCCAAACTTCAGCGATTCCCCATCTCAGCCCAGAAAGCAGGTAGAACAAGTTTTGTGGTGCCTTTCAGCTGCCTTCCGGGGTAGTGTAAAAACTACCAACAGAACTCCTTTCTCGCACCTTCCCCGGTGGAGTTGTGCATGGGGTGTGTTTGGAACATTTTGTCAGCAGCCGAGTCCAAACTTCAGCTGATCCCCATCTCAGCCCAGAAAGCAGGTACAACAAGTTTTGTGGTGCCTTTCAGCTGCCTACCGGGGTAGTGTAAAAACTACCAACAGAACTCGTTTCTGGCACCTTCCCCGGTGGAGCTGTGCATGGGGTGTGTTTGGAACATTTTGTTACCAGCCGAGTCCAAAATTCAGCGATTCCCCATCTCAGCCCAGAAAGCAGGTAGAAAAACTTTTGTGGTGCCTTTCAGCTGCCTACCGGGGTAGTGTAAAAACTACCAACAGAACTCGTTTCTGGCACCTTCCCCGGTGGAGTTGTGCATGGGGTGTGTTTGGAACATTTTGTCAGCAGCCGAGTCCAAACTTCAGCTGATCCCCATCTCAGCCCAGAAAGCAGGTAGAAAAACTTTTGTGGTGCCTTTCAGCTGCCTACCGGGGTAGTGTAAAAACTACCAACAGAACTCGTTTCTGGCACCTTCCCCGGTGGAGGTGTGCATGGGGTGTGTTTGGAACATTTTTTCACCAGCCGAGTCCAAAATTCAGGGATTCTCCATCTCAGCCCAGAAAGCAGGTACAACAAGTTTTGTGGTGCCTTTCTCTTGCCTACCAGGGTACTGTAAAAACTACCAACAGAACTCCTTTCTCGCACCTTTCCCGGTGGAGTTGTGCATGGGGTGTGTTTGGAACATTTTGTTACCAGCCGAGTCCAAAATTCAGCGATTCTCCTCTCAGCCCAGAAAGCAGGTAGAACAAGTTTTGTGGTGCCTTTCTCTTGCCTACCAGGGTACTGTAAAAACTACCAACAGAACTCGTTTCTGGCACCTTCCCCGGTGGAGTTGTGCATGGGGTGTGTTTGGAACATTTTGTCAGCAGCCGAGTCCAAAACTCAGCTGTTCCCCATCTCAGCCCAGAAAGCAGGTAGCAAAACTTTTGTGGTGCCTTTCAGCTGCCTACCGGGGTAGTGTAAAAACTACCAACAGAACTCGTTTCTGGCACCTTCGCCGGTCGAGCTGTGCATGGGGTGTGTTTGGAACATTTTGTTACCAGCCGAGTCCAAAATTCAGCCGTTCCCCATCTCAGCCCAGAAAGCAGGTAGAACAAGTTTTGTGGTGCCTTTCAGCTGCCTACCGGGGTAGTGTAAAAACTACCAACAGAACTCGTTTCTGGCACCTTCGCCGGTCGAGCTGTGCATGGGGTGTGTTTGGAACATTTTGTTACCAGCCGAGTCCAAAATTCAGCCGTTCCCCATCTCAGCCCAGAAAGCAGGTAGAACAAGTTTTGTAATGCCTTTCAGCTGCCTACCGGGGTAGTGTAAAAACTACCAACAGAACTCGTTTCTGGCACCTTTCCCGGTGGAGTTGTGCATGGGGTGTGTTTGGAACATTTTTTCACCAGCCGAGTCCAAAATTCAGCGATTCTCCTCTCAGCCCAGAAAGCAGGTAGAACAAGTTTTGTGGTGCCTTTCTCTTGCCTACCAGGGTACTGTAAAAACTACCAACAGAACTCGTTTCTGGCACCTTCCCCGGTGGAGTTGTGCATGGGGTGTGTTTGGAACATTTTGTCAGCAGCCGAGTCCAAAACTCAGCTGTTCCCCATCTCAGCCCAGAAAGCAGGTAGCAAAACTTTTGTGGTGCCTTTCAGCTGCCTACCGGGGTAGTGTAAAAACTACCAACAGAACTCGTTTCTGGCCCCTTCCCCGGAGGAGTTGTGCATGGGGTGTGTTTGGAACATTTTGTCAGCAGCCGAGTCCAAAACTCAGCTGTTCCCCATCTCAGCCCAGAAAGCAGGTAGCAAAACTTTTGTGGTGCCTTTCAGCTGCCTCCCGGGGTAGTGTAAAAACTACCAACAGAACTCGTTTCTGGCACCTTCGCCGGTCGAGCTGTGCATGGGGTGTGTTTGGAACATTTTGTTACCAGCCGAGTCCAAAATTCAGCGATTCCCCATCTCAGCCCAGAAAGCAGGTAGAACAAGTTTTGTAATGCCTTTCAGCTGCCTACCGGGGTAGTGTAAAAACTACCAACAGAACTCGTTTCTGGCACCTTTCCCGGTGGAGTTGTGCATGGGGTGTGTTTGGAACATTTTTTCACCAGCCGAGTCCAAAATTCAGCGATTCTCCATCTCAGCCCAGAAAGCAGGTAGAACAAGTTTTGTGGTGCCTTTCTCTTGCCTACCAGGGTACTGTAAAAACTACCAACAGAACTCGTTTCTGGCACCTTCCCCGGTGGAGTTGTGCATGGGGTGTGTTTGGAACATTTTGTCACCAGCCGAGTCCAAAATTCAGCTGTTCCCCATCTCAGCCCAGAAAGCCGGTAGAACAAGTTTTGTGGTGCCTTTCAGCTGCCTACCGGGGTAGTGTAAAAACTACCAACAGAACTCGTTTCTGGCACCTTCCCCGGTGGAGCTGTGCATGGGGTGTGTTTGGAACATTTTGTTACCAGCCGAGTCCAAAATTCAGCGATTCCCCATCTAAGCCCATAAAGCAGGTAGAAAAACTTTTGTGGTGCCTTTCAGCTGCCTACCGGGGTAGTGTAAAAACTACCAACAGAACTCCTTTCTCGCACCTTCCCCGGTGGAGTTGTGCATGGGGTGTGTTTGGAACATTTTGTCAGCAGCCGAGTCCAAACTTCAGCTGATCCCCATCTCAGCCCAGAAAGCAGGTACAACAAGTTTTGTGGTGCCTTTCAGCTGCCTACCGGGGTAGTGTAAAAACTACCAACAGAACTCGTTTCTGGCACCTTCCCCGGTGGAGGTGTGCATGGGGTGTGTTTGGAACATTTTGTCACCAGCCGAGTCCAAAATTCAGCTGTTCCCCATCTCAGCCCAGAAAGCAGGTAGAACAAGTTTTGTGGTGCCTTTCAGCTGCCTACCGGGGTACTGTAAAAACTACCAACAGAACTCGTTTCTGGCACCTTTCCCGGTGGAGTTGTGCATGGGGTGTGTTTGGAACATTTTTTCAGCAGCCGAGTCCAAAATTCAGCGATTCCCCATCTCAGCCCAGAAAGCAGGTAGAACAAGTTTTGTGGTGCCTTTCTCTTGCCTACCAGGGTACTGTAAAAACTACCAACAGAACTCGTTTCTGGCACCTTTCCCGGTGGAGTTGTGCATGGGGTGTGTTTGGAACATTTTGTCACCAGCCCAGTCCAAAACTCAGCTGTTCCCCATCTCAGCCCAGAAAGCAGGTAGAACAAGTTTTGTGGTGCCTTTCAGCTGCCTACCGGGGTAGTGTAAAAACTACCAACAGAACTCGTTTCTGGCACCTTCCCCGGTGGAGCTGTGCATGGGGTGTGTTTGGAACATTTTGTTACCAGCCGAGTCCAAAATTCAGCGATTCCCCATCTAAGCCCATAAAGCAGGTAGAACAACTTTTGTGGTGCCTTTCAGCTGCCTACCGGGGTAGTGTAAAAACTACCAACAGAACTCGTTTCTGGCACCTTCGCCGGTGGAGGTGTGCATGGGGTGTGTTTGGAACATTTTGTCACCAGCCGAGTCCAAAATTCAGCTGTTCCCCATCTCAGCCCAGAAAGCAGGTACAACAAGTTTTGTAATGCCTTTCAGCTGCCTACCGGGGTAGTGTAAAAACTACCAACAGAACTCGTTTCTGGCACCTTCCCCGGTGGAGTTGTGCATGGGGTGTGTTTGGAACATTTTTTCACCAGCCGAGTCCAAAATTCAGCGATTCTCCTCTCAGCCCAGAAAGCAGGTAGAACAAGTTTTGTGGTGCCTTTCAGCTGCCTACCGGGGTAGTGTAAAAACTACCAACAGAACTCGTTTCTGGCACCTTCCCCGGTGGAGTTGTGCATGGGGTGTGTTTGGAACATTTTGTCACCAGCCGAGTCCAAACTTCAGCGATTCCCCATCTCAGCCCAGAAAGCAGGTAGAACAAGTTTTGTGGTGCCTTTCTCTTGCCTACCAGGGTACTGTAAAAACTACCAACAGAACTCGTTTCTGGCACCTTCCCCGGTGGAGTTGTGCATGGGGTGTGTTTGGAACATTTTGTCAGCAGCCGAGTCCAAAACTCAGCTGTTCCCCATCTCAGCCCAGAAAGCAGGTAGCAAAACTTTTGTGGTGCCTTTCAGCTGCCTACCGGGGTAGTGTAAAAACTACCAACAGAACTCGTTTCTGGCACCTTCGCCGGTCGAGCTGTGCATGGGGTGTGTTTGGAACATTTTGTTACCAGCCGAGTCCAAAATTCAGCCGTTCCCCATCTCAGCCCAGAAAGCAGGTAGAACAAGTTTTGTGGTGCCTTTCAGCTGCCTACCGGGGTAGTGTAAAAACTACCAACAGAACTCGTTTCTGGCACCTTCGCCGGTGGAGGTGTGCATGGGGTGTGTTTGGAACATTTTGTCACCAGCCGAGTCCAAAATTCAGCTGTTCCCCATCTCAGCCCAGAAAGCAGGTACAACAAGTTTTGTAATGCCTTTCAGCTGCCTACCGGGGTAGTGTAAAAACTACCAACAGAACTCGTTTCTGGCACCTTCCCCGGTGGAGTTGTGCATGGGGTGTGTTTGGAACATTTTTTCACCAGCCGAGTCCAAAATTCAGCGATTCTCCTCTCAGCCCAGAAAGCAGGTAGAACAAGTTTTGTGGTGCCTTTCAGCTGCCTTCCGGGGTAGTGTAAAAACTACCAACAGAACTCGTTTCTGGCACCTTCCCCGGTGGAGTTGTGCATGGGGTGTGTTTGGAACATTTTGTCACCAGCCGAGTCCAAACTTCAGCGATTCCCCATCTCAGCCCAGAAAGCAGGTAGAACAAGTTTTGTGGTGCCTTTCTCTTGCCTACCAGGGTACTGTAAAAACTACCAACAGAACTCGTTTCTGGCACCTTCCCCGGTGGAGTTGTGCATGGGGTGTGTTTGGAACATTTTGTCAGCAGCCGAGTCCAAAACTCAGCTGTTCCCCATCTCAGCCCAGAAAGCAGGTAGCAAAACTTTTGTGGTGCCTTTCAGCTGCCTACCGGGGTAGTGTAAAAACTACCAACAGAACTCGTTTCTGGCACCTTCGCCGGTCGAGCTGTGCATGGGGTGTGTTTGGAACATTTTGTTACCAGCCGAGTCCAAAATTCAGCCGTTCCCCATCTCAGCCCAGAAAGCAGGTAGAACAAGTTTTGTGGTGCCTTTCAGCTGCCTACCGGGGTAGTGTAAAAACTACCAACAGAACTCGTTTCTGGCACCTTCGCCGGTCGAGCTGTGCATGGGGTGTGTTTGGAACATTTTGTTACCAGCCGAGTCCAAAATTCAGCCGTTCCCCATCTCAGCCCAGAAAGCAGGTAGAACAAGTTTTGTAATGCCTTTCAGCTGCCTACCGGGGTAGTGTAAAAACTACCAACAGAACTCGTTTCTGGCACCTTTCCCGGTGGAGTTGTGCATGGGGTGTGTTTGGAACATTTTTTCACCAGCCGAGTCCAAAATTCAGCGATTCTCCTCTCAGCCCAGAAAGCAGGTAGAACAAGTTTTGTGGTGCCTTTCTCTTGCCTACCAGGGTACTGTAAAAACTACCAACAGAACTCCTTTCTCGCACCTTTCCCGGTGGAGTTGTGCATGGGGTGTGTTTGGAACATTTTGTTACCAGCCGAGTCCAAAATTCAGCGATTCTCCTCTCAGCCCAGAAAGCAGGTAGAACAAGTTTTGTGGTGCCTTTCTCTTGCCTACCAGGGTACTGTAAAAACTACCAACAGAACTCGTTTCTGGCACCTTCCCCGGTGGAGTTGTGCATGGGGTGTGTTTGGAACATTTTGTCAGCAGCCGAGTCCAAAACTCAGCTGTTCCCCATCTCAGCCCAGAAAGCAGGTAGCAAAACTTTTGTGGTGCCTTTCAGCTGCCTACCGGGGTAGTGTAAAAACTACCAACAGAACTCGTTTCTGGCACCTTCGCCGGTCGAGCTGTGCATGGGGTGTGTTTGGAACATTTTGTTACCAGCCGAGTCCAAAATTCAGCCGTTCCCCATCTCAGCCCAGAAAGCAGGTAGAACAAGTTTTGTGGTGCCTTTCAGCTGCCTACCGGGGTAGTGTAAAAACTACCAACAGAACTCGTTTCTGGCACCTTCGCCGGTCGAGCTGTGCATGGGGTGTGTTTGGAACATTTTGTTACCAGCCGAGTCCAAAATTCAGCCGTTCCCCATCTCAGCCCAGAAAGCAGGTAGAACAAGTTTTGTAATGCCTTTCAGCTGCCTACCGGGGTAGTGTAAAAACTACCAACAGAACTCGTTTCTGGCACCTTTCCCGGTGGAGTTGTGCATGGGGTGTGTTTGGAACATTTTTTCACCAGCCGAGTCCAAAATTCAGCGATTCTCCTCTCAGCCCAGAAAGCAGGTAGAACAAGTTTTGTGGTGCCTTTCTCTTGCCTACCAGGGTACTGTAAAAACTACCAACAGAACTCGTTTCTGGCACCTTCCCCGGTGGAGTTGTGCATGGGGTGTGTTTGGAACATTTTGTCAGCAGCCGAGTCCAAAACTCAGCTGTTCCCCATCTCAGCCCAGAAAGCAGGTAGCAAAACTTTTGTGGTGCCTTTCAGCTGCCTACCGGGGTAGTGTAAAAACTACCAACAGAACTCGTTTCTGGCCCCTTCCCCGGAGGAGTTGTGCATGGGGTGTGTTTGGAACATTTTGTCAGCAGCCGAGTCCAAAACTCAGCTGTTCCCCATCTCAGCCCAGAAAGCAGGTAGCAAAACTTTTGTGGTGCCTTTCAGCTGCCTCCCGGGGTAGTGTAAAAACTACCAACAGAACTCGTTTCTGGCACCTTCGCCGGTCGAGCTGTGCATGGGGTGTGTTTGGAACATTTTGTTACCAGCCGAGTCCAAAATTCAGCGATTCCCCATCTCAGCCCAGAAAGCAGGTAGAACAAGTTTTGTAATGCCTTTCAGCTGCCTACCGGGGTAGTGTAAAAACTACCAACAGAACTCGTTTCTGGCACCTTTCCCGGTGGAGTTGTGCATGGGGTGTGTTTGGAACATTTTTTCACCAGCCGAGTCCAAAATTCAGCGATTCTCCATCTCAGCCCAGAAAGCAGGTAGAACAAGTTTTGTGGTGCCTTTCTCTTGCCTACCAGGGTACTGTAAAAACTACCAACAGAACTCGTTTCTGGCACCTTCCCCGGTGGAGTTGTGCATGGGGTGTGTTTGGAACATTTTGTCACCAGCCGAGTCCAAAATTCAGCTGTTCCCCATCTCAGCCCAGAAAGCCGGTAGAACAAGTTTTGTGGTGCCTTTCAGCTGCCTACCGGGGTAGTGTAAAAACTACCAACAGAACTCGTTTCTGGCACCTTCCCCGGTGGAGCTGTGCATGGGGTGTGTTTGGAACATTTTGTTACCAGCCGAGTCCAAAATTCAGCGATTCCCCATCTAAGCCCATAAAGCAGGTAGAAAAACTTTTGTGGTGCCTTTCAGCTGCCTACCGGGGTAGTGTAAAAACTACCAACAGAACTCCTTTCTCGCACCTTCCCCGGTGGAGTTGTGCATGGGGTGTGTTTGGAACATTTTGTCAGCAGCCGAGTCCAAACTTCAGCTGATCCCCATCTCAGCCCAGAAAGCAGGTACAACAAGTTTTGTGGTGCCTTTCAGCTGCCTACCGGGGTAGTGTAAAAACTACCAACAGAACTCGTTTCTGGCACCTTCCCCGGTGGAGGTGTGCATGGGGTGTGTTTGGAACATTTTGTCACCAGCCGAGTCCAAAATTCAGCTGTTCCCCATCTCAGCCCAGAAAGCAGGTAGAACAAGTTTTGTGGTGCCTTTCAGCTGCCTACCGGGGTACTGTAAAAACTACCAACAGAACTCGTTTCTGGCACCTTTCCCGGTGGAGTTGTGCATGGGGTGTGTTTGGAACATTTTTTCAGCAGCCGAGTCCAAAATTCAGCGATTCCCCATCTCAGCCCAGAAAGCAGGTAGAACAAGTTTTGTGGTGCCTTTCTCTTGCCTACCAGGGTACTGTAAAAACTACCAACAGAACTCGTTTCTGGCACCTTTCCCGGTGGAGTTGTGCATGGGGTGTGTTTGGAACATTTTGTCACCAGCCCAGTCCAAAACTCAGCTGTTCCCCATCTCAGCCCAGAAAGCAGGTAGAACAAGTTTTGTGGTGCCTTTCAGCTGCCTACCGGGGTAGTGTAAAAACTACCAACAGAACTCGTTTCTGGCACCTTCCCCGGTGGAGCTGTGCATGGGGTGTGTTTGGAACATTTTGTTACCAGCCGAGTCCAAAATTCAGCGATTCCCCATCTAAGCCCATAAAGCAGGTAGAACAACTTTTGTGGTGCCTTTCAGCTGCCTACCGGGGTAGTGTAAAAACTACCAACAGAACTCGTTTCTGGCACCTTCGCCGGTGGAGGTGTGCATGGGGTGTGTTTGGAACATTTTGTCACCAGCCGAGTCCAAAATTCAGCTGTTCCCCATCTCAGCCCAGAAAGCAGGTACAACAAGTTTTGTAATGCCTTTCAGCTGCCTACCGGGGTAGTGTAAAAACTACCAACAGAACTCGTTTCTGGCACCTTCCCCGGTGGAGTTGTGCATGGGGTGTGTTTGGAACATTTTTTCACCAGCCGAGTCCAAAATTCAGCGATTCTCCTCTCAGCCCAGAAAGCAGGTAGAACAAGTTTTGTGGTGCCTTTCAGCTGCCTACCGGGGTAGTGTAAAAACTACCAACAGAACTCGTTTCTGGCACCTTCCCCGGTGGAGTTGTGCATGGGGTGTGTTTGGAACATTTTGTCACCAGCCGAGTCCAAACTTCAGCGATTCCCCATCTCAGCCCAGAAAGCAGGTACAACAAGTTTTGTGGTGCCTTTCAGCTGCCTTCCGGGGTAGTGTAAAAACTACCAACAGAACTCGTTTCTGGCACCTTCCCCGGTGGAGCTGTGCATGGGGTGTGTTTGGAACATTTTGTTACCAGCCGAGTCCAAACTTCAGCGATTCCCCATCTCAGCCCAGAAAGCAGGTAGAACAAGTTTTGTGGTGCCTTTCAGCTGCCTTCCGGGGTAGTGTAAAAACTACCAACAGAACTCGTTTCTCGCACCTTCCCCGGTAGAGTTGTGCATGGGGTGTGTTTGGAACATTTTGTCAGCAGCCGAGTCCAAACTTCAGCTGATCCCCATCTCAGCCCAGAAAGCAGGTACAACAAGTTTTGTGGTGCCTTTCAGCTGCCTACTGGGGTAGTGTAAAAACTACCAACAGAACTCGTTTCTGGCACCTTCCCCGGTGGAGCTGTGCATGGGGTGTGTTTGGAACATTTTGTTACCAGCCGAGTCCAAAATTCAGCGATTCCCCATCTAAGCCCATAAAGCAGGTAGAAAAACTTTTGTGGTGCCTTTCAGCTGCCTACCGGGGTAGTGTAAAAAACTACCAACAGAACTCGTTTCTGGCACCTTTCCCGGTGGAGTTGTGCATGGGGTGTGTTTGGAACATTTTGTCAGCAGCCGAGTCCAAACTTCAGCTGATCCCCATCTCAGCCCAGAAAGCAGGTAGAAAAACTTTTGTGGTGCCTTTCAGCTGCCTACCGGGGTAGTGTAAAAACTACCAACAGAACTCGTTTCTGGCACCTTCCCCGGTGGAGGTGTGCATGGGGTGTGTTTGGAACATTTTTCACCAGCCGAGTCCAAAATTCAGCTGTTCCCCATCTCAGCCCAGAAAGCAGGTACAACAAGTTTTGTGGTGCCTTTCTCTTGCCTACCAGGGTACTGTAAAAACAACCAACAGAACTCCTTTCTCGCACCTTTCCCGGTGGAGTTGTGCATGGGGTGTGTTTGGAACATTTTGTTACCAGCCGAGTCCAAAATTCAGCGATTCTCCTCTCAGCCCAGAAAGCAGGTAGAACAACTTTTGTGGTGCCTTTCAGCTGCCTACCGGGGTAGTGTAAAAACTACCAACAGAACTCGTTTCTGGCACCTTCCCCGGTGGAGCTGTGCATGGGGTGTGTTTGGAACATTTTGTTACCAGCCGAGTCCAAAATTCAGCGATTCCCCATCTAAGCCCATAAAGCAGGTAGAAAAACTTTTGTGGTGCCTTTCAGCTGCCTACCGGGGTAGTGTAAAAACTACCAACAGAACTCCTTTCTCGCACCTTTCCCGGTGGAGTTGTGCATGGGGTGTGTTTGGAACATTTTTTCACCAGCCGAGTCCAAAATTCAGCGATTCTCCATCTCAGCCCAGAAAGCAGGTAGAACAAGTTTTGTGGTGCCTTTCTCTTGCCTACCAGGGTACTGTAAAAACTACCAACAGAACTCGTTTCTGGCACCTTCCCCGGTGGAGTTGTGCATGGGGTGTGTTTGGAACATTTTGTCACCAGCCCAGTCCAAAACTCAGCTGTTCCCCATCTCAGCCCAGAAAGCCGGTAGAACAAGTTTTGTGGTGCCTTTCAGCTGCCTACCGGGGTAGTGTAAAAACTACCAACAGAACTCGTTTCTGGCACCTTCCCCGGTGGAGCTGTGCATGGGGTGTGTTTGGAACATTTTGTTACCAGCCGAGTCCAAAATTCAGCCGTTCCCCATCTCAGCCCAGAAAGCAGGTAGAACAAGTTTTGTGGTGCCTTTCAGCTGCCTACCGGGGTACTGTAAAAACTACCAACAGAACTCGTTTCTGGCACCTTCGCCGGTGGAGGTGTGCATGGGGTGTGTTTGGAACATTTTGTCACCAGCCGAGTCCAAAATTCAGCTGTTCCCCATCTCAGCCCAGAAAGCAGGTAGAACACGTTTTGTAATGCCTTTCAGCTGCCTACCGGGGTAGTGTAAAAACTACCAACAGAACTCGTTTCTGGCACCTTCCCCGGTGGAGTTGTGCATGGGGTGTGTTTGGAACATTTTTTCACCAGCCCAGTCCAAAATTCAGCGATTCTCCTCTCAGCCCAGAAAGCAGGTAGAACAAGTTTTGTGGTGCCTTTCAGCTGCCTACCGGGGTAGTGTAAAAACTACCAACAGAACTCGTTTCTGGCACCTTCCCCGGTGGAGTTGTGCATGGGGTGTGTTTGGAACATTTTGTCACCAGCCGAGTCCAAACTTCAGCGATTCCCCATCTCAGCCCAGAAAGCAGGTAGAACAAGTTTTGTGGTGCCTTTCAGCTGCCTACCGGGGTAGTGTAAAAACTACCAAGAGAACTCCTGTCTGGCACCTTCCCCGGTGGAGCTGTGCATGGGGTGTGTTTGGAACATTTTGTTACCAGCTGAGTCCAAAATTCAGCCGTTCCCCATCTCAGCCCAGAAAGCAGGTAGAACAAGTTTTGTGGTGCCTTTCAGCTGCCTTCCGGGGTAGTGTAAAAACTACCAACAGAACTCGTTTCTGGCACCTTCCCCGGTGGAGTTGTGCATGGGGTGTGTTTGGAACATTTTGTCACCAGCCCAGTCCAAAATTCAGCCGTTCCCCATCTCAGCCCAGAAAGCAGGTAGAACAAGTTTTGTGGTGCCTTTCAGCTGCCTACCGGGGTAGTGTAAAAACTACCAACAGAACTCGTTTCTGGCACCTTCCCTGGTGGAGCTGTGCATGGGGTGTGTTTGGAACATTTTGTCACCAGCCGAGTCCAAAATTCAGCCGTTCCCCATCTCAGCCCAGAAAGCAGGTAGAAAAACTTTTGTGGTGCCTTTCAGCTGCCTACCGGGGTAGTGTAAAAACTACCAACAGAACTCGTTTCTGGCACCTTCCCCGGTGGAGGTGTGCATGGGGTGTGTTTGGAACATTTTTTCACCAGCTGAGTCCAAACTTCAGCCGTTCCCCATCTCAGCCCAGAAAGCAGGTAGAACAAGTTTTGTGGTGCCTTTCAGCTGCCTTCCGGGGTAGTGTAAAAACTACCAACAGAACTCGTTTCTGGCACCTTCCCCGGTGGAGTTGTGCATGGGGTGTGTTTGGAACATTTTGTTACCAGCCGAGTCCAAAATTCAGCGATTCTCCTCTCAGCCCAGAAAGCAGGTAGAACAACTTTTGTGGTGCCTTTCAGCTGCCTACCAGGGTACTGTAAAAACTACCAACAGAACTCGTTTCTGGCACCTTCCCCGGTGGAGCTGTGCATGGGGTGTGTTTGGAACATTTTGTTACCAGCCGAGTCCAAAATTCAGCGATTCCCCATCTAAGCCCATAAAGCAGGTAGAAAAACTTTTGTGGTGCCTTTCAGCTGCCTACCGGGGTAGTGTAAAAACTACCAACAGAACTCCTTTCTCGCACCTTCCCCGGTGGAGTTGTGCATGGGGTGTGTTTGGAACATTTTGTCAGCAGCCGAGTCCAAACTTCAGCTGATCCCCATCTCAGCCCAGAAAGCAGGTACAACAAGTTTTGTGGTGCCTTTCAGCTGCCTACCGGTGGTAGTGTAAAAACTACCAACAGAACTCGTTTCTGGCACCTTTCCCGGTGGAGTTGTGCATGGGGTGTGTTTGGAACATTTTTTCACCAGCCGAGTCCAAAATTCAGCGATTCTCCATCTCAGCCCAGAAAGCAGGTAGAACAAGTTTTGTGGTGCCTTTCTCTTGCCTACCAGGGTACTGTAAAAACTACCAACAGAACTCGTTTCTGGCACCTTCCCCGGTGGAGTTGTGCATGGGGTGTGTTTGGAACATTTTGTCACCAGCCCAGTCCAAAACTCAGCTGTTCCCCATCTCAGCCCAGAAAGCCGGTAGAACAAGTTTTGTGGTGCCTTTCAGCTGCCTACCGGGGTAGTGTAAAAACTAGCAACAGAACTCGTTTCTGGCACCTTCCCCGGTGGAGCTGTGCATGGGGTGTGTTTGGAACATTTTGTTACCAGCCGAGTCAAAAATTCAGCCGTTCCCCATCTCAGCCCAGAAAGCAGGTAGAACAAGTTTTGTGGTGCCTTTCAGCTGCCTACCGGGGTACTGTAAAAACTACCAACAGAACTCGTTTCTGGCACCTTCCCCGGTGGAGGTGTGCATGGGGTGTGTTTGGAACATTTTGTCACCAGCCGAGTCCAAAATTCAGCTGTTCCCCATCTCAGCCCAGAAAGCAGGTACAACAAGTTTTGTAATGCCTTTCAGCTGCCTACCGGGGTAGTGTAAAAACTACCAACAGAACTCGTTTCTGGCACCTTCCCCGGTGGAGTTGTACATGGGGTGTGTTTGGAACATTTTTTCACCAGCCCAGTCCAAAATTCAGCGATTCTCCTCTCAGCCCAGAAAGCAGGTAGAACAAGTTTTGTGGTGCCTTTCAGCTGCCTACCGGGGGTACTGTAAAAACTACCAACAGAACTCGTTTCTGGCACCTTCCCCGGTGGAGTTGTGCATGGGGTGTGTTTGGAACATTTTGTCACCAGCCCAGTCCAAACTTCAGCGATTCCCCATCTCAGCCCAGAAAGCAGGTAGAACAAGTTTTGTGGTGCCTTTCAGCTGCCTACCGGGGTAGTGTAAAAACTACCAAGAGAACTCCTGTCTGGCACCTTCCCCGGTGGAGCTGTGCATGGGGTGTGTTTGGAACATTTTGTTACCAGCTGAGTCCAAAATTCAGCCGTTCCCCATCTCAGCCCAGAAAGCAGGTAGAACAAGTTTTGTGGTGCCTTTCAGCTGCCTTCCGCGGTAGTGTAAAAACTACCAACAGAACTCGTTTCTGGCACCTTCCCCGGTGGAGCTGTGCATGGGGTGTGTTTGGAACATTTTGTCACCAGCCGAGTCCAAACTTCAGCTGATCCCCATCTCAGCCCAGAAAGCAGGTACAACAAGTTTTGTGGTGCCTTTCAGCTGCCTACCGGGGTAGTGTAAAAACTACCAACAGAACTCCTTTCTGGCACCTTCCCCGGTGGAGGTGTGCATGGGGTGTGTTTGGAACATTTTGTCACCAGCCGAGTCCAAAATTCAGCTGTTCCCCATCTCAGCCCAGAAAGCAGGTAGAACAAGTTTTGTAATGCCTTTCAGCTGCCTACCGGGGTAGTGTAAAAACTACCAACAGAACTCGTTTCTGGCACCTTTCCCGGTGGAGTTGTGCATGGGGTGTGTTTGGAACATTTTTTCACCAGCCGAGTCCAAAATTCAGCGATTCTCCTCTCAGCCCAGAAAGCAGGTAGAACAAGTTTTGTGGTGCCTTTCTCTTGCCTACCAGGGTACTGTAAAAACTACCAACAGAACTCGTTTCTGGCACCTTTCCCGGTGGAGTTGTGCATGGGGTGTGTTTGGAACATTTTTTCACCAGCCCAGTCCAAAACTCAGCTGTTCCCCATCTCAGCCCAGAAAGCAGGTAGAACAAGTTTTGTGGTGCCTTTCTCTTGCCTACCAGGGTACTGTAAAAACTACCAACAGAACTCGTTTCTGGCACCTTCCCCGGTGGAGTTGTGCATGGGGTGTGTTTGGAACATTTTGTCAGCAGCCGAGTCCAAAACTCAGCTGTTCCCCATCTCAGCCCAGAAAGCAGGTAGCAAAACTTTTGTGGTGCCTTTCAGCTGCCTACCGGGGTAGTGTAAAAACTACCAACAGAACTCCTTTCTCGCACCTTCCCCGGTGGAGTTGTGCATGGGGTGTGTTTGGAACATTTTGTCACCAGCCGAGTCCAAAATTCAGCTATTCCCCATCTCTAGCCCAGAAAGCAGGAAGAACAAGTTTTGTGGTGCCTTTCAGCTGCCTACCGGGGTAGTGTAAAAACTACCAACAGAACTCGTTTCTGGCACCTTTCCCGGTGGAGTTGTGCATGGGGTGTGTTTGGAACATTTTGTCACCAGCCGAGTCCAAAACTCAGCTGTTCCCCATCTCAGCCCAGAAAGCAGGTAGAACAAGTTTTGTGGTGCCTTTCAGCTGCCTACCGGGGTAGTGTAAAAACTACCAACAGAACTCGTTTCTGGCACCTTCCCCGGAGGAGTTGTGCATGGGGTGTGTTTGGAACATTTTGTCACCAGCCCAGTCCAAAACTCAGCTGTTCCCCATCTCAGCCCAGAAAGCAGGTACAACAAGTTTTGCGGTGCCTTTCAGCTGCCTACCGTGGTACTGTAAAAACTACCAACAGAACTCGTTTCTGGCACCTTCCCCGGTGGAGCTGTGCATGGGGTGTGTTTGGAACATTTTGTTACCAGCCGAGTCCAAAATTCAGCGATTCTCCATCTAAGCCCAGAAAGCAGGTAGAAAAACTTTTGTGGTGCCTTTCAGCTGCCTACCGGGGTAGTGTAAAAACTACCAACAGAACTCCTTTCTCGCACCTTCCCCGGTGGAGTTGTGCATGGGGTGTGTTTGGAACATTTTGTCAGCAGCCGAGTCCAAACTTCAGCTGATCCCCATCTCAGCCCAGAAAGCAGGTAGAACAAGTTTTGTGGTGCCTTTCAGCTGCCTACCGGGGTAGTGTAAAAACTACCAACAGAACTCGTTTCTGGCACCTTCCCCGGTGGAGGTGTGCATGGGGTGTGTTTGGAACATTTTGTCACCAGCCGAGTCCAAAATTCAGCTGTTCCCCATCTCAGCCCAGAAAGCAGGTAGAACAAGTTTTGTAATGCCTTTCAGCTGCCTACCGGGGTAGTGTAAAAACTACCAACAGAACTCGTTTCTGGCACCTTCCCCGGTGGAGTTGTGCATGGGGTGTGTTTGGAACATTTTGTCACCAGCCGAGTCCAAAACTCAGCTGTTCCCCATCTCAGCCCAGAAAGCAGGTAGAACAAGTTTTGTGGTGCCTTTCTCTTGCCTACCAGGGTACTGTAAAAACTACCAACAGAACTCGTTTCTGGCACCTTCCCCGGTGGAGTTGTGCATGGGGTGTGTTTGGAACATTTTGTCACCAGCCGAGTCCAAACTTCAGCGATTCCCCATCTCAGCCCAGAAAGCAGGTAGAACAAGTTTTGTGGTGCCTTTCAGCTGCCTACCGGGGTAGTGTAAAAACTACCAACAGAACTCGTTTCTGGCACCTTCCCCGGTGGAGCTGTGCATGGGGTGTGTTTGGAACATTTTGTTACCAGCTGAGTCCAAAATTCAGCCGTTCCCCATCTCAGCCCAGAAAGCAGGTAGAACAAGTTTTGTGGTGCCTTTCAGCTGCCTACCGGGGTAGTGTAAAAACTACCAACAGAACTCGTTTCTGGCACCTTCCCCGGTGGAGTTGTGCATGGGGTGTGTTTGGAACATTTTGTCACCAGCCGAGTCCAAAATTCAGCGATTCCCCATCTCAGCCCAGAAAGCAGGTAGAACAAGTTTTGTGGTGCCTTTCAGCTGCCTACCGGGGTAGTGTAAAAACTACCAACAGAACTCGTTTCTGGCACCTTTCCCGGTGGAGTTGTGCATGGGGTGTGTTTGGAACATTTTTTCACCAGCCGAGTCCAAAATTCAGCGATTCTCCATCTCAGCCCAGAAAGCAGGTAGAACAAGTTTTGTGGTGCCTTTCAGCTGCCTACCGGGGGTAGTGTAAAAACTACCAACAGAACTCGTTTCTGGCACCTTCCCCGGTGGAGTTGTGCATGGGGTGTGTTTGGAACATTTTTTTCACCAGCCCAGTCCAAAACTCAGCTGTTCCCCATCTCAGCCCAGAAAGCAGGTAGAACAAGTTTTGTGGTGCCTTTCAGCTGCCTACCGGGGTAGTGTAAAAACTACCAACAGAACTCGTTTCTGGCACCTTTCCCGGTGGAGTTGTGCATGGGGTGTGTTTGGAACATTTTGTCACCAGCCGAGTCCAAAACTCAGCTGTTCCCCATCTCAGCCCAGAAAGCAGGTACAACAAGTTTTGCGGTGCCTTTCAGCTGCCTACCGGGGTAGTGTAAAAACTACCAACAGAACTCGTTTCTGGCACCTTCCCCGGTGGAGGTGTGCATGGGGTGTGTTTGGAACATTTTGTTACCAGCCGAGTCCAAAATTCAGCGATTCTCCATCTAAGCCCATAAAGCAGGTAGAAAAACTTTTGTGGTGCCTTTCAGCTGCCTACCGGGGTAGTGTAAAAACTACCAACAGAACTCGTTTCTGGCACCTTTCCCGGTGGAGTTGTGCATGGGGTGTGTTTGGAACATTTTTTCACCAGCCGAGTCCAAAATTCAGCGATTCTCCATCTCAGCCCAGAAAGCAGGTAGAACAAGTTTTGTGGTGCCTTTCAGCTGCCTACCGGGGTAGTGTAAAAACTACCAACAGAACTCGTTTCTGGCACCTTCCCCGGTGGAGTTGTGCATGGGGTGTGTTTGGAACATTTTTTCACCAGCCCAGTCCAAAACTCAGCTGTTCCCCATCTCAGCCCAGAAAGCAGGTAGAACAAGTTTTGTGGTGCCTTTCAGCTGCCTACCGGGGTAGTGTAAAAACTACCAACAGAACTCGTTTCTGGCACCTTTCCCGGTGGAGTTGTGCATGGGGTGTGTTTGGAACATTTTGTCACCAGCCGAGTCCAAAACTCAGCTGTTCCCCATCTCAGCCCAGAAAGCAGGTACAACAAGTTTTGCGGTGCCTTTCAGCTGCCTACCGGGGTAGTGTAAAAACTACCAACAGAACTCGTTTCTGGCACCTTCCCCGGTGGAGGTGTGCATGGGGTGTGTTTGGAACATTTTGTTACCAGCCGAGTCCAAAATTCAGCGATTCTCCATCTAAGCCCATAAAGCAGGTAGAAAAACTTTTGTGGTGCCTTTCAGCTGCCTACCGGGGTACTGTAAAAACTACCAACAGAACTCGTTTCTGGCACCTTCCCCGGTGGAGTTGTGCATGGGGTGTGTTTGGAACATATTGTCACCAGCCGAGTCCAAAATTCAGCCGTTCCCCATCTCAGCCCAGAAAGCAGGTAGAACAAGTTTTGTGGTGCCTTTCAGCTGCCTACCGGGGTAGTGTAAAAACTACCAACAGAACTCGTTTCTGGCCCCTTCCCCGGTGGAGCTGTGCATGGGGTGTGTTTGGAACATTTTTTCACCAGCCGAGTCCAAAATTCAGCGATTCTCCTCTCAGCCCAGAAAGCAGGTAGAACAAGTTTTGTGGTGCCTTTCTCTTGCCTACCAGGGTACTGTAAAAACTACCAACAGAACTCGTTTCTGGCACCTTCCCCGGTGGAGTTGTGCATGGGGTGTGTTTGGAACATTTTGTCACCAGCCGAGTCCAAAACTCAGCTGTTCCCCATCTCAGCCCAGAAAGCAGGTAGAACAAGTTTTGTGGTGCCTTTCAGCTGCCTACCAGGGTACTGTAAAAACTACCAACAGAACTCGTTTCTGGCACCTTCCCCGGTGGAGTTGTGCATGGGGTGTGTTTGGAACATTTTGTCACCAGCCGAGTCCAAAATTCAGCGATTCCCCATCTCAGCCCAGAAAGCAGGTAGAACAAGTTTTGTGGTGCCTTTCAGCTGCCTACCGGGGTAGTGTAAAAACTACCAACAGAACTCGTTTCTGGCACCTTCCCCGGTGGAGCTGTGCATGGGGTGTGTTTGGAACATTTTGTTACCAGCTGAGTCCAAAATTCAGCCGTTCCCCATCTCAGCCCAGAAAGCAGGTACAACAAGTTTTGTGGTGCCTTTCAGCTGCCTACCGGGGTAGTGTAAAAACTACCAACAGAACTCGTTTCTGGCACCTTCCCCGGTGGAGTTGTGCATGGGGTGTGTTTGGAACATTTTGTCACCAGCCGAGTCCAAAATTCAGCGATTCCCCATCTCAGCCCAGAAAGCAGGTAGAACAAGTTTTGTGGTGCCTTTCAGCTGCCTACCGGGGTAGTGTAAAAACTACCAACAGAACTCGTTTCTGGCACCTTCCCCGGTGGAGCTGTGCATGGGGTGTGTTTGGAACATTTTGTTACCAGCTGAGTCCAAAATTCAGCCGTTCCCCATCTCAGCCCAGAAAGCAGGTAGAACAAGTTTTGTGGTGCCTTTCAGCTGCCTACTGGGGTAGTGTAAAAACTACCAACAGAACTCGTTTCTGGCACCTTCCCCGGTGGAGTTGTGCATGGGGTGTGTTTGGAACATTTTGTCACCAGCCGAGTCCAAAATTCAGCGATTCCCCATCTCAGCCCAGAAAGCAGGTAGAACAAGTTTTGTGGTGCCTTTCAGCTGCCTACCGGGGTAGTGTAAAAACTACCAACAGAACTCGTTTCTGGCACCTTTCCCGGTGGAGTTGTGCATGGGGTGTGTTTGGAACATTTTTTCACCAGCCGAGTCCAAAATTCAGCGATTCTCCATCTCAGCCCAGAAAGCAGGTAGAACAAGTTTTGTGGTGCCTTTCAGCTGCCTACCGGGGTAGTGTAAAAACTACCAACAGAACTCGTTTCTGGCACCTTCCCCGGTGGAGTTGTGCATGGGGTGTGTTTGGAACATTTTGTCACCAGCCGAGTCCAAAATTCAGCGATTCCCCATCTCAGCCCAGAAAGCAGGTAGAACAAGTTTTGTGGTGCCTTTCAGCTGCCTACCGGGGGTAGTGTAAAAACTACCAACAGAACTCGTTTCTGGCACCTTTCCCGGTGGAGTTGTGCATGGGGTGTGTTTGGAACATTTTGTCACCAGCCGAGTCCAAAACTCAGCTGTTCCCCATCTCAGCCCAGAAAGCAGGTACAACAAGTTTTGCGGTGCCTTTCAGCTGCCTCCCGGGGTAGTGTAA
The DNA here is from genome assembly GCF_023638135.1 of Falco biarmicus. Taxonomy (NCBI): domain Eukaryota; kingdom Metazoa; phylum Chordata; class Aves; order Falconiformes; family Falconidae; genus Falco; species Falco biarmicus. The sequence goes on from NW_026611701.1 coordinate 127,053, forward strand.
AAACTACCAACAGAACTCGTTTCTGGCACCTTCCCCGGTGGAGCTGTGCATGGGGTGTGTTTGGAACATTTTGTTACCAGCCGAGTCCAAAATTCAGCGATTCTCCATCTAAGCCCAGAAAGCAGGTAGAAAAACTTTTGTGGTGCCTTTCAGCTGCCTACCGGGGTACTGTAAAAACTACCAACAGAACTCCTTTCTCGCACCTTCCCCGGTGGAGTTGTGCATGGGGTGTGTTTGGAACATTTTGTCAGCAGCCGAGTCCAAACTTCAGCTGATCCCCATCTCAGCCCAGAAAGCAGGTAGAACAAGTTTTGTGGTGCCTTTCAGCTGCCTACCGGGGTACTGTAAAAACTACCAACAGAACTCCTTTCTCGCACCTTCCCCGGTGGAGGTGTGCATGGGGTGTGTTTGGAACATTTTGTCACCAGCCGAGTCCAAAATTCAGCCGTTCCCCATCTCAGCCCAGAAAGCAGGTAGAACAAGTTTTGTGGTGCCTTTCAGCTGCCTACCGGGGTAGTGTAAAAACTACCAACAGAACTCGTTTCTGGCACCTTCCCCGGTGGAGTTGTGCATGGGGTGTGTTTGGAACATTTTTTCACCAGCCGAGTCCAAAATTCAGCGATTCTCCATCTCAGCCCAGAAAGCAGGTAGAACAAGTTTTGTGGTGCCTTTCTCTTGCCTACCAGGGTACTGTAAAAACTACCAACAGAACTCGTTTCTGGCACCTTCCCCGGTGGAGTTGTGCATGGGGTGTGTTTGGAACATTTTGTCACCAGCCCAGTCCAAAACTCAGCCGTTCCCCATCTCAGCCCAGAAAGCAGGTAGAACAAGTTTTGTGGTGCCTTTCAGCTGCCTACCGGGGTAGTGTAAAAACTACCAACAGAACTCGTTTCTGGCACCTTCCCCGGTGGAGCTGTGCATGGGGTGTGTTTGGAACATTTTGTCAGCAGCCGAGTCCAAAATTCAGCGATTCTCCTCTCAGCCCAGAAAGCAGGTAGAACAAGTTTTGTGGTGCCTTTCAGCTGCCTACCGGGGGTACTGTAAAAACTACCAACAGAACTCGTTTCTGGCACCTTCCCCGGTGGAGTTGTGCATGGGGTGTGTTTGGAACATTTTGTCACCAGCCGAGTCCAAACTTCAGCGATTCCCCATCTCAGCCCAGAAAGCAGGTAGAACAAGTTTTGTGGTGCCTTTCAGCTGCCTACCGGGGTAGTGTAAAAACTACCAAGAGAACTCCTGTCTGGCACCTTCCCCGGTGGAGCTGTGCATGGGGTGTGTTTGGAACATTTTGTTACCAGCTGAGTCCAAAATTCAGCCGTTCCCCATCTCAGCCCAGAAAGCAGGTAGAACAAGTTTTGTGGTGCCTTTCAGCTGCCTTCCGGGGTAGTGTAAAAACTACCAACAGAACTCGTTTCTGGCACCTTCCCCGGTGGAGCTGTGCATGGGGTGTGTTTGGAACATTTTGTCACCAGCCGAGTCCAAAATTCAGCCGTTCCCCATCTCAGCCCAGAAAGCAGGTACAACAAGTTTTGTGGTGCCTTTCAGCTGCCTACCGGGGGTACTGTAAAAACTACCAACTGAACTCGTTTCTGGCACCTTCCCCGGTGGAGTTGTGCATGGGGTGTGTTTGGAACATTTTTTCACCAGCCGAGTCCAAAATTCAGCGATTCTCCATCTCAGCCCAGAAAGCAGGTAGAACAAGTTTTGTGGTGCCTTTCTCTTGCCTACCGGGGTAGTGTAAAAACTACCAACAGAACTCGTTTCTGGCACCTTCCCCGGTGGAGCTGTGCATGGGGTGTGTTTGGAACATTTTGTCACCAGCCGAGTCCAAAATTCAGCCGTTCCCCATCTCAGCCCAGAAAGCTGGTAGAACAAGTTTTGTGGTGCCTTTCAGCTGCCTACCGGGGTACTGTAAAAACTACCAACAGAACTCGTTTCTGGCACCTTCCCCGGTGGAGCTGTGCATGGGGTGTGTTTGGAACATTTTGTTACCAGCCGAGTCCAAAATTCAGCCGTTCCCCATCTCAGCCCAGAAAGCAGGTAGAAAAACTTTTGTGGTGCCTTTCAGCTGCCTACCGGGGTAGTGTAAAAACTACCAACAGAACTCGTTTCTGGCACCTTCCCCGGTGGAGTTGTGCATGGGGTGTGTTTGGAACATTTTTTCACCAGCCGAGTCCAAACTTCAGCGATTCCCCATCTCAGCCCAGAAAGCAGGTAGAACAAGTTTTGTGGTGCCTTTCAGCTGCCTACCGGGGTAGTGTAAAAACTACCAACAGAACTCGTTTCTGGCACCTTCCCCGGTGGAGCTGTGCATGGGGTGTGTTTGGAACATTTTGTTACCAGCTGAGTCCAAAATTCAGCCGTTCCCCATCTCAGCCCAGAAAGCAGGTAGAACAAGTTTTGTGGTGCCTTTCAGCTGCCTTCCGCGGTAGTGTAAAAACTACCAACAGAACTCGTTTCTGGCACCTTCCCCGGTGGAGTTGTGCATGGGGTGTGTTTGGAACATTTTTTCACCAGCCGAGTCCAAAATTCAGCGATTCTCCTCTCAGCCCAGAAAGCAGGTAGAACAAGTTTTGTGGTGCCTTTCTCTTGCCTACCAGGGTACTGTAAAAACTACCAACAGAACTCGTTTCTGGCACCTTTCCCGGTGGAGTTGTGCATGGGGTGTGTTTGGAACATTTTTTCACCAGCCCAGTCCAAAACTCAGCTGTTCCCCATCTCAGCCCAGAAAGCAGGTAGAACAAGTTTTGTGGTGCCTTTCTCTTGCCTACCAGGGTACTGTAAAAACTACCAACAGAACTCGTTTCTGGCACCTTCCCCGGTGGAGTTGTGCATGGGGTGTGTTTGGAACATTTTGTCAGCAGCCGAGTCCAAAACTCAGCTGTTCCCCATCTCAGCCCAGAAAGCAGGTAGCAAAACTTTTGTGGTGCCTTTCAGCTGCCTACCGGGGTAGTGTAAAAACTACCAACAGAACTCCTTTCTCGCACCTTCCCCGGTGGAGTTGTGCATGGGGTGTGTTTGGAACATTTTGTCACCAGCCGAGTCCAAAATTCAGCTATTCCCCATCTCTAGCCCAGAAAGCAGGAAGAACAAGTTTTGTGGTGCCTTTCAGCTGCCTACCGGGGTAGTGTAAAAACTACCAACAGAACTCGTTTCTGGCACCTTTCCCGGTGGAGTTGTGCATGGGGTGTGTTTGGAACATTTTTTCACCAGCCGAGTCCAAAATTCAGCGATTCTCCATCTCAGCCCAGAAAGCAGGTAGAACAAGTTTTGTGGTGCCTTTCAGCTGCCTACCGGGGTAGTGTAAAAACTACCAACAGAACTCGTTTCTGGCACCTTTGCCGGTGGAGTTGTGCATGGGGTGTGTTTGGAACATTTTGTCACCAGCCGAGTCCAAAACTCAGCTGTTCCCCATCTCAGCCCAGAAAGCAGGTACAACAAGTTTTGTGGTGCCTTTCAGCTGCCTACCGGGGTAGTGTAAAAACTACCAACAGAACTCGTTTCTGGCACCTTCCCCGGAGGAGTTGTGCATGGGGTGTGTTTGGAACATTTTGTCACCAGCCCAGTCCAAAACTCAGCTGTTCCCCATCTCAGCCCAGAAAGCAGGTACAACAAGTTTTGCGGTGCCTTTCAGCTGCCTACCGTGGTACTGTAAAAACTACCAACAGAACTCGTTTCTGGCACCTTCCCCGGTGGAGCTGTGCATGGGGTGTGTTTGGAACATTTTGTTACCAGCCGAGTCCAAAATTCAGCGATTCTCCATCTAAGCCCAGAAAGCAGGTAGAAAAACTTTTGTGGTGCCTTTCAGCTGCCTACCGGGGTAGTGTAAAAACTACCAACAGAACTCCTTTCTCGCACCTTCCCCGGTGGAGTTGTGCATGGGGTGTGTTTGGAACATTTTGTCAGCAGCCGAGTCCAAACTTCAGCTGATCCCCATCTCAGCCCAGAAAGCAGGTAGAACAAGTTTTGTGGTGCCTTTCAGCTGCCTACCGGGGTAGTGTAAAAACTACCAACAGAACTCGTTTCTGGCACCTTCCCCGGTGGAGGTGTGCATGGGGTGTGTTTGGAACATTTTGTCACCAGCCGAGTCCAAAATTCAGCTGTTCCCCATCTCAGCCCAGAAAGCAGGTAGAACAAGTTTTGTAATGCCTTTCAGCTGCCTACCGGGGTAGTGTAAAAACTACCAACAGAACTCGTTTCTGGCACCTTCCCCGGTGGAGTTGTGCATGGGGTGTGTTTGGAACATTTTGTCACCAGCCGAGTCCAAAACTCAGCTGTTCCCCATCTCAGCCCAGAAAGCAGGTAGAACAAGTTTTGTGGTGCCTTTCTCTTGCCTACCAGGGTACTGTAAAAACTACCAACAGAACTCGTTTCTGGCACCTTCCCCGGTGGAGTTGTGCATGGGGTGTGTTTGGAACATTTTGTCACCAGCCGAGTCCAAAATTAAGCGATTCCCCATCTCAGCCCAGAAAGCAGGTAGAACAAGTTTTGTGGTGCCTTTCAGCTGCCTACCGGGGTAGTGTAAAAACTACCAACAGAACTCGTTTCTGGCACCTTCCCCGGTGGAGCTGTGCATGGGGTGTGTTTGGAACATTTTGTTACCAGCTGAGTCCAAAATTCAGCCGTTCCCCATCTCAGCCCAGAAAGCAGGTAGAACAAGTTTTGTGGTGCCTTTCAGCTGCCTACCGGGGTAGTGTAAAAACTACCAACAGAACTCGTTTCTGGCACCTTCCCCGGTGGAGTTGTGCATGGGGTGTGTTTGGAACATTTTGTCACCAGCCGAGTCCAAAATTCAGCGATTCCCCATCTCAGCCCAGAAAGCAGGTAGAACAAGTTTTGTGGTGCCTTTCAGCTGCCTACCGGGGTAGTGTAAAAACTACCAACAGAACTCGTTTCTGGCACCTTTCCCGGTGGAGTTGTGCATGGGGTGTGTTTGGAACATTTTTTCACCAGCCGAGTCCAAAATTCAGCGATTCTCCATCTCAGCCCAGAAAGCAGGTAGAACAAGTTTTGTGGTGCCTTTCAGCTGCCTACCGGGGTAGTGTAAAAACTACCAACAGAACTCGTTTCTGGCACCTTCCCCGGTGGAGTTGTGCATGGGGTGTGTTTGGAACATTTTTTCACCAGCCCAGTCCAAAACTCAGCTGTTCCCCATCTCAGCCCAGAAAGCAGGTAGAACAAGTTTTGTGGTGCCTTTCAGCTGCCTACCGGGGGTAGTGTAAAAACTACCAACAGAACTCGTTTCTGGCACCTTTCCCGGTGGAGTTGTGCATGGGGTGTGTTTGGAACATTTTGTCACCAGCCGAGTCCAAAACTCAGCTGTTCCCCATCTCAGCCCAGAAAGCAGGTACAACAAGTTTTGCGGTGCCTTTCAGCTGCCTACCGGGGTAGTGTAAAAACTACCAACAGAACTCGTTTCTGGCACCTTCCCCGGTGGAGGTGTGCATGGGGTGTGTTTGGAACATTTTGTTACCAGCCGAGTCCAAAATTCAGCGATTCTCCATCTAAGCCCATAAAGCAGGTAGAAAAACTTTTGTGGTGCCTTTCAGCTGCCTACCGGGGTACTGTAAAAACTACCAACAGAACTCGTTTCTGGCACCTTCCCCGGTGGAGTTGTGCATGGGGTGTGTTTGGAACATATTGTCACCAGCCGAGTCCAAAATTCAGCCGTTCCCCATCTCAGCCCAGAAAGCAGGTAGAACAAGTTTTGTGGTGCCTTTCAGCTGCCTACCGGGGTAGTGTAAAAACTACCAACAGAACTCGTTTGGCCCCTTCCCCGGTGGAGCTGTGCATGGGGTGTGTTTGGAACATTTTTTCACCAGCCGAGTCCAAAATTCAGCGATTCTCCTCTCAGCCCAGAAAGCAGGTAGAACAAGTTTTGTGGTGCCTTTCTCTTGCCTACCAGGGTACTGTAAAAAACTACCAACAGAACTCGTTTCTGGCACCTTCCCCGGTGGAGTTGTGCATGGGGTGTGTTTGGAACATTTTGTCACCAGCCCAGTCCAAAACTCAGCTGTTCCCCATCTCAGCCCAGAAAGCAGGTAGAACAAGTTTTGTGGTTGCCTTTCAGCTGCCTACCAGGGTACTGTAAAAACTACCAACAGAACTCGTTTCTGGCACCTTCCCCGGTGGAGTTGTGCATGGGGTGTGTTTGGAACATTTTGTCACCAGCCGAGTCCAAAATTCAGCGATTCCCCATCTCAGCCCAGAAAGCAGGTAGAACAAGTTTTGTGGTGCCTTTCAGCTGCCTACCGGGGTAGTGTAAAAACTACCAACAGAACTCGTTTCTGGCACCTTCCCGGTGGAGCTGTGCATGGGGTGTGTTTGGAACATTTTGTTACCAGCTGAGTCCAAAATTCAGCCGTTCCCCATCTCAGCCCAGAAAGCAGGTACAACAAGTTTTGTGGTGCCTTTCAGCTGCCTACCGGGGTAGTGTAAAAACTACCAACAGAACTCGTTTCTGGCACCTTCCCCGGTGGAGTTGTGCATGGGGTGTGTTTGGAACATTTTGTCACCAGCCGAGTCCAAAATTCAGCGATTCCCCATCTCAGCCCAGAAAGCAGGTAGAACAAGTTTTGTGGTGCCTTTCAGCTGCCTACCGGGGTACTGTAAAAACTACCAACAGAAACTCGTTTCTGGCACCTTCCCCGGTGGAGCTGTGCATGGGGTGTGTTTGGAACATTTTGTTACCAGCTGAGTCCAAAATTCAGCCGTTCCCCATCTCAGCCCAGAAAGCAGGTAGAACAAGTTTTGTGGTGCCTTTCAGCTGCCTACTGGGGTAGTGTAAAAACTACCAACAGAACTCGTTTCTGGCACCTTCCCCGGTGGAGTTGTGCATGGGGTGTGTTTGGAACATTTTGTCACCAGCCGAGTCCAAAATTCAGCGATTCCCCATCTCAGCCCAGAAAGCAGGTAGAACAAGTTTTGTGGTGCCTTTCAGCTGCCTACCGGGGTAGTGTAAAAACTACCAACAGAACTCGTTTCTGGCACCTTTCCCGGTGGAGTTGTGCATGGGGTGTGTTTGGAACATTTTTTCACCAGCCGAGTCCAAAATTCAGCGATTCTCCATCTCAGCCCAGAAAGCAGGTAGAACAAGTTTTGTGGTGCCTTTCAGCTGCCTACCGGGGTAGTGTAAAAACTACCAACAGAACTCGTTTCTGGCACCTTCCCCGGTGGAGTTGTGCATCGGGGGTGTGTTTGGAACATTTTGTCACCAGCCGAGTCCAAAATTCAGCGATTCCCCATCTCAGCCCAGAAAGCAGGTAGAACAAGTTTTGCGGTGCCTTTCAGCTGCCTACCGGGGTAGTGTAAAAACTACCAACAGAACTCGTTTCTGGCACCTTCCCCGGTGGAGGTGTGCATGGGGGTGTGTTTGGAACATTTTGTTACCAGCCGAGTCCAAAATTCAGCGATTCTCCATCTAAGCCCATAAAGCAGGTAGAAAAACTTTTGTGGTGCCTTTCAGCTGCCTACCGGGGTACTGTAAAAACTACCAACAGAACTCGTTTCTGGCACCTTCCCCGGTGGAGTTGTGCATGGGGTGTGTTTGGAACATATTGTCACCAGCCGAGTCCAAAATTCAGCCGTTCCCCATCTCAGCCCAGAAAGCAGGTAGAACAAGTTTTGTGGTGCCTTTCAGCTGCCTACCGGGGTAGTGTAAAAACTACCAACAGAACTCGTTTCTGGCCCCTTCCCCGGTGGAGCTGTGCATGGGGTGTGTTTGGAACATTTTTTCACCAGCCGAGTCCAAAATTCAGCGATTCTCCTCTCAGCCCAGAAAGCAGGTAGAACAAGTTTTGTGGTGCCTTTCTCTTGCCTACCAGGGTACTGTAAAAACTACCAACAGAACTCGTTTCTGGCACCTTCCCCGGTGGAGTTGTGCATGGGGTGTGTTTGGAAACATTTTGTCACCAGCCCAGTCCAAAACTCAGCTGTTCCCCATCTCAGCCCAGAAAGCAGGTAGAACAAGTTTTGTGGTGCCTTTCAGCTGCCTACCAGGGTACTGTAAAAACTACCAACAGAACTCGTTTCTGGCACCTTCCCCGGTGGAGTTGTGCATGGGGGTGTGTTTGGAACATTTTGTCACCAGCACGAGTCCAAAATTCAGCGATTCCCCATCTCAGCCCAGAAAGCAGGTAGAACAAGTTTTGTGGTGCCTTTCAGCTGCCTACCGGGGTAGTGTAAAAACTACCAACAGAACTCGTTTCTGGCACCTTTCCCGGTGGAGTTGTGCATGGGGTGTGTTTGGAACATTTTGTCACCAGCCGAGTCCAAAATTCAGCCGTTCCCCATCTCAGCCCAGAAAGCAGGTACAACAAGTTTTGTGGTGCCTTTCAGCTGCCTACCGGGGTAGTGTAAAAACTACCAACAGAACTCGTTTTCTGGCACCTTCCCCGGTGGAGTTGTGCATGGGGTGTGTTTGGAACATTTTGTCACCAGCCGAGTCCAAAATTCAGCGATTCCCCATCTCAGCCCAGAAAGCAGGTAGAACAAGTTTTGTGGTGCCTTTCAGCTGCCTACCGGGGTAGTGTAAAAACTACCAACAGAACTCGTTTCTGGCACCTTTCCCGGTGGAGTTGTGCATGGGGTGTGTTTGGAACATTTTGTCACCAGCCGAGTCCAAACTCAGCTGTTCCCCATCTCAGCCCAGAAAGCAGGTACAACAAGTTTTGCGGTGCCTTTCAGCTGCCTCCCGGGGTAGTGTAAAAACTACCAACAGAACTCGTTTCTGGCACCTTCCCCGGTGGAGCTGTGCATGGGGTGTGTTTGGAACATTTTGTTACCAGCCGAGTCCAAAATTCAGCGATTCTCCATCTAAGCCCAGAAAGCAGGTAGAAAAACTTTTGTGGTGCCTTTCAGCTGCCTACCGGGGGTAGTGTAAAAACTACCAACAGAACTCCTTTCTCGCACCTTCCCCGTGGAGTTGTGCATGGGGTGTGTTTGGAACATTTTGTCAGCAGCCGAGTCCAAACTTCAGCTGATCCCCATCTCAGCCCAGAAAGCAGGTAGAACAAGTTTTGTGGTGCCTTTCAGCTGCCTACCGGGGTACTGTAAAAACTACCAACAGAACTCCTTTCTCGCACCTTCCCCGGTGGAGGTGTGCATGGGGTGTGTTTGGAACATTTTGTCACCAGCCGAGTCCAAAATTCAGCCGTTCCCCATCTCAGCCCAGAAAGCAGGTAGAACAAGTTTTGTGGTGCCTTTCAGCTGCCTACCGGGGTAGTGTAAAAACTACCAACAGAACTCGTTTCTGGCACCTTCCCCTGGTGGAGTTGTGCATGGGGTGTGTTTGGAACATTTTTTCACCAGCCGAGTCCAAAATTCAGCGATTCTCCATCTCAGCCCAGAAAGCAGGTAGAACAAGTTTTGTGGTGCCTTTCTCTTGCCTACCAGGGTACTGTAAAAACTACCAACAGAACTCGTTTCTGGCACCTTCCCCGGTGGAGTTGTGCATGGGGTGTGTTTGGAACATTTTGTCACCAGCCCAGTCCAAAACTCAGCCGTTCCCCATCTCAGCCCAGAAAGCAGGTAGAACAAGTTTTGTGGTGCCTTTCAGCTGCCTACCGGGGTACTGTAAAAACTACCAACAGAACTCGTTTCTGGCACCTTCCCCGGTGGAGCTGTGCATGGGGTGTGTTTGGAACATTTTGTTACCAGCCAAGTCCAAAATTCAGCCGTTCCCCATCTCAGCCCAGAAAGCAGGTAGAACAAGTTTTGTGGTGCCTTTCTCTTGCCTACCAGGGTACTGTAAAAACTACCAACAGAACTCGTTTCTGGCAGCTTCCCCGGTGGAGGTGTGCATGGGGTGTGTTTGGAACATTTTGTCACCAGCCCAGTCCAAAACTCAGCTGTTCCCCATCTCAGCCCAGAAAGGCAGGTAGAACAAGTTTTGTGGTGCCTTTCAGCTGCCTACCGGGGTAGTGTAAAAACTACCAACAGAACTCGTTTCTGGCACCTTCCCCGGTGGAGTTGTGCATGGGGTGTGTTTGGAACATTTTGTCAGCAGCCGAGTCCAAAACTCAGCTGTTCCCCATCTCAGCCCAGAAAGCAGGTACAACAAGTTTTGCGGTGCCTTTCAGCTGCCTACCGGGGTAGTGTAAAAACTACCAACAGAACTCGTTTCTGGCACCTTCCCCGGTGGAGCTGTGCATGGGGTGTGTTTGGAACATTTTGTTACCAGCCAAGTCCAAAATTCAGCGATTCTCCATCTAAGCCCATAAAGCAGGTAGAAAAACTTTTGTGGTGCCTTTCAGCTGCCTACCGGGGTAGTGTAAAAACTACCAACAGAACTCCTTTCTCGCACCTTCCCCGGTGGAGTTGTGCATGGGGTGTGTTTGGAACATTTTGTCAGCAGCCGAGTCCAAACTTCAGCTGATCCCCATCTCAGCCCAGAAAGCAGGTAGAACAAGTTTTGTGGTGCCTTTCAGCTGCCTACCGGGGTAGTGTAAAAACTACCAACAGAACTCCTTTCTCGCACCTTCCCCGGTGGAGGTGTGCATGGGGTGTGTTTGGAACATTTTGTCACCAGCCGAGTCCAAAATTCAGCCGTTCCCCATCTCAGCCCAGAAAGCAGGTACAACAAGTTTTGTGGTGCCTTTCAGCTGCCTACCGGGGTAGTGTAAAAACTACCAACAGAACTCGTTTCTGGCACCTTTCCCGGTGGAGTTGTGCATGGGGTGTGTTTGGAACATTTTTTCACCAGCCGAGTCCAAAATTCAGCGATTCTCCTCTCAGCCCAGAAAGCAGGTAGAACAAGTTTTGTGGTGCCTTTCTCTTGCCTACCAGGGTAGTGTAAAAACTACCAACAGAACTCGTTTCTGGCACCTTCCCCGGTGGAGTTGTGCATGGGGTGTGTTTGGAACATTTTGTCACCAGCCCAGTCCAAAACTCAGCTGTTCCCCATCTCAGCCCAGAAAGCAGGTAGAACAAGTTTTGTGGTGCCTTTCAGCTGCCTACCGGGGGTAGTGTAAAAACTACCAACAGAACTCGTTTCTGGCACCTTCCCCGGTGGAGCTGTGCATGGGGTGTGTTTGGAACATTTTGTTACCAGCCAAGTCCAAAATTCAGCCGTTCCCCATCTCAGCCCAGAAAGCAGGTAGAACAAGTTTTGTGGTGCCTTTCAGCTGCCTACCGGGGTAGTGTAAAAACTACCAACAGAACTCGTTTCTGGCACCTTCCCCGGTGGAGGTGTGCATGGGGTGTGTTTGGAACATTTTGTCACCAGCCGAGTCCAAAATTCAGCTGTTCCCCATCTAAGCCCAGAAAGCAGGTAGAACAAGTTTTGTAATGCCTTTCAGCTGCCTACCGGGTAGTGTAAAAACTACCAACAGAACTCGTTTCTGGCACCTTCCCCGGTGGAGTTGTGCATGGGGTGTGTTTGGAACATTTTTTCACCAGCCGAGTCCAAAACTCAGCTGTTCCCCATCTCAGCCCAGAAAGCAGGTACAACAAGTTTTGTGGTGCCTTTCTCTTGCCTACCAGGGTACTGTAAAAACTACCAACAGAACTCGTTTCTGGCACCTTCCCCGGTGGAGTTGTGCATGGGGTGTGTTTGGAACATTTTGTCAGCAGCCGAGTCCAAAACTCAGCTGTTCCCCATCTCAGCCCAGAAAGCAGGTACAACAAGTTTTGCGGTGCCTTTCAGCTGCCTACCGGGGTAGTGTAAAAACTACCAACAGAACTCGTTTCTGGCACCTTCCCCGGTGGAGCTGTGCATGGGGTGTGTTTGGAACATTTTGTTACCAGCCAAGTCCAAAATTCAGCGATTCTCCATCTAAGCCCATAAAGCAGGTAGAAAAACTTTTGTGGTGCCTTTCAGCTGCCTACCGGGGTAGTGTAAAAACTACCAACAGAACTCCTTTCTCGCACCTTCCCCGGTGGAGTTGTGCATGGGGTGTGTTTGGAACATTTTGTCAGCAGCCGAGTCCAAACTTCAGCTGATCCCCATCTCAGCCCAGAAAGCAGGTAGAACAAGTTTTGTGGTGCCTTTCAGCTGCCTACCGGGGTAGTGTAAAAACTACCAACAGAACTCCTTTCTCGCACCTTCCCCGGTGGAGGTGTGCATGGGGTGTGTTTGGAACATTTTGTCACCAGCCGAGTCCAAAATTCAGCCGTTCCCCATCTCAGCCCAGAAAGCAGGTACAACAAGTTTTGTGGTGCCTTTCAGCTGCCTACCGGGGTAGTGTAAAAACTACCAACAGAACTCGTTTCTGGCACCTTTCCCGGTGGAGTTGTGCATGGGGTGTGTTTGGAACATTTTTTCACCAGCCGAGTCCAAAATTCAGCGATTCTCCTCTCAGCCCAGAAAGCAGGTAGAACAAGTTTTGTGGTGCCTTTCTCTTGCCTACCAGGGTAGTGTAAAAACTACCAACAGAACTCGTTTCTGGCACCTTCCCCGGTGGAGTTGTGCATGGGGTGTGTTTGGAACATTTTGTCACCAGCCCAGTCCAAAACTCAGCTGTTCCCCATCTCAGCCCAGAAAGCAGGTAGAACAAGTTTTGTGGTGCCTTTCAGCTGCCTACCCGGGGTAGTGTAAAAACTACCAACAGAACTCGTTTCTGGCACCTTCCCCGGTGGAGCTGTGCATGGGGTGTGTTTGGAACATTTTGTTACCAGCCAAGTCCAAAATTCAGCCGTTCCCCATCTCAGCCCAGAAAGCAGGTAGAACAAGTTTTGTGGTGCCTTTCAGCTGCCTACCGGGGTAGTGTAAAAACTACCAACAGAACTCGTTTCTGGCACCTTCCCCGGTGGAGGTGTGCATGGGGTGTGTTTGGAACATTTTGTCACCAGCCGAGTCCAAAATTCAGCTGTTCCCCATCTAAGCCCAGAAAGCAGGTAGAACAAGTTTTGTAATGCCTTTCAGCTGCCTACCGGGGTAGTGTAAAAACTACCAACAGAACTCGTTTCTGGCACCTTCCCCGGTGGAGTTGTGCATGGGGTGTGTTTGGAACATTTTTTCACCAGCCGAGTCCAAAACTCAGCTGTTCCCCATCTCAGCCCAGAAAGCAGGTACAACAAGTTTTGTGGTGCCTTTCTCTTGCCTACCAGGGTACTGTAAAAACTACCAACAGAACTCGTTTCTGGCACCTTCCCCGGTGGAGTTGTGCATGGGGTGTGTTTGGAACATTTTGTCAGCAGCCGAGTCCAAAATTCAGCGATTCCCCATCTCAGCCCAGAAAGCAGGTAGAACAAGTTTTGTGGTACCTTTCAGCTGCCTACCGGGGTAGTGTAAAAACTACCAACAGAACTCGTTTCTGGCACCTTCCCCGGTGGAGCTGTGCATGGGGTGTGTTTGGAACATTTTGTTACCAGCTGAGTCCAAAATTCAGCCGTTCCCCATCTCAGCCCAGAAAGCAGGTAGAACAAGTTTTGTGGTGCCTTTCAGCTGCCTACCGGGGTAGTGTAAAAACTACCAACAGAACTCGTTTCTGGCGCCTTCCCCGGTGGAGTTGTGCATGGGGTGTGTTTGGAACATTTTGTCACCAGCCGAGTCCAAAATTCAGCGATTCCCCATCTCAGCCCAGAAAGCAGGTAGAACAAGTTTTGTGGTGCCTTTCAGCTGCCTACCGGGGTAGTGTAAAAACTACCAACAGAACTCGTTTCTGGCACCTTTCCCGGTGGAGTTGTGCATGGGGTGTGTTTGGAACATTTTTTCACCAGCCGAGTCCAAAATTCAGCGATTCTCCATCTCAGCCCAGAAAGCAGGTAGAACAAGTTTTGTGGTGCCTTTCAGCTGCCTACCGGGGTAGTGTAAAAACTACCAACAGAACTCGTTTCTGGCACCTTCCCCGGTGGAGTTGTGCATGGGGTGTGTTTGGAACATTTTTTCACCAGCCCAGTCCAAAACTCAGCTGTTCCCCATCTCAGCCCAGAAAGCAGGTAGAACAAGTTTTGTGGTGCCTTTCAGCTGCCTACCGGGGTAGTGTAAAAACTACCAACAGAACTCGTTTCTGGCACCTTTGCCGGTGGAGTTGTGCATGGGGTGTGTTTGGAACATTTTGTCAGCAGCCGAGTCCAAAACTCAGCTGTTCCCCATCTCAGCCCAGAAAGCAGGTACAACAAGTTTTGCGGTGCCTTTCAGCTGCCTACCGGGGTAGTGTAAAAACTACCAACAGAACTCGTTTCTGGCACCTTCCCCGGTGGAGCTGTGCATGGGGTGTGTTTGGAACATTTTGTTACCAGCCGAGTCCAAAATTCAGCGATTCTCCATCTAAGCCCATAAAGCAGGTAGAAAAACTTTTGTGGTGCCTTTCAGCTGCCTACCGGGGTAGTGTAAAAACTACCAACAGAACTCGTTTCTGGCACCTTCCCCGGTGGAGGTGTGCATGGGGTGTGTTTGGAACATTTTGTCAGCAGCCGAGTCCAAACTTCAGCTGATCCCCATCTCAGCCCAGAAAGCAGGTACAACAAGTTTTGTGGTGCCTTTCAGCTGCCTACCGGGGTACTGTAAAAACTACCAACAGAACTCCTTTCTCGCACCTTCCCCGGTGGAGGTGTGCATGGGGTGTGTTTGGAACATTTTGTCACCAGCCGAGTCCAAAATTCAGCCGTTCCCCATCTCAGCCCAGAAAGCAGGTACAACAAGTTTTGTGGTGCCTTTCAGCTGCCTACCGGGGTAGTGTAAAAACTACCAACAGAACTCGTTTCTGGCACCTTCCTCGGTGGAGTTGTGCATGGGGTGTGTTTGGAACATTTTGTCACCAGCCGAGTACAAAATTCAGCGATTCTCCATCTCAGCCCAGAAAGCAGGTACAACAAGTTTTGTGGTGCCTTTCTCTTGCCTACCAGGGTACTGTAAAAACTACCAACAGAACTCGTTTCTGGCACCTTCCCCGGTGGAGGTGTGCATGGGGTGTGTTTGGAACATTTTGTCACCAGCCGAGTCCAAAATTCAGCCGTTCCCCATCTCAGCCCAGAAAGCAGGTACAACAAGTTTTGTGGTGCCTTTCAGCTGCCTACCGGGGTAGTGTAAAAACTACCAACAGAACTCGTTTCTGGCACCTTCCCCGGTGGAGCTGTGCATGGGGTGTGTTTGGAACATTTTTTCACCAGCCGAGTAATTCAGCGATTCTCCTCTCAGCCCAGAAAGCAGGTAGAACAAGTTTTGTGGTGCCTTTCTCTTGCCTACCAGGGTACTGTAAAAACTACCAACAGAACTCGTTTCTGGCACCTTTCCCGGTGGAGTTGTGCATGGGGTGTGTTTGGAACATTTTGTCACCAGCCCAGTCCAAAACTCAGCTGTTCCCCATCTCAGCCCAGAAAGCAGGTAGAACAAGTTTTGTGGTGCCTTTCAGCTGCCTACCGGGGTAGTGTAAAAACTACCAACAGAACTCGTTTCTGGCACCTTCCCCGGTGGAGCTGTGCATGGGGTGTGTTTGGAACATTTTGTTACCAGCCAAGTCCAAAATTCAGCCGTTCCCCATCTCAGCCCAGAAAGCAGGTAGAACAAGTTTTGTGGTGCCTTTCAGCTGCCTACCGGGGTAGTGTAAAAACTACCAACAGAACTCCTTTCTCGCACCTTCCACGGTGGAGTTGTGCATGGGGTGTGTTTGGAACATTTTGTCACCAGCCCGAGTCCAAAATTCAGCGATTCCCCATCTCAGCCCAGAAAGCAGGTAGAACAAGTTTTGTGGTGCCTTTCAGCTGCCCTACCGGGGTAGTGTAAAAACTACCAACAGAACTCGTTTCTGGCACCTTTCCCGGTGGAGTTGTGCATGGGGTGTGTTTGGAACATTTTTTCACCAGCCCGAGTCCAAAATTCAGCGATTCTCCATCTCAGCCCAGAAAGCAGGTAGAACAAGTTTTGTGGTGCCTTTCAGCTGCCTACCAGGGTACTGTAAAAACTACCAACAGAACTCGTTTCTGGCACCTTCCCCGGTGGAGTTGTGCATGGGGTGTGTTTGGAACATTTTGTCACCAGCCCAGTCCAAAACTCAGCTGTTCCCCATCTCAGCCCAGAAAGCAGGTAGAACAAGTTTTGTGGTGCCTTTCAGCTGCCTACCGGGGTAGTGTAAAAACTACCAACAGAACTCGTTTCTGGCACCTTCCCCGGTGGAGTTGTGCATGGGGTGTGTTTGGAACATTTTGTTACCAGCCGAGTCCAAAATTCAGCGATTCCCCATCTAAGCCCATAAAGCAGGTAGAAAAACTTTTGTGGTGCCTTTCAGCTGCCTACCGGGGTAGTGTAAAAACTACCAACAGAACTCGTTTCTGGCACCTTCCCCGGTGGAGTTGTGCATGGGGTGTGTTTGGAACATTTTGTCAGCAGCCGAGTCCAAAACTCAGCTGTTCCCCATCTCAGCCCAGAAAGCAGGTAGCAAAACTTTTGTGGTGCCTTTCAGCTGCCTACCGGGGTAGTGTAAAAACTACCAACAGAACTCGTTTCTGGCACCTTCCCCGGTGGAGCTGTGCATGGGGTGTGTTTGGAACATTTTGTTACCAGCCGACTCCAAAATTCAGCCGTCTCCCCATCTCAGCCCAGAAAGCAGGTAGAACAAGTTTTGTGGTGCCTTTCAGCTGCCTACCGGGGTACTGTAAAAACTACCAACAGAACTCGTTTCTGGCACCTTCCCCGGTGGAGTTGTGCATGGGGTGTGTTTGGAACATTTTTTCACCAGCCGAGTCCAAAATTCAGCGATTCTCCATCTCAGCCCAGAAAGCAGGTAGAAACAAGTTTTGTGGTGCCTTTCAGCTGCCTACCGGGGTAGTGTAAAAACTACCAACAGAACTCGTTTCTGGCACCTTCCCCGGTGGAGTTGTGCATGGGGTGTGTTTGGAACATTTTTTCACCAGCCGAGTCCAAAATTCAGCGATTCCCCATCTAAGCCCATAAAGCAGGTAGAAAAACTTTTGTGGTGCCTTTCAGCTGCCTACCGGGGTAGTGTAAAAACTACCAACAGAACTCGTTTCTGGCACCTTCCCCGGTGGAGTTGTGCATGGGGTGTGTTTGGAACATTTTGTCAGCAGCCGAGTCCAAACTTCAGCTGATCCCCATCTCAGCCCAGAAAGCAGGTACAACAAGTTTTGTGGTGCCTTTCAGCTGCCTACCGGGGTAGTGTAAAAACTACCAACAGAACTCGTTTCTGGCACCTTCCCCGGTGGAGGTGTGCATGGGGTGTGTTTGGAACATTTTGTCACCAGCCGAGTCCAAAATTCAGCCGTTCCCCATCTCAGCCCAGAAAGCAGGTAGAACAAGTTTTGTAATGCCTTTCAGCTGCCTACCGGGGTACTGTAAAAACTACCAACAGAACTCGTTTCTGGCACCTTCCCCGGTGGAGTTGTGCATGGGGTGTGTTTGGAACATTTTTTCACCAGCCGAGTCCAAAATTCAGCGATTCTCCTCTCAGCCCAGAAAGCAGGTAGAACAAGTTTTGTGGTGCCTTTCTCTTGCCTACCAGGGTACTGTAAAAACTACCAACAGAACTCGTTTCTGGCACCTTCCCCGGTGGAGTTGTGCATGGGGTGTGTTTGGAACATTTTGTCAGCAGCCGAGTCCAAAACTCAGCTGTTCCCCATCTCAGCCCAGAAAGCAGGTAGCAAAACTTTTGTGGTGCCTTTCAGCTGCCTACCGGGGTAGTGTAAAAACTACCAACAGAACTCGTTTCTGGCACCTTCCCCGGTGGAGTTGTGCATGGGGTGTGTTTGGAACATTTTGTCAGCAGCCGAGTCCAAACTTCAGCTGATCCCCATCTCAGCCCAGAAAGCAGGTACAACAAGTTTTGTGGTGCCTTTCAGCTGCCTACCGGGGTAGTGTAAAAACTACCAACAGAACTCGTTTCTGGCACCTTCCCCGGTGGAGGTGTGCATGGGGTGTGTTTGGAACATTTTGTTACCAGCCGAGTCCAAAATTCAGCCGTTCCCCATCTCAGCCCAGAAAGCAGGTAGAACAAGTTTTGTAATGCCTTTCAGCTGCCTACCGGGGTACTGTAAAAACTACCAACAGAACTCGTTTCTGGCACCTTCCCCGGTGGAGTTGTGCATGGGGTGTGTTTGGAACATTTTTTCACCAGCCGAGTCCAAAATTCAGCGATTCTCCTCTCAGCCCAGAAAGCAGGTAGAACAAGTTTTGTGGTGCCTTTCTCTTGCCTACCAGGGTACTGTAAAAACTACCAACAGAACTCGTTTCTGGCACCTTCCCCGGTGGAGTTGTGCATGGGGTGTGTTTGGAACATTTTTTCACCAGCCGAGTCCAAAATTCAGCGATTCTCCATCTCAGCCCAGAAAGCAGGTAGAACAAGTTTTGTGGTGCCTTTCTCTTGCCTACCAGGGTACTGTAAAAACTACCAACAGAACTCGTTTCTGGCACCTTCCCCCGGTGGAGCTGTGCATGGGGTGTGTTTGGAACATTTTGTTACCAGCTGAGTCCAAAATTCAGCCGTTCCCCATCTCAGCCCAGAAAGCAGGTAGAACAAGTTTTGTGGTGCCTTTCAGCTGCCTACCGGGGTACTGTAAAAACTACCAACAGAACTCGTTTCTGGCACCTTCCCCGGTGGAGGTGTGCATGGGGTGTGTTTGGAACATTTTGTCACCAGCCGAGTCCAAAATTCAGCGATTCCCCATCTCAGCCCAGAAAGCAGGTAGAACAAGTTTTGTGGTGCCTTTCAGCTGCCTACCGGGGTAGTGTAAAAACTACCAACAGAACTCGTTTCTGGCACCTTTCCCGGTGGAGTTGTGCATGGGGTGTGTTTGGAACATTTTTTCACCAGCCGAGTCCAAAATTCAGCGATTCTCCATCTCAGCCCAGAAAGCAGGTAGAACAAGTTTTGTGGTGCCTTTCAGCTGCCTACCAGGGTACTGTAAAAACTACCAACAGAACTCGTTTCTGGCACCTTCCCCGGTGGAGTTGTGCATGGGGTGTGTTTGGAACATTTTGTCACCAGCCGAGTCCAAAATTCAGCGATTCCCCATCTCAGCCCAGAAAGCAGGTAGAACAAGTTTTGTGGTGCCTTTCAGCTGCCTACCGGGGTAGTGTAAAAACTACCAACAGAACTCGTTTCTGGCACCTTCCCCGGTGGAGTTGTGCATGGGGTGTGTTTGGAACATTTTGTCAGCAGCCGAGTCCAAAACTCAGCTGTTCCCCATCTCAGACCAGAAAGCAGGTAGCAAAACTTTTGTGGTGCCTTTCAGCTGCCTACCGGGGTAGTGTAAAAACTACCAACAGAACTCGTTTCTGGCACCTTCCCCGGTGGAGTTGTGCATGGGGTGTGTTTGGAACATTTTGTCACCAGCCGAGTCCAAAATTCAGCGATTCCCCATCTCAGCCCAGAAAGCAGGTAGAACAAGTTTTGTGGTGCCTTTCAGCTGCCTACCGGGGTAGTGTAAAAACTACCAACAGAACTCGTTTCTGGCACCTTTCCCGGTGGAGTTGTGCATGGGGTGTGTTTGGAACATTTTGTCAGGAGCCGAGTCCAAAATTCAGCGATTCTCCATCTCAGCCCAGAAAGCAGGTAGAACAAGTTTTGTGGTGCCTTTCAGCTGCCTACCGGGGTAGTGTAAAAACTACCAACAGAACTCGTTTCTGGCACCTTCCCCGGTGGAGCTGTGCATGGGGTGTGTTTGGAACATTTTGTTACCAGCCGAGTCCAAAATTCAGCGATTCCCCATCTAAGCCCATAAAGCAGGTAGAAAAACTTTTGTGGTGCCTTTCAGCTGCCTACCGGGGTAGTGTAAAAACTACCAACAGAACTCGTTTCTGGCACCTTTGCCGGTGGAGTTGTGCATGGGGTGTGTTTGGAACATTTTGTCAGCAGCCGAGTCCAAACTTCAGCTGATCCCCATCTCAGCCCAGAAAGCAGGTACAACAAGTTTTGTGGTGCCTTTCAGCTGCCTACCGGGGTAGTGTAAAACCTACCAACAGAACTCGTTTCTGGCACCTTCCCCGGTGGAGGTGTGCATGGGGTGTGTTTGGAACATTTTGTCACCAGCCGAGTCCAAAATTCAGCCGTTCCCCATCTCAGCCCAGAAAGCAGGTAGAACAAGTTTTGTGGTGCCTTTCAGCTGCCTACCGGGGTAGTGTAAAAACTACCAACAGAACTCGTTTCTGGCACCTTTCCCGGTGGAGTTGTGCATGGGGTGTGTTTGGAACATTTTTTCACCAGCCGAGTCCAAAATTCAGCGATTCTCCTCTCAGCCCAGAAAGCAGGTAGAACAAGTTTTGTGGTGCCTTTCTCTTGCCTACCAGGGTACTGTAAAAACTACCAACAGAACTCGTTTCTGGCACCTTCCCCGGTGGAGTTGTGCATGGGGTGTGTTTGGAACATTTTGTCAGCAGCCGAGTCCAAAACTCAGCTGTTCCCCATCTCAGCCCAGAAAGCAGGTAGCAAAACTTTTGTGGTGCCTTTCAGCTGCCTACCGGGGTAGTGTAAAAACTACCAACAGAACTCGTTTCTGGCACCTTCCCCGGTGGAGTTGTGCATGGGGTGTGTTTGGAACATTTTGTCAGCAGCCGAGTCCAAACTTCAGCGATTCCCCATCTCAGCCCAGAAAGCAGGTAGAACAAGTTTTGTGGTGCCTTTCAGCTGCCTACCGGGGTAGTGTAAAAACTACCAACAGAACTCGTTTCTGGCACCTTTCCCGGTGGAGTTGTGCATGGGGTGTGTTTGGAACATTTTTTCACCAGCCGAGTCCAAAATTCAGCGATTCTCCATCTCAGCCCAGAAAGCAGGTAGAACAAGTTTTGTGGTGCCTTTCAGCTGCCTACCGGGGTACTGTAAAAACTACCAACAGAACTCGTTTCTGGCACCTTCCCCGGTGGAGCTGTGCATGGGGTGTGTTTGGAACATTTTGTCACCAGCCGAGTCCAAAACTCAGCTGTTCCCCATCTCAGCCCAGAAAGCAGGTAGAACAAGTTTTGTGGTGCCTTTCAGCTGCCTACCGGGGTACTGTAAAAACTACCAACAGAACTCGTTTCTGGCACCCTTCCCCGGTGGAGGTGTGCATGGGGTGTGTTTGGAACATTTTGTCAGCAGCCGAGTCCAAACTTCAGCTGATCCCCATCTCAGCCCAGAAAGCAGGTACAACAAGTTTTGTGGTGCCTTTCAGCTGCCTACCGGGGGTAGTGTAAAAACTACCAACAGAACTCGTTTCTGGCACCTTCCCCGGTGGAGTTGTGCATGGGGTGTGTTTGGAACATTTTGTCACCAGCCGAGTCCAAAATTCAGCCGTTCCCCATCTCAGCCCAGAAAGCAGGTACAACAAGTTTTGTGGTGCCTTTCAGCTGCCTACCGGGGTAGTGTAAAAACTACCAACAGAACTCGTTTCTGGCACCTTCCCCGGTGGAGTTGTGCATGGGGTGTGTTTGGAACATTTTTTCACCAGCCGAGTCCAAAATTCAGCGATTCTCCATCTCAGCCCAGAAAGCAGGTAGAACAAGTTTTGTGGTGCCTTTCTCTTGCCTACCAGGGTACTGTAAAAACTACCAACAGAACTCCTTTCTCGCACCTTCCCCGGTGGAGTTGTGCATGGGGTGTGTTTGGAACATTTTGTCACCAGCCGAGTCCAAAATTCAGCCGTTCCCCATCTCAGCCCAGAAAGCAGGTAGAACACGTTTTGTGGTGCCTTTCTCTTGCCTACCAGGGTACTGTAAAAACTACCAACAGAACTCGTTTCTGGCACCTTCCCCGGTGGAGTTGTGCATGGGGTGTGTTTGGAACATTTTGTCACCAGCCGAGTCCAAAATTAAGCGATTCCCCATCTCAGCCCAGAAAGCAGGTAGAACAAGTTTTGTGGTGCCTTTCAGCTGCCTACCGGGGTAGTGTAAAAACTACCAACAGAACTCGTTTCTGGCACCTTCCCCGGTGGAGCTGTGCATGGGGTGTGTTTGGAACATTTTGTTACCAGCTGAGTCCAAAATTCAGCCGTTCCCCATCTCAGCCCAGAAAGCAGGTAGAACAAGTTTTGTGGTGCCTTTCAGCTGCCTACCGGGGTAGTGTAAAAACTACCAACAGAACTCGTTTCTGGCACCTTCCCCGGTGGAGTTGTGCATGGGGTGTGTTTGGAACATTTTGTCACCAGCCGAGTCCAAAATTCAGCGATTCCCCATCTCAGCCCAGAAAGCAGGTAGAACAAGTTTTGTGGTGCCTTTCAGCTGCCTACCGGGGTAGTGTAAAAAACTACCAACAGAACTCGTTTCTGGCACCTTTCCCGGTGGAGTTGTGCATGGGGTGTGTTTGGAACATTTTTTCACCAGCCGAGTCCAAAATTCAGCGATTCTCCATCTCAGCCCAGAAAGCAGGTAGAACAAGTTTTGTGGTGCCTTTCAGCTGCCTACCGGGGTAGTGTAAAAACTACCAACAGAACTCGTTTCTGGCACCTTCCCCGGTGGAGTTGTGCATGGGGTGTGTTTGGAACATTTTTTCACCAGCCCAGTCCAAAACTCAGCTGTTCCCCATCTCAGCCCAGAAAGCAGGTAGAACAAGTTTTGTGGTGCCTTTCAGCTGCCTACCGGGGTAGTGTAAAAACTACCAACAGAACTCGTTTCTGGCACCTTTCCCGGTGGAGTTGTGCATGGGGTGTGTTTGGAACATTTTGTCACCAGCCGAGTCCAAAACTCAGCTGTTCCCCATCTCAGCCCAGAAAGCAGGTACAACAAGTTTTGCGGTGCCTTTCAGCTGCCTACCGGGGTAGTGTAAAAACTACCAACAGAACTCGTTTCTGGCACCTTCCCCGGTGGAGGTGTGCATGGGGTGTGTTTGGAACATTTTGTTACCAGCCGAGTCCAAAATTCAGCGATTCTCCATCTAAGCCCATAAAGCAGGTAGAAAAACTTTTGTGGTGCCTTTCAGCTGCCTACCGGGGTACTGTAAAAACTACCAACAGAACTCGTTTCTGGCACCTTCCCCGGTGGAGTTGTGCATGGGGTGTGTTTGGAACATATTGTCACCAGCCGAGTCCAAAATTCAGCCGTTCCCCATCTCAGCCCAGAAAGCAGGTAGAACAAGTTTTGTGGTGCCTTTCAGCTGCCTACCGGGGTAGTGTAAAAACTACCAACAGAACTCGTTTCTGGCCCCTTCCCCGGTGGAGCTGTGCATGGGGTGTGTTTGGAACATTTTTTCACCAGCCGAGTCCAAAATTCAGCGATTCTCCTCTCAGCCCAGAAAGCAGGTAGAACAAGTTTTGTGGTGCCTTTCTCTTGCCTACCAGGGTACTGTAAAAACTACCAACAGAACTCGTTTCTGGCACCTTCCCCGGTGGAGTTGTGCATGGGGTGTGTTTGGAACATTTTGTCACCAGCCCAGTCCAAAACTCAGCTGTTCCCCATCTCAGCCCAGAAAGCAGGTAGAACAAGTTTTGTGGTGCCTTTCAGCTGCCTACCAGGGTACTGTAAAAACTACCAACAGAACTCGTTTCTGGCACCTTCCCCGGTGGAGTTGTGCATGGGGTGTGTTTGGAACATTTTGTCACCAGCCGAGTCCAAAATTCAGCGATTCCCCATCTCAGCCCAGAAAGCAGGTAGAACAAGTTTTGTGGTGCCTTTCAGCTGCCTACCGGGGTAGTGTAAAAACTACCAACAGAACTCGTTTCTGGCACCTTCCCCGGTGGAGCTGTGCATGGGGTGTGTTTGGAACATTTTGTTACCAGCTGAGTCCAAAATTCAGCCGTTCCCCATCTCAGCCCAGAAAGCAGGTACAACAAGTTTTGTGGTGCCTTTCAGCTGCCTACCGGGGTAGTGTAAAAAACTACCAACAGAACTCGTTTCTGGCACCTTCCCCGGTGGAGTTGTGCATGGGGTGTGTTTGGAACATTTTGTCACCAGCCGAGTCCAAAATTCAGCGATTCCCCATCTCAGCCCAGAAAGCAGGTAGAACAAGTTTTGTGGTGCCTTTCAGCTGCCTACCGGGGTACTGTAAAAACTACCAACAGAACTCGTTTCTGGCACCTTCCCCGGTGGAGCTGTGCATGGGGTGTGTTTGGAACATTTTGTTACCAGCTGAGTCCAAAATTCAGCCGTTCCCCATCTCAGCCCAGAAAGCAGGTAGAACAAGTTTTGTGGTGCCTTTCAGCTGCCTACTGGGGTAGTGTAAAAACTACCAACAGAACTCGTTTCTGGCACCTTCCCCGGTGGAGTTGTGCATGGGGTGTGTTTGGAACATTTTGTCACCAGCCGAGTCCAAAATTCAGCGATTCCCCATCTCAGCCCAGAAAGCAGGTAGAACAAGTTTTGTGGTGCCTTTCAGCTGCCTACCGGGGTAGTGTAAAAACTACCAACAGAACTCGTTTCTGGCACCTTTCCCGGTGGAGTTGTGCATGGGGTGTGTTTGGAACATTTTTTCACCAGCCGAGTCCAAAATTCAGCGATTCTCCATCTCAGCCCAGAAAGCAGGTAGAACAAGTTTTGTGGTGCCTTTCAGCTGCCTACCGGGGTAGTGTAAAAACTACCAACAGAACTCGTTTCTGGCACCTTCCCCGGTGGAGTTGTGCATGGGGTGTGTTTGGAACATTTTGTCACCAGCCGAGTCCAAAATTCAGCGATTCCCCATCTCAGCCCAGAAAGCAGGTAGAACAAGTTTTGCGGTGCCTTTCAGCTGCCTACCGGGGTAGTGTAAAAACTACCAACAGAACTCGTTTCTGGCACCTTCCCCGGTGGAGGTGTGCATGGGGTGTGTTTGGAACATTTTGTTACCAGCCGAGTCCAAAATTCAGCGATTCTCCATCTAAGCCCATAAAGCAGGTAGAAAAACTTTTGTGGTGCCTTTCAGCTGCCTACCGGGGTACTGTAAAAACTACCAACAGAACTCGTTTCTGGCACCTTCCCCGGTGGAGTTGTGCATGGGGTGTGTTTGGAACATATTGTCACCAGCCGAGTCCAAAATTCAGCCGTTCCCCATCTCAGCCCAGAAAGCAGGTAGAACAAGTTTTGTGGTGCCTTTCAGCTGCCTACCGGGGTAGTGTAAAAACTACCAACAGAACTCGTTTCTGGCCCCTTCCCCGGTGGAGCTGTGCATGGGGTGTGTTTGGAACATTTTTTCACCAGCCGAGTCCAAAATTCAGCGATTCTCCTCTCAGCCCAGAAAGCAGGTAGAACAAGTTTTGTGGTGCCTTTCTCTTGCCTACCAGGGTACTGTAAAAACTACCAACAGAACTCGTTTCTGGCACCTTCCCCGGTGGAGTTGTGCATGGGGTGTGTTTGGAACATTTTGTCACCAGCCCAGTCCAAAACTCAGCTGTTCCCCATCTCAGCCCAGAAAGCAGGTAGAACAAGTTTTGTGGTGCCTTTCAGCTGCCTACCAGGGTACTGTAAAAACTACCAACAGAACTCGTTTCTGGCACCTTCCCCGGTGGAGTTGTGCATGGGGTGTGTTTGGAACATTTTGTCACCAGCCGAGTCCAAAATTCAGCGATTCCCCATCTCAGCCCAGAAAGCAGGTAGAACAAGTTTTGTGGTGCCTTTCAGCTGCCTACCGGGGTAGTGTAAAAACTACCAACAGAACTCGTTTCTGGCACCTTTCCCGGTGGAGTTGTGCATGGGGTGTGTTTGGAACATTTTGTCACCAGCCGAGTCCAAAATTCAGCCGTTCCCCATCTCAGCCCAGAAAGCAGGTACAACAAGTTTTGTGGTGCCTTTCAGCTGCCTACCGGGGTAGTGTAAAAACTACCAACAGAACTCGTTTCTGGCACCTTCCCCGGTGGAGTTGTGCATGGGGTGTGTTTGGAACATTTTGTCACCAGCCGAGTCCAAAATTCAGCGATTCCCCATCTCAGCCCAGAAAGCAGGTAGAACAAGTTTTGTGGTGCCTTTCAGCTGCCTACCGGGGTAGTGTAAAAACTACCAACAGAACTCGTTTCTGGCACCTTTCCCGGTGGAGTTGTGCATGGGGTGTGTTTGGAACATTTTGTCACCAGCCGAGTCCAAAACTCAGCTGTTCCCCATCTCAGCCCAGAAAGCAGGTACAACAAGTTTTGCGGTGCCTTTCAGCTGCCTCCCGGGGTAGTGTAAAAACTACCAACAGAACTCGTTTCTGGCACCTTCCCCGGTGGAGCTGTGCATGGGGTGTGTTTGGAACATTTTGTTACCAGCCGAGTCCAAAATTCAGCGATTCTCCATCTAAGCCCAGAAAGCAGGTAGAAAAACTTTTGTGGTGCCTTTCAGCTGCCTACCGGGGTAGTGTAAAAACTACCAACAGAACTCCTTTCTCGCACCTTCCCCGGTGGAGTTGTGCATGGGGTGTGTTTGGAACATTTTGTCAGCAGCCGAGTCCAAACTTCAGCTGATCCCCATCTCAGCCCAGAAAGCAGGTAGAACAAGTTTTGTGGTGCCTTTCAGCTGCCTACCGGGGTACTGTAAAAACTACCAACAGAACTCCTTTCTCGCACCTTCCCCGGTGGAGGTGTGCATGGGGTGTGTTTGGAACATTTTGTCACCAGCCGAGTCCAAAATTCAGCCGTTCCCCATCTCAGCCCAGAAAGCAGGTAGAACAAGTTTTGTGGTGCCTTTCAGCTGCCTACCGGGGTAGTGTAAAAACTACCAACAGAACTCGTTTCTGGCACCTTCCCTGGTGGAGTTGTGCATGGGGTGTGTTTGGAACATTTTTTCACCAGCCGAGTCCAAAATTCAGCGATTCTCCATCTCAGCCCAGAAAGCAGGTAGAACAAGTTTTGTGGTGCCTTTCTCTTGCCTACCAGGGTACTGTAAAAACTACCAACAGAACTCGTTTCTGGCACCTTCCCCGGTGGAGTTGTGCATGGGGTGTGTTTGGAACATTTTGTCACCAGCCCAGTCCAAAACTCAGCCGTTCCCCATCTCAGCCCAGAAAGCAGGTAGAACAAGTTTTGTGGTGCCTTTCAGCTGCCTACCGGGGTACTGTAAAAACTACCAACAGAACTCGTTTCTGGCACCTTCCCCGGTGGAGCTGTGCATGGGGTGTGTTTGGAACATTTTGTTACCAGCCAAGTCCAAAATTCAGCCGTTCCCCATCTCAGCCCAGAAAGCAGGTAGAACAAGTTTTGTGGTGCCTTTCTCTTGCCTACCAGGGTACTGTAAAAACTACCAACAGAACTCGTTTCTGGCACCTTCCCCGGTGGAGGTGTGCATGGGGTGTGTTTGGAACATTTTGTCACCAGCCCAGTCCAAAACTCAGCTGTTCCCCATCTCAGCCCAGAAAGCAGGTAGAACAAGTTTTGTGGTGCCTTTCAGCTGCCTACCGGGGTAGTGTAAAAACTACCAACAGAACTCGTTTCTGGCACCTTCCCCGGTGGAGTTGTGCATGGGGTGTGTTTGGAACATTTTGTCAGCAGCCGAGTCCAAAACTCAGCTGTTCCCCATCTCAGCCCAGAAAGCAGGTACAACAAGTTTTGCGGTGCCTTTCAGCTGCCTACCGGGGTAGTGTAAAAACTACCAACAGAACTCGTTTCTGGCACCTTCCCCGGTGGAGCTGTGCATGGGGTGTGTTTGGAACATTTTGTTACCAGCCAAGTCCAAAATTCAGCGATTCTCCATCTAAGCCCATAAAGCAGGTAGAAAAACTTTTGTGGTGCCTTTCAGCTGCCTACCGGGGTAGTGTAAAAACTACCAACAGAACTCCTTTCTCGCACCTTCCCCGGTGGAGTTGTGCATGGGGTGTGTTTGGAACATTTTGTCAGCAGCCGAGTCCAAACTTCAGCTGATCCCCATCTCAGCCCAGAAAGCAGGTAGAACAAGTTTTGTGGTGCCTTTCAGCTGCCTACCGGGGTAGTGTAAAAACTACCAACAGAACTCCTTTCTCGCACCTTCCCCGGTGGAGGTGTGCATGGGGTGTGTTTGGAACATTTTGTCACCAGCCGAGTCCAAAATTCAGCCGTTCCCCATCTCAGCCCAGAAAGCAGGTACAACAAGTTTTGTGGTGCCTTTCAGCTGCCTACCGGGGTAGTGTAAAAACTACCAACAGAACTCGTTTCTGGCACCTTTCCCGGTGGAGTTGTGCATGGGGTGTGTTTGGAACATTTTTTCACCAGCCGAGTCCAAAATTCAGCGATTCTCCTCTCAGCCCAGAAAGCAGGTAGAACAAGTTTTGTGGTGCCTTTCTCTTGCCTACCAGGGTAGTGTAAAAACTACCAACAGAACTCGTTTCTGGCACCTTCCCCGGTGGAGTTGTGCATGGGGTGTGTTTGGAACATTTTGTCACCAGCCCAGTCCAAAACTCAGCTGTTCCCCATCTCAGCCCAGAAAGCAGGTAGAACAAGTTTTGTGGTGCCTTTCAGCTGCCTACCGGGGTAGTGTAAAAACTACCAACAGAACTCGTTTCTGGCACCTTCCCCGGTGGAGCTGTGCATGGGGTGTGTTTGGAACATTTTGTTACCAGCCAAGTCCAAAATTCAGCCGTTCCCCATCTCAGCCCAGAAAGCAGGTAGAACAAGTTTTGTGGTGCCTTTCAGCTGCCTACCGGGGTAGTGTAAAAACTACCAACAGAACTCGTTTCTGGCACCTTCCCCGGTGGAGGTGTGCATGGGGTGTGTTTGGAACATTTTGTCACCAGCCGAGTCCAAAATTCAGCTGTTCCCCATCTAAGCCCAGAAAGCAGGTAGAACAAGTTTTGTAATGCCTTTCAGCTGCCTACCGGGGTAGTGTAAAAACTACCAACAGAACTCGTTTCTGGCACCTTCCCCGGTGGAGTTGTGCATGGGGTGTGTTTGGAACATTTTTTCACCAGCCGAGTCCAAAACTCAGCTGTTCCCCATCTCAGCCCAGAAAGCAGGTACAACAAGTTTTGTGGTGCCTTTCTCTTGCCTACCAGGGTACTGTAAAAACTACCAACAGAACTCGTTTCTGGCACCTTCCCCGGTGGAGTTGTGCATGGGGTGTGTTTGGAACATTTTGTCAGCAGCCGAGTCCAAAATTCAGCGATTCCCCATCTCAGCCCAGAAAGCAGGTAGAACAAGTTTTGTGGTACCTTTCAGCTGCCTACCGGGGTAGTGTAAAAACTACCAACAGAACTCGTTTCTGGCACCTTCCCCGGTGGAGCTGTGCATGGGGTGTGTTTGGAACATTTTGTTACCAGCTGAGTCCAAAATTCAGCCGTTCCCCATCTCAGCCCAGAAAGCAGGTAGAACAAGTTTTGTGGTGCCTTTCAGCTGCCTACCGGGGTAGTGTAAAAACTACCAACAGAACTCGTTTCTGGCGCCTTCCCCGGTGGAGTTGTGCATGGGGTGTGTTTGGAACATTTTGTCACCAGCCGAGTCCAAAATTCAGCGATTCCCCATCTCAGCCCAGAAAGCAGGTAGAACAAGTTTTGTGGTGCCTTTCAGCTGCCTACCGGGGTAGTGTAAAAACTACCAACAGAACTCGTTTCTGGCACCTTTCCCGGTGGAGTTGTGCATGGGGTGTGTTTGGAACATTTTTTCACCAGCCGAGTCCAAAATTCAGCGATTCTCCATCTCAGCCCAGAAAGCAGGTAGAACAAGTTTTGTGGTGCCTTTCAGCTGCCTACCGGGGTAGTGTAAAAACTACCAACAGAACTCGTTTCTGGCACCTTCCCCGGTGGAGTTGTGCATGGGGTGTGTTTGGAACATTTTTTCACCAGCCCAGTCCAAAACTCAGCTGTTCCCCATCTCAGCCCAGAAAGCAGGTAGAACAAGTTTTGTGGTGCCTTTCAGCTGCCTACCGGGGGTAGTGTAAAAACTACCAACAGAACTCGTTTCTGGCACCTTTGCCGGTGGAGTTGTGCATGGGGTGTGTTTGGAACATTTTGTCAGCAGCCGAGTCCAAAACTCAGCTGTTCCCCATCTCAGCCCAGAAAGCAGGTACAACAAGTTTTGCGGTGCCTTTCAGCTGCCTACCGGGGTAGTGTAAAAACTACCAACAGAACTCGTTTCTGGCACCTTCCCCGGTGGAGCTGTGCATGGGGTGTGTTTGGAACATTTTGTTACCAGCCGAGTCCAAAATTCAGCGATTCTCCATCTAAGCCCATAAAGCAGGTAGAAAAACTTTTGTGGTGCCTTTCAGCTGCCTACCGGGGTAGTGTAAAAACTACCAACAGAACTCGTTTCTGGCACCTTCCCCGGTGGAGGTGTGCATGGGGTGTGTTTGGAACATTTTGTCAGCAGCCGAGTCCAAACTTCAGCTGATCCCCATCTCAGCCCAGAAAGCAGGTACAACAAGTTTTGTGGTGCCTTTCAGCTGCCTACCGGGGTACTGTAAAAACTACCAACAGAACTCCTTTCTCGCACCTTCCCCGGTGGAGGTGTGCATGGGGTGTGTTTGGAACATTTTGTCACCAGCCGAGTCCAAAATTCAGCCGTTCCCCATCTCAGCCCAGAAAGCAGGTACAACAAGTTTTGTGGTGCCTTTCAGCTGCCTACCGGGGTAGTGTAAAAACTACCAACAGAACTCGTTTCTGGCACCTTCCTCGGTGGAGTTGTGCATGGGGTGTGTTTGGAACATTTTGTCACCAGCCGAGTACAAAATTCAGCGATTCTCCATCTCAGCCCAGAAAGCAGGTACAACAAGTTTTGTGGTGCCTTTCTCTTGCCTACCAGGGTACTGTAAAAACTACCAACAGAACTCGTTTCTGGCACCTTCCCCGGTGGAGGTGTGCATGGGGTGTGTTTGGAACATTTTGTCACCAGCCGAGTCCAAAATTCAGCCGTTCCCCATCTCAGCCCAGAAAGCAGGTACAACAAGTTTTGTGGTGCCTTTCAGCTGCCTACCGGGGTAGTGTAAAAACTACCAACAGAACTCGTTTCTGGCACCTTCCCCGGTGGAGCTGTGCATGGGGTGTGTTTGGAACATTTTTTCACCAGCCGAGTCCAAAATTCAGCGATTCTCCTCTCAGCCCAGAAAGCAGGTAGAACAAGTTTTGTGGTGCCTTTCTCTTGCCTACCAGGGTACTGTAAAAACTACCAACAGAACTCGTTTCTGGCACCTTTCCCGGTGGAGTTGTGCATGGGGTGTGTTTGGAACATTTTGTCACCAGCCCAGTCCAAAACTCAGCTGTTCCCCATCTCAGCCCAGAAAGCAGGTAGAACAAGTTTTGTGGTGCCTTTCAGCTGCCTACCGGGGTAGTGTAAAAACTACCAACAGAACTCGTTTCTGGCACCTTCCCCGGTGGAGCTGTGCATGGGGTGTGTTTGGAACATTTTGTTACCAGCCAAGTCCAAAATTCAGCCGTTCCCCATCTCAGCCCAGAAAGCAGGTAGAACAAGTTTTGTGGTGCCTTTCAGCTGCCTACCGGGGTAGTGTAAAAACTACCAACAGAACTCCTTTCTCGCACCTTCCACGGTGGAGTTGTGCATGGGGTGTGTTTGGAACATTTTGTCACCAGCCGAGTCCAAAATTCAGCGATTCCCCATCTCAGCCCAGAAAGCAGGTAGAACAAGTTTTGTGGTGCCTTTCAGCTGCCTACCGGGGTAGTGTAAAAACTACCAACAGAACTCGTTTCTGGCACCTTTCCCGGTGGAGTTGTGCATGGGGTGTGTTTGGAACATTTTTTCACCAGCCGAGTCCAAAATTCAGCGATTCTCCATCTCAGCCCAGAAAGCAGGTAGAACAAGTTTTGTGGTGCCTTTCAGCTGCCTACCAGGGTACTGTAAAAACTACCAACAGAACTCGTTTCTGGCACCTTCCCCGGTGGAGTTGTGCATGGGGTGTGTTTGGAACATTTTGTCACCAGCCCAGTCCAAAACTCAGCTGTTCCCCATCTCAGCCCAGAAAGCAGGTAGAACAAGTTTTGTGGTGCCTTTCAGCTGCCTACCGGGGTAGTGTAAAAACTACCAACAGAACTCGTTTCTGGCACCTTCCCCGGTGGAGTTGTGCATGGGGTGTGTTTGGAACATTTTGTTACCAGCCGAGTCCAAAATTCAGCGATTCCCCATCTAAGCCCATAAAGCAGGTAGAAAAACTTTTGTGGTGCCTTTCAGCTGCCTACCGGGGTAGTGTAAAAACTACCAACAGAACTCGTTTCTGGCACCTTCCCCGGTGGAGTTGTGCATGGGGTGTGTTTGGAACATTTTGTCAGCAGCCGAGTCCAAAACTCAGCTGTTCCCCATCTCAGCCCAGAAAGCAGGTAGCAAAACTTTTGTGGTGCCTTTCAGCTGCCTACCGGGGTAGTGTAAAAACTACCAACAGAACTCGTTTCTGGCACCTTCCCCGGTGGAGCTGTGCATGGGGTGTGTTTGGAACATTTTGTTACCAGCCGACTCCAAAATTCAGCCGTTCCCCATCTCAGCCCAGAAAGCAGGTAGAACAAGTTTTGTGGTGCCTTTCAGCTGCCTACTGGGGGTACTGTAAAAACTACCAACAGAACTCGTTTCTGGCACCTTCCCCGGTGGAGTTGTGCATGGGGTGTGTTTGGAACATTTTTTCACCAGCCGAGTCCAAAATTCAGCGATTCTCCATCTCAGCCCAGAAAGCAGGTAGAACAAGTTTTGTGGTGCCTTTCAGCTGCCTACCGGGGTAGTGTAAAAACTACCAACAGAACTCGTTTCTGGCACCTTCCCCGGTGGAGTTGTGCATGGGGTGTGTTTGGAACATTTTTTCACCAGCCGAGTCCAAAATTCAGCGATTCCCCATCTAAGCCCATAAAGCAGGTAGAAAAACTTTTGTGGTGCCTTTCAGCTGCCTACCGGGGTAGTGTAAAAACTACCAACAGAACTCGTTTCTGGCACCTTCCCCGGTGGAGTTGTGCATGGGGTGTGTTTGGAACATTTTGTCAGCAGCCGAGTCCAAACTTCAGCTGATCCCCATCTCAGCCCAGAAAGCAGGTACAACAAGTTTTGTGGTGCCTTTCAGCTGCCTACCGGGGTAGTGTAAAAACTACCAACAGAACTCGTTTCTGGCACCTTCCCCGGTGGAGGTGTGCATGGGGTGTGTTTGGAACATTTTGTCACCAGCCGAGTCCAAAATTCAGCCGTTCCCCATCTCAGCCCAGAAAGCAGGTAGAACAAGTTTTGTAATGCCTTTCAGCTGCCTACCGGGGTACTGTAAAAACTACCAACAGAACTCGTTTCTGGCACCTTCCCCGGTGGAGTTGTGCATGGGGTGTGTTTGGAACATTTTTTCACCAGCCGAGTCCAAAATTCAGCGATTCTCCTCTCAGCCCAGAAAGCAGGTAGAACAAGTTTTGTGGTGCCTTTCTCTTGCCTACCAGGGTACTGTAAAAACTACCAACAGAACTCGTTTCTGGCACCTTCCCCGGTGGAGTTGTGCATGGGGTGTGTTTGGAACATTTTGTCAGCAGCCGAGTCCAAAACTCAGCTGTTCCCCATCTCAGCCCAGAAAGCAGGTAGCAAAACTTTTGTGGTGCCTTTCAGCTGCCTACCGGGGTAGTGTAAAAACTACCAACAGAACTCGTTTCTGGCACCTTCCCCGGTGGAGTTGTGCATGGGGTGTGTTTGGAACATTTTGTCAGCAGCCGAGTCCAAACTTCAGCTGATCCCCATCTCAGCCCAGAAAGCAGGTACAACAAGTTTTGTGGTGCCTTTCAGCTGCCTACCGGGGTAGTGTAAAAACTACCAACAGAACTCGTTTCTGGCACCTTCCCCGGTGGAGGTGTGCATGGGGTGTGTTTGGAACATTTTGTTACCAGCCGAGTCCAAAATTCAGCCGTTCCCCATCTCAGCCCAGAAAGCAGGTAGAACAAGTTTTGTAATGCCTTTCAGCTGCCTACCGGGGTACTGTAAAAACTACCAACAGAACTCGTTTCTGGCACCTTCCCCGGTGGAGTTGTGCATGGGGTGTGTTTGGAACATTTTTTCACCAGCCGAGTCCAAAATTCAGCGATTCTCCTCTCAGCCCAGAAAGCAGGTAGAACAAGTTTTGTGGTGCCTTTCTCTTGCCTACCAGGGTACTGTAAAAACTACCAACAGAACTCGTTTCTGGCACCTTCCCCGGTGGAGTTGTGCATGGGGTGTGTTTGGAACATTTTTTCACCAGCCGAGTCCAAAATTCAGCGATTCTCCATCTCAGCCCAGAAAGCAGGTAGAACAAGTTTTGTGGTGCCTTTCTCTTGCCTACCAGGGTACTGTAAAAACTACCAACAGAACTCGTTTCTGGCACCTTCCCCGGTGGAGCTGTGCATGGGGTGTGTTTGGAACATTTTGTTACCAGCTGAGTCCAAAATTCAGCCGTTCCCCATCTCAGCCCAGAAAGCAGGTAGAACAAGTTTTGTGGTGCCTTTCAGCTGCCTACCGGGGTACTGTAAAAACTACCAACAGAACTCGTTTCTGGCACCTTCCCCGGTGGAGGTGTGCATGGGGTGTGTTTGGAACATTTTGTCACCAGCCGAGTCCAAAATTCAGCGATTCCCCATCTCAGCCCAGAAAGCAGGTAGAACAAGTTTTGTGGTGCCTTTCAGCTGCCTACCGGGGTAGTGTAAAAACTACCAACAGAACTCGTTTCTGGCACCTTTCCCGGTGGAGTTGTGCATGGGGTGTGTTTGGAACATTTTTTCACCAGCCGAGTCCAAAATTCAGCGATTCTCCATCTCAGCCCAGAAAGCAGGTAGAACAAGTTTTGTGGTGCCTTTCAGCTGCCTACCAGGGTACTGTAAAAACTACCAACAGAACTCGTTTCTGGCACCTTCCCCGGTGGAGTTGTGCATGGGGTGTGTTTGGAACATTTTGTCACCAGCCGAGTCCAAAATTCAGCGATTCCCCATCTCAGCCCAGAAAGCAGGTAGAACAAGTTTTGTGGTGCCTTTCAGCTGCCTACCGGGGTAGTGTAAAAACTACCAACAGAACTCGTTTCTGGCACCTTCCCCGGTGGAGTTGTGCATGGGGTGTGTTTGGAACATTTTGTCAGCAGCCGAGTCCAAAACTCAGCTGTTCCCCATCTCAGACCAGAAAGCAGGTAGCAAAACTTTTGTGGTGCCTTTCAGCTGCCTACCGGGGTAGTGTAAAAACTACCAACAGAACTCGTTTCTGGCACCTTCCCCGGTGGAGTTGTGCATGGGGTGTGTTTGGAACATTTTGTCACCAGCCGAGTCCAAAATTCAGCGATTCCCCATCTCAGCCCAGAAAGCAGGTAGAACAAGTTTTGTGGTGCCTTTCAGCTGCCTACCGGGGTAGTGTAAAAACTACCAACAGAACTCGTTTCTGGCACCTTTCCCGGTGGAGTTGTGCATGGGGTGTGTTTGGAACATTTTGTCAGGAGCCGAGTCCAAAATTCAGCGATTCTCCATCTCAGCCCAGAAAGCAGGTAGAACAAGTTTTGTGGTGCCTTTCAGCTGCCTACCGGGGTAGTGTAAAAACTACCAACAGAACTCGTTTCTGGCACCTTCCCCGGTGGAGCTGTGCATGGGGTGTGTTTGGAACATTTTGTTACCAGCCGAGTCCAAAATTCAGCGATTCCCCATCTAAGCCCATAAAGCAGGTAGAAAAACTTTTGTGGTGCCTTTCAGCTGCCTACCGGGGTAGTGTAAAAACTACCAACAGAACT
Organism: Falco biarmicus; assembly: GCF_023638135.1. NCBI lineage: Eukaryota > Metazoa > Chordata > Aves > Falconiformes > Falconidae > Falco > Falco biarmicus. The sequence goes on from NW_026611701.1 coordinate 162,397, forward strand.
CGTTTCTGGCACCTTTGCCGGTGGAGTTGTGCATGGGGTGTGTTTGGAACATTTTGTCAGCAGCCGAGTCCAAACTTCAGCTGATCCCCATCTCAGCCCAGAAAGCAGGTACAACAAGTTTTGTGGTGCCTTTCAGCTGCCTACCGGGGTAGTGTAAAACCTACCAACAGAACTCGTTTCTGGCACCTTCCCCGGTGGAGGTGTGCATGGGGTGTGTTTGGAACATTTTGTCACCAGCCGAGTCCAAAATTCAGCCGTTCCCCATCTCAGCCCAGAAAGCAGGTAGAACAAGTTTTGTGGTGCCTTTCAGCTGCCTACCGGGGTAGTGTAAAAACTACCAACAGAACTCGTTTCTGGCACCTTTCCCGGTGGAGTTGTGCATGGGGTGTGTTTGGAACATTTTTTCACCAGCCGAGTCCAAAATTCAGCGATTCTCCTCTCAGCCCAGAAAGCAGGTAGAACAAGTTTTGTGGTGCCTTTCTCTTGCCTACCAGGGTACTGTAAAAACTACCAACAGAACTCGTTTCTGGCACCTTCCCCGGTGGAGTTGTGCATGGGGTGTGTTTGGAACATTTTGTCAGCAGCCGAGTCCAAAACTCAGCTGTTCCCCATCTCAGCCCAGAAAGCAGGTAGCAAAACTTTTGTGGTGCCTTTCAGCTGCCTACCGGGGTAGTGTAAAAACTACCAACAGAACTCGTTTCTGGCACCTTCCCCGGTGGAGTTGTGCATGGGGTGTGTTTGGAACATTTTGTCAGCAGCCGAGTCCAAACTTCAGCGATTCCCCATCTCAGCCCAGAAAGCAGGTAGAACAAGTTTTGTGGTGCCTTTCAGCTGCCTACCGGGGTAGTGTAAAAACTACCAACAGAACTCGTTTCTGGCACCTTTCCCGGTGGAGTTGTGCATGGGGTGTGTTTGGAACATTTTTTCACCAGCCGAGTCCAAAATTCAGCGATTCTCCATCTCAGCCCAGAAAGCAGGTAGAACAAGTTTTGTGGTGCCTTTCAGCTGCCTACCGGGGTACTGTAAAAACTACCAACAGAACTCGTTTCTGGCACCTTCCCCGGTGGAGCTGTGCATGGGGTGTGTTTGGAACATTTTGTCACCAGCCGAGTCCAAAACTCAGCTGTTCCCCATCTCAGCCCAGAAAGCAGGTAGAACAAGTTTTGTGGTGCCTTTCAGCTGCCTACCGGGGTACTGTAAAAACTACCAACAGAACTCGTTTCTGGCACCTTCCCCGGTGGAGGTGTGCATGGGGTGTGTTTGGAACATTTTGTCAGCAGCCGAGTCCAAACTTCAGCTGATCCCCATCTCAGCCCAGAAAGCAGGTACAACAAGTTTTGTGGTGCCTTTCAGCTGCCTACCGGGGGTAGTGTAAAAACTACCAACAGAACTCGTTTCTGGCACCTTCCCCGGTGGAGTTGTGCATGGGGTGTGTTTGGAACATTTTGTCACCAGCCGAGTCCAAAATTCAGCCGTTCCCCATCTCAGCCCAGAAAGCAGGTACAACAAGTTTTGTGGTGCCTTTCAGCTGCCTACCGGGGTAGTGTAAAAACTACCAACAGAACTCGTTTCTGGCACCTTCCCCGGTGGAGTTGTGCATGGGGTGTGTTTGGAACATTTTTTCACCAGCCGAGTCCAAAATTCAGCGATTCTCCATCTCAGCCCAGAAAGCAGGTAGAACAAGTTTTGTGGTGCCTTTCTCTTGCCTACCAGGGTACTGTAAAAACTACCAACAGAACTCCTTTCTCGCACCTTCCCCGGTGGAGTTGTGCATGGGGTGTGTTTGGAACATTTTGTCACCAGCCGAGTCCAAAATTCAGCCGTTCCCCATCTCAGCCCAGAAAGCAGGTAGAACACGTTTTGTGGTGCCTTTCAGCTGCCTACCGGGGTAGTGTAAAAACTGCCAACAGAACTCGTTTCTGGCACCTTCCCCGGTGGAGCTGTGCATGGGGTGTGTTTGGAACATTTTTTCACCAGCCGAGTCCAAAATTCAGCGATTCTCCTCTCAGCCCAGAAAGCAGGTAGAACAAGTTTTGTGGTGCCTTTCTCTTGCCTACCAGGGTACTGTAAAAACTACCAACAGAACTCCTTTCTCGCACCTTCCCCGGTGGAGTTGTGCATGGGGTGTGTTTGGAACATTTTTTTACCAGCCGAGTCCAAAATTCAGCCGTTCCCCATCTCAGCCCAGAAAGCAGGCAGAACAAGTTTTGTGGTGCCTTTCAGCTGCCTACCGGGGTACTGTAAAAACTACCAACAGAACTCGTTTCTGGCACCTTCCCCGGTGGAGTTGTGCATGGGGTGTGTTTGGAACATTTTGTCAGCAGCCGAGTCCAAAACTCAGCTGATCCCCATCTCAGCCCAGAAAGCAGGTACAACAAGTTTTGTGGTGCCTTTCAGCTGCCTACCGGGGTACTGTAAAAACTACCAACAGAACTCGTTTCTGGCACCTTCCCCGGTGGAGCTGTGCATGGGGTGTGTTTGGAACATTTTGTTACCAGCCGAGTCCAAAATTCAGCGATTCCCCATCTAAGCCCATAAAGCAGGTAGAAAAACTTTTGTGGTGCCTTTCAGCTGCCTACCGGGGTAGTGTAAAAACTACCAACAGAACTCGTTTCTGGCACCTTCCCCGGTGGAGTTGTGCATGGGGTGTGTTTGGAACATTTTGTCAGCAGCCGAGTCCAAACTTCAGCTGATCCCCATCTCAGCCCAGAAAGCAGGTACAACAAGTTTTGTGGTGCCTTTCAGCTGCCTACCGGGGTAGTGTAAAAACTACCAACAGAACTCCTTTCTGGCACCTTCCCCGGTGGAGGTGTGCATGGGGTGTGTTTGGAACATTTTGTCACCAGCCGAGTCCAAAATTCAGCCGTTCCCCATCTCAGCCCAGAAAGCAGGTAGAACAAGTTTTGTAATGCCTTTCAGCTGCCTACCGGGGTAGTGTAAAAACTACCAACAGAACTCGTTTCTGGCACCTTCCCCGGTGGAGTTGTGCATGGGGTGTGTTTGGAACATTTTTTCACCAGCCGATTCCAAAATTCAGCGATTCTCCTCTCAGCCCAGAAAGCAGGTAGAACAAGTTTTGTGGTGCCTTTCTCTTGCCTACCGGGGTAGTGTAAAAACTACCAACAGAACTCGTTTCTGGCACCTTCCCCGGTGGAGGTGTGCATGGGGTGTGTTTGGAACATTTTGTCACCAGCCGAGTCCAAAATTCAGCCGTTCCCCATCTCAGCCCAGAAAGCAGGTAGAACAAGTTTTGTGGTGCCTTTCAGCTGCCTACCGGGGTAGTGTAAAAACTACCAACAGAACTCGTTTCTGGCACCTTTCCCGGTGGAGTTGTGCATGGGGTGTGTTTGGAACATTTTTTCACCAGCCGAGTCCAAAATTCAGCGATTCTCCTCTCAGCCCAGAAAGCAGGTAGAACAAGTTTTGTGGTGCCTTTCTCTTGCCTACCAGGGTACTGTAAAAACTACCAACAGAACTCGTTTCTGGCACCTTCCCCGGTGGAGTTGTGCATGGGGTGTGTTTGGAACATTTTGTCAGCAGCCGAGTCCAAAACTCAGCTGTTCCCCATCTCAGCCCAGAAAGCAGGTAGCAAAACTTTTGTGGTGCCTTTCAGCTGCCTACCGGGGTAGTGTAAAAACTACCAACAGAACTCGTTTCTGGCACCTTCCCCGGTGGAGCTGTGCATGGGGTGTGTTTGGAACATTTTGTTACCAGCTGAGTCCAAAATTCAGCCGTTCCCCATCTCAGCCCAGAAAGCAGGTAGAACAAGTTTTGTGGTGCCTTTCAGCTGCCTACCGGGGTACTGTAAAAACTACCAACAGAACTCGTTTCTGGCACCTTCCCCGGTGGAGTTGTGCATGGGGTGTGTTTGGAACATTTTGTCAGCAGCCGAGTCCAAAATTCAGCGATTCCCCATCTCAGCCCAGAAAGCAGGTAGAACAAGTTTTGTGGTGCCTTTCAGCTGCCTACCGGGGTAGTGTAAAAACTACCAACAGAACTCGTTTCTGGCACCTTCCCCGGTGGAGCTGTGCATGGGGTGTGTTTGGAACATTTTGTCACCAGCCGAGTCCAAAACTCAGCTGTTCCCCATCTCAGCCCAGAAAGCAGGTAGAACAAGTTTTGTGGTGCCTTTCAGCTGCCTACCGGGGTACTGTAAAAACTACCAACAGAACTCCTTTCTCGCACCTTCCCCGGTGGAGTTGTGCATGGGGTGTGTTTGGAACATTTTGTCACCAGCCCAGTCCAAAACTCAGCTGTTCCCCATCTCAGCCCAGAAAGCAGGTACAACAAGTTTTGCGGTGCCTTTCAGCTGCCTACCGGGGTAGTGTAAAAACTACCAACAGAACTCGTTTCTGGCACCTTCCCCGGTGGAGGTGTGCATGGGGTGTGTTTGGAACATTTTGTCAGCAGCCGAGTCCAAACTTCAGCTGATCCCCATCTCAGCCCAGAAAGCAGGTACAACAAGTTTTGTGGTGCCTTTCAGCTGCCTACCGGGGTAGTGTAAAAACTACCAACAGAACTCGTTTCTGGCACCTTCCCCGGTGGAGTTGTGCATGGGGTGTGTTTGGAACATTTTGTCACCAGCCCAGTCCAAAATTCAGCCGTTCCCCATCTCAGCCCAGAAAGCAGGTACAACAAGTTTTGTGGTGCCTTTCAGCTGCCTACCGGGGTAGTGTAAAAACTACCAACAGAACTCGTTTCTGGCACCTTCCCCGGTGGAGTTGTGCATGGGGTGTGTTTGGAACATTTTTTCACCAGCCGAGTCCAAAATTCAGCGATTCTCCATCTCAGCCCAGAAAGCAGGTAGAACAAGTTTTGTGGTGCCTTTCTCTTGCCTACCAGGGTACTGTAAAAACTACCAACAGAACTCCTTTCTCGCACCTTCCCCGGTGGAGTTGTGCATGGGGTGTGTTTGGAACATTTTGTCACCAGCCGAGTCCAAAATTCAGCCGTTCCCCATCTCAGCCCAGAAAGCAGGTAGAACACGTTTTGTGGTGCCTTTCAGCTGCCTACCGGGGTAGTGTAAAAACTGCCAACAGAACTCGTTTCTGGCACCTTCCCCGGTGGAGCTGTGCATGGGGTGTGTTTGGAACATTTTTTCACCAGCCAAGTCCAAAATTCAGCGATTCTCCTCTCAGCCCAGAAAGCAGGTAGAACAAGTTTTGTGGTGCCTTTCTCTTGCCTACCAGGGTACTGTAAAAACTACCAACCGAACTCGTTTCTGGCACCTTCCCCGGTGGAGTTGTGCATGGGGTGTGTTTGGAACATTTTGTCAGCAGCCGAGTCCAAAACTCAGCTGTTCCCCATCTCAGCCCAGAAAGCAGGTAGAACAAGTTTTGTGGTGCCTTTCAGCTGCCTACCGGGGTAGTGTAAAAACTACCAACAGAACTCGTTTCTGGCACCTTCCCCGGTGGAGCTGTGCATGGGCTGTGTTTGGAACATTTTGTTAACAGCCGAGTCCAAAATTCAGCCGTTCCCCATCTCAGCCCAGAAAGCAGGTAGAACAAGTTTTGTGGTGCCTTTCAGCTGCCTACCGGGGTACTGTAAAAACTACCAACAGAACTCGTTTCTGGCACCTTCCCCGGTGGAGTTGTGCATGGGGTGTGTTTGGAACATTTTGTCACCAGCCGAGTCCAAAATTCAGCGATTCCCCATCTCAGCCCAGAAAGCAGGTAGAACAAGTTTTGTGGTGCCTTTCAGCTGCCTACCGGGGTAGTGTAAAAACTACCAACAGAACTCGTTTCTGGCACCTTCCCCGGTGGAGCTGTGCATGGGGTGTGTTTGGAACATTTTGTTACCAGCCGAGTCCAAAATTCAGCGATTCCCCATCTCAGCCCAGAAAGCAGGTAGAAAAACTTTTGTGGTGCCTTTCAGCTGCCTACCGGGGTAGTGTAAAAACTACCAACAGAACTCCTTTCTCGCACCTTCCCCGGTGGAGTTGTGCATGGGGTGTGTTTGGAACATTTTGTCAGCAGCCGAGTCCAAACTTCAGCTGATCCCCATCTCAGCCCAGAAAGCAGGTACAACAAGTTTTGTGGTGCCTTTCAGCTGCCTACCGGGGTAGTGTAAAAACTACCAACAGAACTCGTTTCTGGCACCTTCCCCGGTGGAGTTGTGCATGGGGTGTGTTTGGAACATTTTGTCAGCAGCCGAGTCCAAAATTCAGCGATTCTCCATCTCAGCCCAGAAAGCAGGTAGAACAAGTTTTGTGGTGCCTTTCTCTTGCCTACCAGGGTACTGTAAAAACTACCAACAGAACTCCTTTCTCGCACCTTCCCCGGTGGAGTTGTGCATGGGGTGTGTTTGGAACATTTTGTCAGCAGCCGAGTCCAAAATTCAGCCGTTCCCCATCTCAGCCCAGAAAGCAGGTAGAACACGTTTTGTGGTGCCTTTCAGCTGCCTACCGGGGTAGTGTAAAAACTGCCAACAGAACTCGTTTCTGGCACCTTCCCCGGTGGAGCTGTGCATGGGGTGTGTTTGGAACATTTTTTCACCAGCCGAGTCCAAAATTCAGCGATTCTCCTCTCAGCCCAGAAAGCAGGTAGAACAAGTTTTGTGGTGCCTTTCTCTTGCCTACCAGGGTACTGTAAAAACTACCAACCGAACTCGTTTCTGGCACCTTCCCCGGTGGAGTTGTGCATGGGGTGTGTTTGGAACATTTTGTCAGCAGCCGAGTCCAAAACTCAGCTGTTCCCCATCTCAGCCCAGAAAGCAGGTAGCAAAACTTTTGTGGTGCCTTTCAGCTGCTTACCGGGGTAGTGTAAAAACTACCAACAGAACTCGTTTCTGGCACCTTCCCCGGTGGAGCTGTGCATGGGGTGTGTTTGGAACATTTTGTTAACAGCCGAGTCCAAAATTCAGCCGTTCCCCATCTCAGCCCAGAAAGCCGGTAGAACAAGTTTTGTGGTGCCTTTCAGCTGCCTACCGGGGTAGTGTAAAAACTACCAACAGAACTCGTTTCTGGCACCTTCCCCGGTGGAGTTGTGCATGGGGTGTGTTTGGAACATTTTGTCAGCAGCCGAGTCCAAAATTCAGCGATTCTCCATCGCAGCCCAGAAAGCACGTAGAACAAGTTTTGTGGTGCCTTTCTTCGTCCTACCAGGGTACTGTAAAAACTACCAACAGAACTCGTTTCTGGCACCTTCCCCGGTGGAGTTGTGCATGGGGTGTGTTTGGAACATTTTGTCACCAGCCGAGTCCAAAATTCAGCCGTTCCCCATCTCAGCCCAGAAAGCAGGTAGAACACGTTTTGTGGTGCCTTTCAGCTGCCTACCGGGGTAGTGTAAAAACTGCCAACAGAACTCGTTTCTGGCACCTTCCCCGGTGGAGCTGTGCATGGGGTGTGTTTGGAACATTTTTTCACCAGCCGAGTCCAAAATTCAGCGATTCTCCTCTCAGCCCAGAAAGCAGGTAGAACAAGTTTTGTGGTGCCTTTCTCTTGCCTACCAGGGTACTGTAAAAACTACCAACCGAACTCGTTTCTGGCACCTTCCCCGGTGGAGTTGTGCATGGGGTGTGTTTGGAACATTTTGTCAGCAGCCGAGTCCAAAATTCAGCGATTCTCCATCTCAGCCCAGAAAGCAGGTAGCAAAACTTTTGTGGTGCCTTTCAGCTGCCTACCGGGGTAGTGTAAAAACTACCAACAGAACTCGTTTCTGGCACCTTCCCCGGTGGAGCTGTGCATGGGGTGTGTTTGGAACATTTTGTTAACAGCCGAGTCCAAAATTCAGCCGTTCCCCATCTCAGCCCAGAAAGCAGGTAGAACAAGTTTTGTGGTGCCTTTCAGCTGCCTACCGGGGTAGTGTAAAAACTACCAACAGAACTCGTTTCTGGCACCTTCCCCGGTGGAGTTGTGCATGGGGTGTGTTTGGAACATTTTGTCACCAGCCGAGTCCAAAATTCAGCGGTTCCCCATCTCAGCCCAGAAAGCAGGTAGAACAAGTTTTGTGGTGCCTTTCAGCTGCCTACCAGGGTACTGTAAAAACTACCAACAGAACTCGTTTCTGGCACCTTCCCCGGTGGAGTTGTGCATGGGGTGTGTTTGGAACATTTTGTCACCAGCCGAGTCCAAAATTCAGCGATTCCCCATCTCAGCCCAGAAAGCAGGTAGAACAAGTTTTGTGGTGCCTTTCAGCTGCCTACCGGGGTAGTGTAAAAACTACCAACAGAACTCGTTTCTGGCACCTTCCCCGGTGGAGCTGTGCATGGGGTGTGTTTGGAATATTTTGTTACCAGCCGAGTCCAAAATTCAGCGATTCCCCATCTCAGCCCAGAAAGCAGGTAGAAAAACTTTTGTGGTGCCTTTCAGCTGCCTACCGGGGTACTGTAAAAACTACCAACAGAACTCGTTTCTGGCACCTTCCCCGGTGGAGTTGTGCATGGGGTGTGTTTGGAACATTTTGTCAGCAGCCGAGTCCAAACTTCAGCTGATCCCCATCTCAGCCCAGAAAGCAGGTAGAACAAGTTTTGTGGTGCCTTTCAGCTGCCTACCGGGGTAGTGTAAAAACTACCAACAGCACTCGTTTCTGGCACCTTCCCCGGTGGAGTTGTGCATGGGGTGTGTTTGGAACATTTTGTCAGCAGCCGAGTCCAAAATTCAGCGATTCTCCTCTCAGCCCAGAAAGCAGGTAGAACAAGTTTTGTGGTGCCTTTCTCTTGCCTACCAGGGTACTGTAAAAACTACCAACAGAACTCGTTTCTGGCACCTTCCCCGGTGGAGTTGTGCATGGGGTGTGTTTGGAACATTTTGTCAGCAGCCGAGTCCAAAACTCAGCTGTTCCCCATCTCAGCCCAGAAAGCAGGTAGCAAAACTTTTGTGGTGCCTTTCAGCTGCCTACCGGGGTAGTGTAAAAACTACCAACAGAACTCGTTTCTGGCACCTTCCCCGGTGGAGCTGTGCATGGGGTGTGTTTGGAACATTTTTTTACCAGCCGAGTCCAAAATTCAGCCGTTCCCCATCTCAGCCTAGAAAGCAGGTAGCAAAACTTTTGTGGTGCCTTTCAGCTGCCTACCGGGGTAGTGTAAAAACTACCAAAAGAACTCGTTTCTGGCACCTTCCCCGGTGGAGTTGTGCATGGGGTGTGTTTGGAACATTTTTTTACCAGCCGAGTCCAAAATTCAGCCGTTCCCCATCTCAGCCCAGAAAGCAGGTAGAACAAGTTTTGTGGTGCCTTTCAGCTGCCTACCGGGGTAGTGTAAAAACTACCAACAGAACTCCTTTCTCGCACCTTCCCCGGTGGAGTTGTGCATGGGGTGTGTTTGGAACATTTTGTCACCAGCCGAGTCCAAAATTCAGCGATTCCCCATCTCAGCCCAGAAAGCAGGTAGAACAAGTTTTGTGGTGCCTTTCAGCTGCCTACCGGGGTAGTGTAAAAACTACCAACAGAACTCGTTTCTGGCACCTTCCCCGGTGGAGCTGTGCATGGGGTGTGTTTGGAACATTTTGTTACCAGCCGAGTCCAAAATTCAGCGATTCCCCATCTAAGCCCATAAAGCAGGTAGAAAAACTTTTGTGGTGCCTTTCAGCTGCCTACCGGGGTAGTGTAAAAACTACCAACAGAACTCGTTTCTCGCACCTTCCCCGGTGGAGTTGTGCATGGGGTGTGTTTGGAACATTTTGTCAGCAGCCGAGTCCAAACTTCAGCTGATCCCCATCTCAGCCCAGAAAGCAGGTAGAAAAACTTTTGTGGTGCCTTTCAGCTGCCTACCGGGGTAGTGTAAAAACTACCAACAGAACTCGTTTCTGGCACCTTCCCCGGTGGAGGTGTGCATGGGGTGTGTTTGGAACATTTTTTCACCAGCCGAGTCCAAAATTCAGCCGTTCCCCATCTCAGCCCAGAAAGCAGGCAGAACAAGTTTTGTGGTGCCTTTCAGCTGCCTACCGGGGTAGTGTAAAAACTACCAACAGAACTCCTTTCTCGCACCTTCCCCGGTGGAGTTGTGCATGGGGTGTGTTTGGAACATTTTTTCACCAGCCGAGTCCAAAATTCAGCGATTCTCCTCTCAGCCCAGAAAGCAGGTAGAACAAGTTTTGTGGTGCCTTTCTCTTGCCTACCAGGGTACTGTAAAAACTACCAACAGAACTCGTTTCTGGCACCTTCCCCGGTGGAGTTGTGCATGGGGTGTGTTTGGAACATTTTGTCAGCAGCCGAGTCCAAAACTCAGCGATTCCCCATCTCAGCCCAGAAAGCAGGTAGAACAAGTTTTGTGGTGCCTTTCAGCTGCCTACCGGGGTAGTGTAAAAACTACCAACAGAACTCGTTTCTGGCCCCTTCCCCGGTGGAGCTGTGCATGGGGTGTGTTTGGAACATTTTGTTACCAGCCGAGTCCAAAATTCAGCCGTTCCCCATCTCAGCCCATAAAGCAGGTAGAAAAACTTTTGTGGTGCCTTTCAGCTGCCTACCGGGGTACTGTAAAAACTACCAACAGAACTCGTTTCTCGCACCTTCCCCGGTGGAGTTGTGCATGGGGTGTGTTTGGAACATTTTGTCAGCAGCCGAGTCCAAACTTCAGCTGATCCCCATCTCAGCCCAGAAAGCAGGTAGAAAAACTTTTGTGGTGCCTTTCAGCTGCCTACCGGGGTAGTGTAAAAACTACCAACAGAACTCGTTTCTGGCACCTTCCCCGGTGGAGGTGTGCATGGGGTGTGTTTGGAACATTTTTTCACCAGCCGAGTCCAAAATTCAGCGATTCTCCATCTCAGCCCAGAAAGCAGGTACAACAAGTTTTGTGGTGCCTTTCAGCTGCCTACCGGGGTAGTGTAAAAACTACCAACAGAACTCGTTTCTGGCACCTTCCCCGGTGGAGTTGTGCATGGGGTGTGTTTGGAACATTTTTTCACCAGCCGAGTCCAAAATTCAGCGATTCTCCTCTCAGCCCAGAAAGCAGGTAGAACAAGTTTTGTGGTGCCTTTCTCTTGCCTACCAGGGTACTGTAAAAACTACCAACAGAACTCGTTTCTGGCACCTTCCCCGGTGGAGTTGTGCATGGGGTGTGTTTGGAACATTTTGTCAGCAGCCGAGTCCAAAACTCAGCTGTTCCCCATCTCAGCCCAGAAAGCAGGTAGCAAAACTTTTGTGGTGCCTTTCAGCTGCCTACCGGGGTACTGTAAAAACTACCAACAGAACTCGTTTCTGGCACCTTTGCCGGTGGAGTTGTGCATGGGGTGTGTTTGGAACATTTTGTCAGCAGCCGAGTCCAAACTTCAGCTGATCCCCATCTCAGCCCAGAAAGCAGGTAGAAAAACTTTTGTGGTGCCTTTCAGCTGCCTACCGGGGTAGTGTAAAAACTACCAACAGAACTCGTTTCTGGCACCTTCCCCGGTGGAGGTGTGCATGGGGTGTGTTTGGAACATTTTTTCACCAGCCGAGTCCAAAATTCAGCGATTCTCCATCTCAGCCCAGAAAGCAGGTACAACAAGTTTTGTGGTGCCTTTCAGCTGCCTACCGGGGTAGTGTAAAAACTACCAACAGAACTCCTTTCTCGCACCTTCCCCGGTGGAGTTGTGCATGGGGTGTGTTTGTAACATTTTGCCACAAGCCGAGTCCAAAATTCAGCGGTTCCCCATCTCAGCCCAGAAAGCAGGTAGAACAAGTTTTGTGGTGCCTTTCTCTTGCCTACCAGGGTACTGTAAAAACTACCAACAGAACTCGTTTCTGGCACCTTCCCCGGTGGAGTTGTGCATGGGGTGTGTTTGGAACATTTTGTCAGCAGCCGAGTCCAAAACTCAGCTGTTCCCCATCTCAGCCCAGAAAGCAGGTAGCAAAACTTTTGTGGTGCCTTTCAGCTGCCTACCGGGGTAGTGTAAAAACTACCAACAGAACTCGTTTCTGGCACCTTCCCCGGTGGAGCTGTGCATGGGGTGTGTTTGGAACATTTTGTCAGCAGCCGAGTCCAAAACTCAGCTGTTCCCCATCTCAGCCCAGAAAGCAGGTAGCAAAACTTTTGTGGTGCCTTTCAGCTGCCTACCGGGGTAGTGTAAAAACTACCAACAGAACTCGTTTCTGGCACCTTCCCCGGTGGAGCTGTGCATGGGGTGTGTTTGGAACATTTTGTTACCAGCCGACTCCAAAATTCAGCCGTTCCCCATCTCAGCCCAGAAAGCAGGTAGAACAAGTTTTGTGGTGCCTTTCAGCTGCCTACCGGGGTACTGTAAAAACTACCAACAGAACTCATTTCTGGCACCTTCCCCGGTGGAGTTGTGCATGGGGTGTGTTTGGAACATTTTGTCACCAGCCGAGTCCAAAATTCAGCGATTCTCCATCTCAGCCCAGAAAGCAGGTAGAACAAGTTTTGTGGTGCCTTTCAGCTGCCTACCGGGGTAGTGTAAAAACTACCAACAGAACTCGTTTCTGGCACCTTCCCCGGTGGAGTTGTGCATGGGGTGTGTTTGGAACATTTTTTCACCAGCCGAGTCCAAAATTCAGCGATTCTCCATCTCAGCCCAGAAAGCAGGTAGAACAAGTTTTGTGGTGCCTTTCAGCTGCCTACCGGGGTACTGTAAAAACTACCAACAGAACTCGTTTCTGGCACCTTCCCCGGTGGAGCTGTGCATGGGGTGTGTTTGGAACATTTTGTTACCAGCCGAGTCCAAAATTCAGCGATTCCCCATCTAAGCCCATAAAGCAGGTAGAAAAACTTTTGTGGTGCCTTTCAGCTGCCTACCGGGGTAGTGTAAAAACTACCAACAGAACTCGTTTCTGGCACCTTCCCCGGTGGAGTTGTGCATGGGGTGTGTTTGGAACATTTTGTCAGCAGCCGAGTCCAAACTTCAGCTGATCCCCATCTCAGCCCAGAAAGCAGGTAGAACAAGTTTTGTGGTGCCTTTCAGCTGCCTACCGGGGTAGTGTAAAAACTACCAACAGAACTCGTTTCTGGCACCTTCCCCGGTGGAGGTGTGCATGGGGTGTGTTTGGAACATTTTGTCACCAGCCGAGTCCAAAATTCAGCCGTTCCCCATCTCAGCCCAGAAAGCAGGTAGAACAAGTTTTGTAATGCCTTTCAGCTGCCTACCGGGGTAGTGTAAAAACTACCAACAGAACTCGTTTCTGGCACCTTCCCCGGTGGAGTTGTGCATGGGGTGTGTTTGGAACATTTTTTCACCAGCCGATTCCAAAATTCAGCGATTCTCCTCTCAGCCCAGAAAGCAGGTAGAACAAGTTTTGTGGTGCCTTTCTCTTGCCTACCAGGGTACTGTAAAAACTACCAACAGAACTCGTTTCTGGCACCTTCGCCGGTGGAGTTGTGCATGGGGTGTTTTTGGAACATTTTGTCAGCAGCCGAGTCCAAAATTCAGCGATTCCCCATCTCAGCCCAGAAAGCAGGTAGAACAAGTTTTGTGGTGCCTTTCAGCTGCCTACCGGGGTAGTGTAAAAACTACCAACAGAACTCGTTTCTGGCACCTTTCCCGGTGGAGTTGTGCATGGGGTGTGTTTGGAACATTTTTTCACCAGCCGAGTCCAAAATTCAGCGATTCTCCATCTCAGCTCAGAAAGCAGGTAGAACAAGTTTTGTGGTGCCTTTCAGCTGCCTACCGGGGTAGTGTAAAAACTACCAACAGAACTCGTTTCTGGCACCTTCCCCGGTGGAGTTGTGCATGGGGTGTGTTTGGAACATTTTGTTACCAGCCGAGTCCAAAATTCAGCGATTCCCCATCTAAGCCCATAAAGCAGGTAGAAAAACTTTTGTGGTGCCTTTCAGCTGCCTACCGGGGTAGTGTAAAAACTACCAACAGAACTCCTTTCTCGCACCTTCCCCGGTGGAGTTGTGCATGGGGTGTGTTTGGAACATTTTTTCACCAGCCGAGTCCAAACTTCAGCTGATCCCCATCTCAGCCCAGAAAGCAGGTAGAACAAGTTTTGTGGTGCCTTTCAGCTGCCTACCGGGGTAGTGTAAAAACTACCAACAGAACTCGTTTCTGGCACCTTCCCCGGTGGAGTTGTGCATGGGGTGTGTTTGGAACATTTTGTCACCAGCCGAGTCCAAAATTCAGCGGTTCCCCATCTCAGCCCAGAAAGCAGGTAGAACACGTTTTGTAATGCCTTTCAGCTGCCTACCGGGGTACTGTAAAAACTACCAACAGAACTCGTTTCTGGCACCTTTCCCGGTGGAGTTGTGCATGGGGTGTGTTTGGAACATTTTTTCACCAGCCGAGTCCAAAATTCAGCGATTCTCCTCTCAGCCCAGAAAGCAGGTAGAACAAGTTTTGTGGTGCCTTTCTCTTGCCTACCAGGGTACTGTAAAAACTACCAACAGAACTCGTTTCTGGCACCTTCCCCGGTGGAGTTGTGCATGGGGTGTGTTTGGAACATTTTGTCAGCAGCCGAGTCCAAAACTCGGCTGTTCCCCATCTCAGCCCAGAAAGCAGGTAGCAAAACTTTTGTGGTGCCTTTCAGCTGCCTACCGGGGTAGTGTAAAAACTACCAACAGAACTCGTTTCTGGCACCTTCCCCGGTGGAGCTGTGCATGGGGTGTGTTTGGAACATTTTGTCACCAGCCGAGTCCAAAATTCAGCCGTTCCCCATCTCAGCCCAGAAAGCAGGTACAACAAGTTTTGTGGTGCCTTTCAGCTGCCTACCGGGGTAGTGTAAAAACTACCAACAGAACTCGTTTCTGGCACCTTCCCCGGTGGAGGTGTGCATGGGGTGTGTTTGGAACATTTTGTCAGCAGCCGAGTCCAAAATTCAGCGATTCTCCATCTCAGCCCAGAAAGCAGGTAGAACAAGTTTTGTGGTGCCTTTCAGCTGCCTACCGGGGTACTGTAAAAACTACCAACAGAACTCGTTTCTGGCACCTTCCCCGGTGGAGTTGTGCATGGGGTGTGTTTGGAACATTTTGTCACCAGCCGAGTCCAAAATTCAGCCGTTCCCCATCTCAGCCCAGAAAGCAGGTAGAACACGTTTTGTGGTGCCTTTCAGCTGCCTACCGGGGTAGTGTAAAAACTACCAACAGAACTCGTTTCTGGCACCTTCCCCGGTGGAGTTGTCCATGGGGTGTGTTTGGAACATTTTTTCACCAGCCGAGTCCAAAATTCAGCGATTCTCCTCTCAGCCCAGAAAGCAGGTAGAACAAGTTTTGTGGTGCCTTTCTCTTGCCTACCAGGGTACTGTAAAAACTACCAACAGAACTCGTTTCTGGCACCTTCCCCGGTGGAGTTGTGCATGGGGTGTGTTTGGAACATTTTGTCAGCAGCCGAGTCCAAAACTCAGCTGTTCCCCATCTCAGCCCAGAAAGCAGGTAGCAAAACTTTTGTGGTGCCTTTCAGCTGCCTACCGGGGTAGTGTAAAAACTACCAACAGAACTCGTTTCTGGCACCTTTGCCGGTGGAGTTGTGCATGGGGTGTGTTTGGAACATTTTGTCAGCAGCCGAGTCCAAACTTCAGCTGATCCCCATCTCAGCCCAGAAAGCAGGTAGAAAAACTTTTGTGGTGCCTTTCAGCTGCCTACCGGGGTAGTGTAAAAACTACCAACAGAACTCGTTTCTGGCACCTTCCCCGGTGGAGGTGTGCATGGGGTGTGTTTGGAACATTTTTTCACCAGCCGAGTCCAAAATTCAGCGATTCTCCATCTCAGCCCAGAAAGCAGGTACAACAAGTTTTGTGGTGCCTTTCAGCTGCCTACCGGGGTAGTGTAAAAACTACCAACAGAACTCCTTTCTCGCACCTTCCCCGGTGGAGTTGTGCATGGGGTGTGTTTGTAACATTTTGCCACAAGCCGAGTCCAAAATTCAGCGGTTCCCCATCTCAGCCCAGAAAGCAGGTAGAACAAGTTTTGTGGTGCCTTTCTCTTGCCTACCAGGGTACTGTAAAAACTACCAACAGAACTCGTTTCTGGCACCTTCCCCGGTGGAGTTGTGCATGGGGTGTGTTTGGAACATTTTGTCAGCAGCCGAGTCCAAAACTCGGCTGTTCCCCATCTCAGCCCAGAAAGCAGGTAGCAAAACTTTTGTGGTGCCTTTCAGCTGCCTACCGGGGTAGTGTAAAAACTACCAACAGAACTCGTTTCTGGCACCTTCCCCGGTGGAGCTGTGCATGGGGTGTGTTTGGAACATTTTGTCACCAGCCGAGTCCAAAATTCAGCCGTTCCCCATCTCAGCCCAGAAAGCAGGTACAACAAGTTTTGTGGTGCCTTTCAGCTGCCTACCGGGGTAGTGTAAAAACTACCAACAGAACTCGTTTCTGGCACCTTCCCCGGTGGAGGTGTGCATGGGGTGTGTTTGGAACATTTTGTCACCAGCCGAGTCCAAAACTCAGCTGTTCCCCATCTCAGCCCAGAAAGCAGGTAGAACAAGTTTTGTGGTGCCTTTCAGCTGCCTACCGGGGTACTGTAAAAACTACCAACAGAACTCGTTTCTGGCACCTTCCCCGGTGGAGTTGTGCATGGGGTGTGTTTGGAACATTTTGTCACCAGCCGAGTCCAAAATTCAGCCGTTCCCCATCTCAGCCCAGAAAGCAGGTAGAACACGTTTTGTGGTGCCTTTCAGCTGCCTACCGGGGTAGTGTAAAAACTACCAACAGAACTCGTTTCTGGCACCTTTGCCGGTGGAGTTGTCCATGGGGTGTGTTTGGAACATTTTTTCACCAGCCGAGTCCAAAATTCAGCGATTCTCCTCTCAGCCCAGAAAGCAGGTAGAACAAGTTTTGTGGTGCCTTTCTCTTGCCTACCAGGGTACTGTAAAAACTACCAACAGAACTCGTTTCTGGCACCTTCCCCGGTGGAGTTGTGCATGGGGTGTGTTTGGAACATTTTGTCAGCAGCCGAGTCCAAAACTCAGCTGTTCCCCATCTCAGCCCAGAAAGCAGGTAGCAAAACTTTTGTGGTGCCTTTCAGCTGCCTACCGGGGTAGTGTAAAAACTACCAACAGAACTCGTTTCTGGCACCTTTGCCGGTGGAGTTGTGCATGGGGTGTGTTTGGAACATTTTGTCAGCAGCCGAGTCCAAACTTCAGCTGATCCCCATCTCAGCCCAGAAAGCAGGTAGAAAAACTTTTGTGGTGCCTTTCAGCTGCCTACCGGGGTAGTGTAAAAACTACCAACAGAACTCGTTTCTGGCACCTTCCCCGGTGGAGGTGTGCATGGGGTGTGTTTGGAACATTTTTTCACCAGCCGAGTCCAAAATTCAGCGATTCTCCATCTCAGCCCAGAAAGCAGGTACAACAAGTTTTGTGGTGCCTTTCAGCTGCCTACCGGGGTAGTGTAAAAACTACCAACAGAACTCCTTTCTCGCACCTTCCCCGGTGGAGTTGTGCATGGGGTGTGTTTGTAACATTTTGCCACAAGCCGAGTCCAAAATTCAGCGGTTCCCCATCTCAGCCCAGAAAGCAGGTAGAACAAGTTTTGTGGTGCCTTTCTCTTGCCTACCAGGGTACTGTAAAAACTACCAACAGAACTCGTTTCTGGCACCTTCCCCGGTGGAGTTGTGCATGGGGTGTGTTTGGAACATTTTGTCAGCAGCCGAGTCCAAAACTCAGCTGTTCCCCATCTCAGCCCAGAAAGCAGGTAGCAAAACTTTTGTGGTGCCTTTCAGCTGCCTACCGGGGTAGTGTAAAAACTACCAACAGAACTCGTTTCTGGCACCTTCCCCGGTGGAGCTGTGCATGGGGTGTGTTTGGAACATTTTGTCAGCAGCCGAGTCCAAACTTCAGCTGATCCCCATCTCAGCCCAGAAAGCAGGTAGAACAAGTTTTGTGGTGCCTTTCAGCTGCCTACCGGGGTACTGTAAAAACTACCAACAGAACTCGTTTCTGGCACCTTCCCCAGTGGAGGTGTGCATGGGGTGTGTTTGGAACATTTTGTCACCAGCCGAGTCCAAAATTCAGCGATTCTCCTCTCAGCCCAGAAAGCAGGTAGAACAAGTTTTGTGGTGCCTTTCTCTTGCCTACCAGGGTACTGTAAAAACTACCAACAGAACTCGTTTCTGGCACCTTCCCCGGTGGAGTTGTGCATGGGGTGTGTTTGGAACATTTTGTCAGCAGCCGAGTCCAAAACTCAGCTGTTCCCCATCTCAGCCCAGAAAGCAGGTAGCAAAACTTTTGTGGTGCCTTTCAGCTGCCTACCGGGGTAGTGTAAAAACTACCAACAGAACTCGTTTCTGGCACCTTTGCCGGTGGAGTTGTGCATGGGGTGTGTTTGGAACATTTTGTCAGCAGCCGAGTCCAAACTTCAGCTGATCCCCATCTCAGCCCAGAAAGCAGGTAGAAAAACTTTTGTGGTGCCTTTCAGCTGCCTACCGGGGTAGTGTAAAAACTACCAACAGAACTCGTTTCTGGCACCTTCCCCGGTGGAGGTGTGCATGGGGTGTGTTTGGAACATTTTTTCACCAGCCGAGTCCAAAATTCAGCGATTCTCCATCTCAGCCCAGAAAGCAGGTACAACAAGTTTTGTGGTGCCTTTCAGCTGCCTACCGGGGTAGTGTAAAAACTACCAACAGAACTCCTTTCTCGCACCTTCCCCGGTGGAGTTGTGCATGGGGTGTGTTTGTAACATTTTGCCACAAGCCGAGTCCAAAATTCAGCGGTTCCCCATCTCAGCCCAGAAAGCAGGTAGAACAAGTTTTGTGGTGCCTTTCTCTTGCCTACCAGGGTACTGTAAAAACTACCAACAGAACTCGTTTCTGGCACCTTCCCCGGTGGAGTTGTGCATGGGGTGTGTTTGGAACATTTTGTCAGCAGCCGAGTCCAAACTTCAGCTGATCCCCATCTCAGCCCAGAAAGCAGGTAGAAAAACTTTTGTGGTGCCTTTCAGCTGCCTACCGGGGTAGTGTAAAAACTACCAACAGAACTCGTTTCTGGCACCTTCCCCGGTGGAGGTGTGCATGGGGTGTGTTTGGAACATTTTTTCACCAGCCGAGTCCAAAATTCAGCGATTCTCCATCTCAGCCCAGAAAGCAGGTACAACAAGTTTTGTGGTGCCTTTCAGCTGCCTACCGGGGTAGTGTAAAAACTACCAACAGAACTCCTTTCTCGCACCTTCCCCGGTGGAGTTGTGCATGGGGTGTGTTTGTAACATTTTGCCACAAGCCGAGTCCAAAATTCAGCGGTTCCCCATCTCAGCCCAGAAAGCAGGTAGAACAAGTTTTGTGGTGCCTTTCTCTTGCCTACCAGGGTACTGTAAAAACTACCAACAGAACTCGTTTCTGGCACCTTCCCCGGTGGAGTTGTGCATGGGGTGTGTTTGGAACATTTTGTCAGCAGCCGAGTCCAAAACTCGGCTGTTCCCCATCTCAGCCCAGAAAGCAGGTAGCAAAACTTTTGTGGTGCCTTTCAGCTGCCTACCGGGGTAGTGTAAAAACTACCAACAGAACTCGTTTCTGGCACCTTCCCCGGTGGAGCTGTGCATGGGGTGTGTTTGGAACATTTTGTCACCAGCCGAGTCCAAAATTCAGCCGTTCCCCATCTCAGCCCAGAAAGCAGGTACAACAAGTTTTGTGGTGCCTTTCAGCTGCCTACCGGGGTAGTGTAAAAACTACCAACAGAACTCGTTTCTGGCACCTTCCCCGGTGGAGGTGTGCATGGGGTGTGTTTGGAACATTTTGTCACCAGCCGAGTCCAAAACTCAGCTGTTCCCCATCTCAGCCCAGAAAGCAGGTAGAACAAGTTTTGTGGTGCCTTTCAGCTGCCTACCGGGGTACTGTAAAAACTACCAACAGAACTCGTTTCTGGCACCTTCCCCGGTGGAGTTGTGCATGGGGTGTGTTTGGAACATTTTGTCACCAGCCGAGTCCAAAATTCAGCCGTTCCCCATCTCAGCCCAGAAAGCAGGTAGAACACGTTTTGTGGTGCCTTTCAGCTGCCTACCGGGGTAGTGTAAAAACTACCAACAGAACTCGTTTCTGGCACCTTCCCCGGTGGAGTTGTCCATGGGGTGTGTTTGGAACATTTTTTCACCAGCCGAGTCCAAAATTCAGCGATTCTCCTCTCAGCCCAGAAAGCAGGTAGAACAAGTTTTGTGGTGCCTTTCTCTTGCCTACCAGGGTACTGTAAAAACTACCAACAGAACTCGTTTCTGGCACCTTCCCCGGTGGAGTTGTGCATGGGGTGTGTTTGGAACATTTTGTCAGCAGCCGAGTCCAAAACTCAGCTGTTCCCCATCTCAGCCCAGAAAGCAGGTAGCAAAACTTTTGTGGTGCCTTTCAGCTGCCTACCGGGGTAGTGTAAAAACTACCAACAGAACTCGTTTCTGGCACCTTTGCCGGTGGAGTTGTGCATGGGGTGTGTTTGGAACATTTTGTCAGCAGCCGAGTCCAAACTTCAGCTGATCCCCATCTCAGCCCAGAAAGCAGGTAGAAAAACTTTTGTGGTGCCTTTCAGCTGCCTACCGGGGTAGTGTAAAAACTACCAACAGAACTCGTTTCTGGCACCTTCCCCGGTGGAGGTGTGCATGGGGTGTGTTTGGAACATTTTTTCACCAGCCGAGTCCAAAATTCAGCGATTCTCCATCTCAGCCCAGAAAGCAGGTACAACAAGTTTTGTGGTGCCTTTCAGCTGCCTACCGGGGTAGTGTAAAAACTACCAACAGAACTCCTTTCTCGCACCTTCCCCGGTGGAGTTGTGCATGGGGTGTGTTTGTAACATTTTGCCACAAGCCGAGTCCAAAATTCAGCGGTTCCCCATCTCAGCCCAGAAAGCAGGTAGAACAAGTTTTGTGGTGCCTTTCTCTTGCCTACCAGGGTACTGTAAAAACTACCAACAGAACTCGTTTCTGGCACCTTCCCCGGTGGAGTTGTGCATGGGGTGTGTTTGGAACATTTTGTCAGCAGCCGAGTCCAAAACTCAGCTGTTCCCCATCTCAGCCCAGAAAGCAGGTAGCAAAACTTTTGTGGTGCCTTTCAGCTGCCTACCGGGGTAGTGTAAAAACTACCAACAGAACTCGTTTCTGGCACCTTCCCCGGTGGAGCTGTGCATGGGGTGTGTTTGGAACATTTTGTCAGCAGCCGAGTCCAAACTTCAGCTGATCCCCATCTCAGCCCAGAAAGCAGGTAGAACAAGTTTTGTGGTGCCTTTCAGCTGCCTACCGGGGTACTGTAAAAACTACCAACAGAACTCGTTTCTGGCACCTTCCCCAGTGGAGGTGTGCATGGGGTGTGTTTGGAACATTTTGTCACCAGCCGAGTCCAAAATTCAGCGATTCTCCTCTCAGCCCAGAAAGCAGGTAGAACAAGTTTTGTGGTGCCTTTCTCTTGCCTACCAGGGTACTGTAAAAACTACCAACAGAACTCGTTTCTGGCACCTTCCCCGGTGGAGTTGTGCATGGGGTGTGTTTGGAACATTTTGTCAGCAGCCGAGTCCAAAACTCAGCTGTTCCCCATCTCAGCCCAGAAAGCAGGTAGCAAAACTTTTGTGGTGCCTTTCAGCTGCCTACCGGGGTACTGTAAAAACTACCAACAGAACTCGTTTCTGGCACCTTTGCCGGTGGAGTTGTGCATGGGGTGTGTTTGGAACATTTTGTCAGCAGCCGAGTCCAAACTTCAGCTGATCCCCATCTCAGCCCAGAAAGCAGGTAGAAAAACTTTTGTGGTGCCTTTCAGCTGCCTACCGGGGTAGTGTAAAAACTACCAACAGAACTCGTTTCTGGCACCTTCCCCGGTGGAGGTGTGCATGGGGTGTGTTTGGAACATTTTTTCACCAGCCGAGTCCAAAATTCAGCGATTCTCCATCTCAGCCCAGAAAGCAGGTACAACAAGTTTTGTGGTGCCTTTCAGCTGCCTACCGGGGTAGTGTAAAAACTACCAACAGAACTCCTTTCTCGCACCTTCCCCGGTGGAGTTGTGCATGGGGTGTGTTTGTAACATTTTGCCACAAGCCGAGTCCAAAATTCAGCGGTTCCCCATCTCAGCCCAGAAAGCAGGTAGAACAAGTTTTGTGGTGCCTTTCTCTTGCCTACCAGGGTACTGTAAAAACTACCAACAGAACTCGTTTCTGGCACCTTCCCCGGTGGAGTTGTGCATGGGGTGTGTTTGGAACATTTTGTCAGCAGCCGAGTCCAAAACTCAGCTGTTCCCCATCTCAGCCCAGAAAGCAGGTAGCAAAACTTTTGTGGTGCCTTTCAGCTGCCTACCGGGGTAGTGTAAAAACTACCAACAGAACTCGTTTCTGGCACCTTCCCCGGTGGAGCTGTGCATGGGGTGTGTTTGGAACATTTTGTTACCAGCCGACTCCAAAATTCAGCCGTTCCCCATCTCAGCCCAGAAAGCAGGTAGAACAAGTTTTGTGGTGCCTTTCAGCTGCCTACCGGGGTACTGTAAAAACTACCAACAGAACTCATTTCTGGCACCTTCCCCGGTGGAGTTGTGCATGGGGTGTGTTTGGAACATTTTTTCACCAGCCGAGTCCAAAATTCAGCGATTCTCCATCTCAGCCCAGAAAGCAGGTAGAACAAGTTTTGTGGTGCCTTTCAGCTGCCTACCGGGGTAGTGTAAAAACTACCAACAGAACTCGTTTCTGGCACCTTCCCCGGTGGAGTTGTGCATGGGGTGTGTTTGGAACATTTTGTCAGCAGCCGAGTCCAAAATTCAGCGATTCTCCATCTCAGCCCAGAAAGCAGGTAGAACAAGTTTTGTGGTGCCTTTCAGCTGCCTACCGGGGTACTGTAAAAACTACCAACAGAACTCGTTTCTGGCACCTTCCCCGGTGGAGCTGTGCATGGGGTGTGTTTGGAACATTTTGTTACCAGCCGAGTCCAAAATTCAGCGATTCCCCATCTAAGCCCATAAAGCAGGTAGCAAAACTTTTGTGGTGCCTTTCAGCTGCCTACCGGGGTAGTGTAAAAACTACCAACAGAACTCGTTTCTGGCACCTTCCCCGGTGGAGTTGTGCATGGGGTGTGTTTGGAACATTTTGTCAGCAGCCGAGTCCAAACTTCAGCTGATCCCCATCTCAGCCCAGAAAGCAGGTACAACAAGTTTTGTGGTGCCTTTCAGCTGCCTACCGGGGTAGTGTAAAACCTACCAACAGAACTCGTTTCTGGCACCTTCCCCGGTGGAGGTGTGCATGGGGTGTGTTTGGAACATTTTGTCACCAGCCGAGTCCAAAATTCAGCCGTTCCCCATCTCAGCCCAGAAAGCAGGTAGAACAAGTTTTGTAATGCCTTTCAGCTGCCTACCGGGGTAGTGTAAAAACTACCAACAGAACTCGTTTCTGGCACCTTCCCCGGTGGAGTTGTGCATGGGGTGTGTTTGGAACATTTTTTCACCAGCCGATTCCAAAATTCAGCGATTCTCCTCTCAGCCCAGAAAGCAGGTAGAACAAGTTTTGTGGTGCCTTTCTCTTGCCTACCAGGGTACTGTAAAAACTACCAACAGAACTCGTTTCTGGCACCTTCGCCGGTGGAGTTGTGCATGGGGTGTTTTTGGAACATTTTGTCAGCAGCCGAGTCCAAAATTCAGCGATTCCCCATCTCAGCCCAGAAAGCAGGTAGAACACGTTTTGTGGTGCCTTTCAGCTGCCTACCGGGGTAGTGTAAAAACTACCAACAGAACTCGTTTCTGGCACCTTTCCCGGTGGAGTTGTGCATGGGGTGTGTTTGGAACATTTTTTTACCAGCCGAGTCCAAAATTCAGCGATTCTCCATCTCAGCTCAGAAAGCAGGTAGAACAAGTTTTGTGGTGCCTTTCAGCTGCCTACCGGGGTAGTGTAAAAACTACCAACAGAACTCGTTTCTGGCACCTTCCCCGGTGGAGTTGTGCATGGGGTGTGTTTGGAACATTTTGTTACCAGCCGAGTCCAAAATTCAGCGATTCCCCATGTAAGCCCATAAAGCAGGTAGAAAAACTTTTGTGGTGCCTTTCAGCTGCCTACCGGGGTAGTGTAAAAACTACCAACAGAACTCCTTTCTCGCACCTTCCCCGGTGGAGTTGTGCATGGGGTGTGTTTGGAACATTTTTTCACCAGCCGAGTCCAAACTTCAGCTGATCCCCATCTCAGCCCAGAAAGCAGGTAGAACAAGTTTTGTGGTGCCTTTCAGCTGCCTACCGGGGTAGTGTAAAAACTACCAACAGAACTCGTTTCTGGCACCTTCCCCGGTGGAGGTGTGCATGGGGTGTGTTTGGAACATTTTGTCACCAGCCGAGTCCAAAATTCAGCCGTTCCCCATCTCAGCCCAGAAAGCAGGTAGAACAAGTTTTGTAATGCCTTTCAGCTGCCTACCGGGGTACTGTAAAAACTACCAACAGAACTCGTTTCTGGCACCTTTCCCGGTGGAGTTGTCCATGGGGTGTGTTTGGAACATTTTTTCACCAGCCGAGTCCAAAATTCAGCGATTCTCCTCTCAGCCCAGAAAGCAGGTAGAACAAGTTTTGTGGTGCCTTTCTCTTGCCTACCAGGGTACTGTAAAAACTACCAACAGAACTCGTTTCTGGCACCTTCCCCGGTGGAGTTGTGCATGGGGTGTGTTTGGAACATTTTGTCAGCAGCCGAGTCCAAAACTCAGCTGTTCCCCATCTCAGCCCAGAAAGCAGGTAGCAAAACTTTTGTGGTGCCTTTCAGCTGCCTACCGGGGTAGTGTAAAAACTACCAACAGAACTCGTTTCTGGCACCTTCCCCGGTGGAGCTGTGCATGGGGTGTGTTTGGAACATTTTGTCACCAGCCGAGTCCAAAATTCAGCGATTCTCCTCTCAGCCCAGAAAGCAGGTAGAACAAGTTTTGTGGTGCCTTTCAGCTGCCTACCGGGGTAGTGTAAAAACTACCAACAGAACTCGTTTCTGGCACCTTCCCCGGTGGAGTTGTGCATGGGGTGTGTTTGGAACATTTTTTCACCAGCCGAGTCCAAAATTCAGCGATTCTCCATCTCAGCCCAGAAAGCAGGTAGAACAAGTTTTGTGGTGCCTTTCAGCTGCCTACCGGGGTACTGTAAAAACTACCAACAGAACTCCTTTCTCGCACCTTCCCCGGTGGAGTTGTGCATGGGGTGTGTTTGGAACATTTTGTCACCAGCCGAGTCCAAAATTCAGCCGTTCCCCATCTCAGCCCAGAAAGCAGGTAGAACACGTTTTGTGGTGCCTTTCAGCTGCCTACCGGGGTAGTGTAAAAACTACCAACAGAACTCGTTTCTGGCACCTTCCCCGGTGGAGTTGTCCATGGGGTGTGTTTGGAACATTTTTTCACCAGCCGAGTCCAAAATTCAGCGATTCTCCTCTCAGCCCAGAAAGCAGGTAGAACAAGTTTTGTGGTGCCTTTCTCTTGCCTACCAGGGTACTGTAAAAACTACCAACAGAACTCGTTTCTGGCACCTTCCCCGGTGGAGTTGTGCATGGGGTGTGTTTGGAACATTTTGTCAGCAGCCGAGTCCAAAACTCAGCTGTTCCCCATCTCAGCCCAGAAAGCAGGTAGCAAAACTTTTGTGGTGCCTTTCAGCTGCCTACCGGGGTAGTGTAAAAACTACCAACAGAACTCGTTTCTGGCACCTTCCCCGGTGGAGCTGTGCATGGGGTGTGTTTGGAACATTTTTTTACCAGCCGAGTCCAAAATTCAGCCGTTCCCCATCTCAGCCCAGAAAGCAGGTACAACAAGTTTTGTGGTGCCTTTCAGCTGCCTACCGGGGTAGTGTAAAAACTACCAACAGAACTCGTTTCTGGCACCTTCCCCGGTGGAGTTGTGCATGGGGTGTGTTTGGAACATTTTGTCAGCAGCCGAGTCCAAAACTCAGCGGTTCCCCATCTCAGCCCAGAAAGCAGGTAGAACAAGTTTTGTGGTGCCTTTCAGCTGCCTACCAGGGTACTGTAAAAACTACCAACAGAACTCGTTTCTGGCACCTTCCCCGGTGGAGTTGTGCATGGGGTGTGTTTGGAACATTTTGTCACCAGCCGAGTCCAAAACTCAGCTGTTCCCCATCTCAGCCCAGAAAGCAGGTAGCAAAACTTTTGTGGTGCCTTTCAGCTGCCTACCGGGGTAGTGTAAAAACTACCAACAGAACTCGTTTCTGGCACCTTCCCCGGTGGAGCTGTGCATGGGGTGTGTTTGGAACATTTTGTTACCAGCCGAGTCCAAAATTCAGCCGTTCCCCATCTCAGCCCAGAAAGCAGGTACAACAAGTTTTGTGGTGCCTTTCAGCTGCCTACCGGGGTACTGTAAAAACTACCAACAGAACTCGTTTCTGGCACCTTCCCCGGTGGAGTTGTGCATGGGGTGTGTTTGGAACATTTTGTCAGCAGCCGAGTCCAAACTTCAGCTGATCCCCATCTCAGCCCAGAAAGCAGGTAGAACAAGTTTTGTGGTGCCTTTCAGCTGCCTACCGGGGTAGTGTAAAAACTACCAACAGAACTCGTTTCTGGCACCTTCCCCGGTGGAGCTGTGCATGGGGTGTGTTTGGAACATTTTGTCACCAGCCGAGTCCAAAATTCAGCCGTTCCCCATCTCAGCCCAGAAAGCAGGTAGAACAAGTTTTGTAATGCCTTTCAGCTGCCTACCGGGGTAGTGTAAAAACTACCAACAGAACTCGTTTCTGGCACCTTCCCCGGTGGAGTTGTGCATGGGGTGTGTTTGGAACATTTTTTCACCAGCCGATTCCAAAATTCAGCGATTCTCCTCTCAGCCCAGAAAGCAGGTAGAACAAGTTTTGTGGTGCCTTTCTCTTGCCTACCAGGGTACTGTAAAAACTACCAACAGAACTCGTTTCTGGCACCTTCGCCGGTGGAGTTGTGCATGGGGTGTTTTTGGAACATTTTGTCAGCAGCCGAGTCCAAAATTCAGCGATTCCCCATCTCAGCCCAGAAAGCAGGTAGAACACGTTTTGTGGTGCCTTTCAGCTGCCTACCGGGGTAGTGTAAAAACTACCAACAGAACTCGTTTCTGGCACCTTTCCCGGTGGAGTTGTGCATGGGGTGTGTTTGGAACATTTTTTTACCAGCCGAGTCCAAAATTCAGCGATTCTCCATCTCAGCTCAGAAAGCAGGTAGAACAAGTTTTGTGGTGCCTTTCAGCTGCCTACCGGGGTAGTGTAAAAACTACCAACAGAACTCGTTTCTGGCACCTTCCCCGGTGGAGTTGTGCATGGGGTGTGTTTGGAACATTTTGTTACCAGCCGAGTCCAGACTTCAGCGATTCCCCATCTAAGCCCATAAAGCAGGTAGAAAAACTTTTGTGGTGCCTTTCAGCTGCCTACCGGGGTAGTGTAAAAACTACCAACAGAACTCCTTTCTCGCACCTTCCCCGGTGGAGTTGTGCATGGGGTGTGTTTGGAACATTTTTTCACCAGCCGAGTCCAAACTTCAGCTGATCCCCATCTCAGCCCAGAAAGCAGGTAGAACAAGTTTTGTGGTGCCTTTCAGCTGCCTACCGGGGTAGTGTAAAAACTACCAACAGAACTCGTTTCTGGCACCTTCCCCGGTGGAGCTGTGCATGGGGTGTGTTTGGAACATTTTGTCACCAGCCGAGTCCAAAATTCAGCCGTTCCCCATCTCAGCCCAGAAAGCAGGTAGAACAAGTTTTGTAATGCCTTTCAGCTGCCTACCGGGGTACTGTAAAAACTACCAACAGAACTCGTTTCTGGCACCTTCCCCGGTGGAGTTGTGCATGGGGTGTGTTTGGAACATTTTTTCACCAGCCGAGTCCAAAATTCAGCGATTCTCCTCTCAGCCCAGAAAGCAGGTAGAACAAGTTTTGTGGTGCCTTTCTCTTGCCTACCAGGGTACTGTAAAAACTACCAACAGAACTCGTTTCTGGCACCTTCCCCGGTGGAGTTGTGCATGGGGTGTGTTTGGAACATTTTGTCAGCAGCCGAGTCCAAAACTCAGCTGTTCCCCATCTCAGCCCAGAAAGCAGGTAGCAAAACTTTTGTGGTGCCTTTCAGCTGCCTACCGGGGTAGTGTAAAAACTACCAACAGAACTCGTTTCTGGCACCTTCCCCGGTGGAGCTGTGCATGGGGTGTGTTTGGAACATTTTGTCACCAGCCGAGTCCAAAATTCAGCGATTCTCCTCTCAGCCCAGAAAGCAGGTAGAACAAGTTTTGTGGTGCCTTTCAGCTGCCTACCGGGGTACTGTAAAAACTACCAACAGAACTCGTTTCTGGCACCTTCCCCGGTGGAGTTGTGCATGGGGTGTGTTTGGAACATTTTTTCACCAGCCGAGTCCAAAATTCAGCGATTCTCCATCTCAGCCCAGAAAGCAGGTAGAACAAGTTTTGTGGTGCCTTTCAGCTGCCTACCGGGGTACTGTAAAAACTACCAACAGAACTCCTTTCTCGCACCTTCCCCGGTGGAGTTGTGCATGGGGTGTGTTTGGAACATTTTGTCACCAGCCGAGTCCAAAATTCAGCCGTTCCCCATCTCAGCCCAGAAAGCAGGTAGAACAAGTTTTGTGGTGCCTTTCAGCTGCCTACCGGGGTAGTGTAAAAACTACCAACAGAACTCGTTTCTGGCACCTTCCCCGGTGGAGTTGTGCATGGGGTGTGTTTGGAACATTTTTTCACCAGCCGAGTCCAAAATTCAGCGATTCTCCTCTCAGCCCAGAAAGCAGGTAGAACAAGTTTTGTGGTGCCTTTCTCTTGCCTACCAGGGTACTGTAAAAACTACCAACAGAACTCGTTTCTGGCACCTTCCCCGGTGGAGTTGTGCATGGGGTGTGTTTGGAACATTTTGTCAGCAGCCGAGTCCAAAACTCAGCTGTTCCCCATCTCAGCCCAGAAAGCAGGTAGCAAAACTTTTGTGGTGCCTTTCAGCTGCCTACCGGGGTAGTGTAAAAACTACCAACAGAACTCGTTTCTGGCACCTTCCCCGGTGGAGCTGTGCATGGGGTGTGTTTGGAACATTTTGTTACCAGCCGAGTCCAAAATTCAGCCGTTCCCCATCTCAGCCCAGAAAGCAGGTACAACAAGTTTTGTGGTGCCTTTCAGCTGCCTACCGGGGTAGTGTAAAAACTACCAACAGAACTCGTTTCTGGCACCTTCCCCGGTGGAGTTGTGCATGGGGTGTGTTTGGAACATTTTGTCAGCAGCCGAGTCCAGACTTCAGCGATTCCCCATCTCAGCCCAGAAAGCAGGTAGAACAAGTTTTGTGGTGCCTTTCAGCTGCCTACCGGGGTACTGTAAAAACTACCAACAGAACTCGTTTCTGGCACCTTCCCCGGTGGAGTTGTGCATGGGGTGTGTTTGGAACATTTTGTCAGCAGCCGAGTCCAAAACTCAGCTGTTCCCCATCTCAGCCCAGAAAGCAGGTAGCAAAACTTTTGTGGTGCCTTTCAGCTGCCTACCGGGATAGTGTAAAAACTACCAACAGAACTCGTTTCTGGCACCTTTGCCGGTGGAGTTGTGCATGGGGTGTGTTTGGAACATTTTGTTAACAGCCGAGTCCAAAATTCAGCCGTTCCCCATCTCAGCCCATAAAGCAGGTAGAACAAGTTTTGTGGTGCCTTTCAGCTGCCTACCGGGGTACTGTAAAAACTACCAGGAGAACTCGTTTCTGGCACCTTCCCCGGTGGAGTTGTGCATGGGGTGTGTTTGGAACATTTTGTCACCAGCCGAGTCCAAAATTCAGCGATTCCCCATCTCAGCCCAGAAAGCAGGTACAACAAGTTTTGTGGTGCCTTTCAGCTGCCTACCGGGGTAGTGTAAAAACTACCAACAGAACTCGTTTCTGGCACCTTCCCCGGTGGAGTTGTGCATGGGGTGTGTTTGGAACATTTTTTCACCAGCCGAGTCCAAAATTCAGCGATTCTCCATCTCAGCCCAGAAAGCAGGTAGAACAAGTTTTGTGGTGCCTTTCAGCTGCCTACCAGGGTACTGTAAAAACTACCAACAGAACTCGTTTCTGGCACCTTCCCCGGTGGAGCTGTGCATGGGGTGTGTTTGGAACATTTTGTTACCAGCCGAGTCCAAAATTCAGCGATTCCCCATCTAAGCCCATAAAGCAGGTAGAAAAACTTTTGTGGTGCCTTTCAGCTGCCTACCGGGGTAGTGTAAAAACTACCAACAGAACTCGTTTCTGGCACCTTCCCCGGTGGAGTTGTGCATGGGGTGTGTTTGGAACATTTTGTCAGCAGCCGAGTCCAAAACTCAGCTGTTCCCCATCTCAGCCCAGAAAGCAGGTAGCAAAACTTTTGTGGTGCCTTTCAGCTGCCTACCGGGGTAGTGTAAAAACTACCAACAGAACTCGTTTCTGGCACCTTCCCCGGTGGAGCTGTGCATGGGGTGTGTTTGGAACATTTTGTTACCAGCCGAGTCCAAAATTCAGCCGTTCCCCATCTCAGCCCAGAAAGCAGGTAGAACAAGTTTTGTGGTGCCTTTCAGCTGCCTACCGGGGTAGTGTAAAAACTACCAACAGAACTCCTTTCTGGCACCTTCCCCGGTGGAGGTGTGCATGGGGTGTGTTTGGAACATTTTGTCAGCAGCCGAGTCCAAAATTCAGCGATTCCCCATCTCAGCCCAGAAAGCAGGTAGAACAAGTTTTGTGGTGCCTTTCAGCTGCCTACCGGGGTAGTGTAAAAACTACCAACAGAACTCGTTTCTGGCACCTTCCTCGGTGGAGTTGTGCATGGGGTGTGTTTGGAACATTTTTTCACCAGCCGAGTCCAAAATTCAGCGATTCTCCATCTCAGCCCAGAAAGCAGGTAGAACAAGTTTTGTGGTGCCTTTCTCTTGCCTACCAGGGTACTGTAAAAACTACCAACAGAACTCGTTTCTGGCACCTTCCCCGGTGGAGGTGTGCATGGGGTGTGTTTGGAACATTTTGTCACCAGCCGAGTCCAAAATTCAGCCGTTCCCCATCTCAGCCCAGAAAGCAGGTAGAACAAGTTTTGTGGTGCCTTTCAGCTGCCTACCGGGGTAGTGTAAAAACTACCAACAGAACTCCTTTCTTGCACCTTCCCCGGTGGAGTTGTGCATGGGGTGTGTTTGGAACATTTTGTCAGCAGCCGAGTCCAAACTTCAGCTGATCCCCATCTCAGCCCAGAAAGCAGGTACAACAAGTTTTGTGGTGCCTTTCAGCTGCCTACCGGGGTAGTGTAAAAACTACCAACAGAACTCGTTTCTGGCACCTTCCCCGGTGGAGGTGTGCATGGGGTGTGTTTGGAACATTTTGTCACCAGCCGAGTCCAAAATTCAGCCGTTCCCCATCTCAGCCCAGAAAGCAGGTAGAACAAGTTTTGTAATGCCTTTCAGCTGCCTACCGGGGTAGTGTAAAAACTACCAACAGAACTCGTTTCTGGCACCTTTCCCGGTGGAGTTGTGCATGGGGTGTGTTTGGAACATTTGTCAGCAGCCGAATCCAAAATTCAGCGATTCTCCTCTCAGCCCAGAAAGCAGGTAGAACAAGTTTTGTGGTGCCTTTCTCTTGCCTACCAGGGTACTGTAAAAACTACCAACAGAACTCGTTTCTGGCACCTTCCCCGGTGGAGTTGTGCATGGGGTGTGTTTGGAACATTTTGTCAGCAGCCGAGTCCAAAACTCAGCTGTTCCCCATCTCAGCCCAGAAAGCAGGTAGCAAAACTTTTGTGGTGCCTTTCAGCTGCCTACCGGGGTAGTGTAAAAACTACCAACAGAACTCGTTTCTGGCACCTTCCCCGGTGGAGCTGTGCATGGGGTGTGTTTGGAACATTTTGTTACCAGCCGAGTCCAAAACTCAGCCGTTCCCCATCTCAGCCCAGAAAGCAGGTAGAACAAATTTTGTGGTGCCTTTCAGCTGCCTACCGGGGTACTGTAAAAACTACCAACAGAACTCGTTTCTGGCACCTTCCCCGGTGGAGTTGTGCATGGGGTGTGTTTGGAACATTTTGTCACCAGCCGAGTCCAAACTTCAGCGATTCCCCATCTCAGCCCAGAAAGCAGGTAGAACAAGTTTTGTGGTGCCTTTCAGCTGCCTACCGGGGTACTGTAAAAACTACCAACAGAACTCGTTTCTGGCACCTTCCCCGGTGGAGTTGTGCATGGGGTGTGTTTGGAACATTTTGTCAGCAGCCGAGTCCAAAACTCAGCCGTTCCCCATCTCAGCCCAGAAAGCAGGTAGAACAAGTTTTGTGGTGCCTTTCAGCTGCCTACCGGGGTACTGTAAAAACTACCAACAGAACTCGTTTCTGGCACCTTCCCCGGTGGAGTTGTGCATGGGGTGTGTTTGGAACATTTTGTCACCAGCCGAGTCCAAAATTCAGCGATTCCCCATCTCAGCCCAGAAAGCAGGTAGAACAAGTTTTGTGGTGCCTTTCAGCTGCCTACCGGGGTACTGTAAAAACTACCAACAGAACTCGTTTCTGGCACCTTTCCCGGTGGAGTTGTGCATGGGGTGTGTTTGGAACATTTTGTCAGCAGCCGAGTCCAAAATTCAGCGATTCTCCATCTCAGCCCAGAAAGCAGGTAGAACAAGTTTTGTGGTGCCTTTCAGGTGCCTACCAGGGTACTGTAAAAACTACCAACAGAACTCGTTTCTGGCACCTTCCCCGGTGGAGCTGTGCATGGGGTGTGTTTGGAACATTTTGTTACCAGCCGAGTCCAAAACTCAGCTGTTCCCCATCTCAGCCCAGAAAGCAGGTAGAAAAACTTTTGTGGTGCCTTTCTCTTGCCTACCAGGGTACTGTAAAAACTACCAACAGAACTCGTTTCTGGCACCTTCCCCGGTGGAGTTGTGCATGGGGTGTGTTTGGAACATTTTGTCAGCAGCCGAGTCCAAAACTCAGCTGTTCCCCATCTCACCCCAGAAAGCAGGTAGAACAAGTTTTGTGGTGCCTTTCAGCTGCCTACCGGGGTACTGTAAAAACTACCAACAGAACTCGCTTCTGGCACCTTCCCCGGTGGAGCTGTGCATGGGGTGTGTTTGGAACATTTTGTTACCAGCCGAGTCCAAAATTCAGCCGTTCCCCATCTCAGCCCAGAAAGCAGGTACAACAAGTTTTGTGGTGCCTTTCAGCTGCCTACCGGGGTACTGTAAAAACTACCAACAGAACTCGTTTCTGGCACCTTCCCCGGTGGAGTTGTGCATGGGGTGTGTTTGGAACATTTTGTCAGCAGCCGAGTCCAAACTTCAGCTGATCCCCATCTCAGCCCAGAAAGCAGGTACAACAAGTTTTGTGGTGCCTTTCAGCTGCCTACCGGGGTAGTGTAAAAACTACCAACAGAACTCGTTTCTGGCACCTTCCCCGGTGGAGGTGTGCATGGGGTGTGTTTGGAACATTTTGTCACCAGCCGAGTCCAAAATTCAGCCGTTCCCCATCTCAGCCCAGAAAGCAGGTAGAACAAGTTTTGTAATGCCTTTCAGCTGCCTACCGGGGTAGTGTAAAAACTACCAACAGAACTCGTTTCTGGCACCTTTCCCGGTGGAGTTGTGCATGGGGTGTGTTTGGAACATTTTGTCAGCAGCCGAATCCAAAATTCAGCGATTCTCCTCTCAGCCCAGAAAGCAGGTAGAACAAGTTTTGTGGTGCCTTTCTCTTGCCTACCAGGGTACTGTAAAAACTACCAACAGAACTCGTTTCTGGCACCTTCCCCGGTGGAGTTGTGCATGGGGTGTGTTTGGAACATTTTTTCAGCAGCCGAGTCCAAAACTCAGCTGTTCCCCATCTCAGCCCAGAAAGCAGGTAGCAAAACTTTTGTGGTGCCTTTCAGCTGCCTACCGGGGTAGTGTAAAAACTACCAACAGAACTCGTTTCTGGCACCTTCCCCGGTGGAGCTGTGCATGGGGTGTGTTTGGAACATTTTGTTACCAGCCGAGTCCAAAATTCAGCCGTTCCCCATCTCAGCCCAGAAAGCAGGTAGAACAAGTTTTGTGGTGCCTTTCAGCTGCCTACCGGGGTACTGTAAAAACTACCAACAGAACTCGTTTCTGGCACCTTCCCCGGTGGAGTTGTGCATGGGGTGTTTGGAACATTTTTTCACCAGCCGAGTCCAAAATTCAGCGATTCCCCATCTCAGCCCAGAAAGCAGGTAGAACAAGTTTTGTGGTGCCTTTCAGCTGCCTACCGGGGTACTGTAAAAACTACCAACAGAACTCGTTTCTGGCACCTTCCCCGGTGGAGTTGTGCATGGGGTGTGTTTGGAACATTTTGTCAGCAGCCGAGTCCAAAACTCAGCTGTTCCCCATCTCAGCCCAGAAAGCAGGTAGCAAAACTTTTGTGGTGCCTTTCAGCTGCCTACCGGGGTAGTGTAAAAACTACCAACAGAACTCGTTTCTGGCACCTTTGCCGGTGGAGCTGTGCATGGGGTGTGTTTGGAACATTTTGTTACCAGCCGAGTCCAAAATTCAGCCGTTCCCCATCTCAGCCCAGAAAGCAGGTAGAACAAGTTTTGTGGTGCCTTTCAGCTGCCTACCGGGGTACTGTAAAAACTACCAACAGAACTCGTTTCTGGCACCTTCCCCGGTGGAGCTGTGCATGGGGTGTGTTTGGAACATTTTGTCACCAGCCGAGTCCAAAATTCAGCGATTCCCCATCTCAGCCCAGAAAGCAGGTAGAACAAGTTTTGTGGTGCCTTTCAGCTGCCTACCGGGGTACTGTAAAAACTACCAACAGAACTCGTTTCTGGCACCTTCCCCGGTGGAGTTGTGCATGGGGTGTGTTTGGAACATTTTGTCAGCAGCCGAGTCCAAAATTCAGCGATTCTCCATCTCAGCCCAGAAAGCAGGTAGAACAAGTTTTGTGGTGCCTTTCAGCTGCCTACCAGGGTACTGTAAAAACTACCAACAGAACTCGTTTCTGGCACCTTCCCCGGTGGAGCTGTGCATGGGGTGTGTTTGGAACATTTTGTTACCAGCCGAGTCCAAAATTCAGCGATTCCCCATCTCAGCCCAGAAAGCAGGTAGAAAAACTTTTGTGGTGCCTTTCTCTTGCCTACCAGGGTACTGTAAAAACTACCAACAGAACTCGTTTCTGGCACCTTCCCCGGTGGAGTTGTGCATGGGGTGTGTTTGGAACATTTTGTCAGCAGCCGAGTCCAAAACTCAGCTGTTCCCCATCTCAGCCCAGAAAGCAGGTAGCAAAACTTTTGTGGTGCCTTTCAGCTGCCTACCGGGGTAGTGTAAAAACTACCAACAGAACTCGTTTCTGGCACCTTCGCCGGTAGAGCTGTGCATGGGGTGTGTTTGGAACATTTTGTTACCAGCCGAGTCCAAAATTCAGCCGTTCCCCATCTCAGCCCAGAAAGCAGGTACAACAAGTTTTGTGGTGCCTTTCAGCTGCCTACCGGGGTGCTGTAAAAACTACCAACAGAACTCGTTTCTGGCACCTTCCCCGGTGGAGTTGTCCATGGGGTGTGTTTGGAACATTTTGTCAGCAGCCGAGTCCAAACTTCAGCTGATCCCCATCTCAGCCCAGAAAGCAGGTACAACAAGTTTTGTGGTGCCTTTCAGCTGCCTACCGGGGTACTGTAAAAACTACCAACAGAACTCCTTTCTGGCACCTTCCCCGGTGGAGGTGTGCATGGGGTGTGTTTGGAACATTTTTTCACCAGCCGAGTCCAAAATTCAGCGATTCCCCATCTCAGCCCAGAAAGCAGGTAGAACAAGTTTTGTGGTGCCTTTCAGCTGCCTACCGGGGTAGTGTAAAAACTACCAACAGAACTCGTTTCTGGCACCTTCCTCGGTGGAGTTGTGCATGGGGTGTGTTTGGAACATTTTTTCACCAGCCGAGTCCAAAATTCAGCGATTCTCCATCTCAGCCCAGAAAGCAGGTAGAACAAGTTTTGTGGTGCCTTTCTCTTGCCTACCAGGGTACTGTAAAAACTACCAACAGAACTCGTTTCTGGCACCTTCCCCGGTGGAGTTGTGCATGGGGTGTGTTTGGAACATTTTGTCACCAGCCGAGTCCAAAATTCAGCCGTTCCCCATCTCAGCCCAGAAAGCAGGTAGAACAAGTTTTGTGGTGCCTTTCAGCTGCCTACCGGGGTAGTGTAAAAACTACCAACAGAACTCGTTTCTGGCACCTTCCCCGGTGGAGCTGTGCATGGGGTGTGTTTGGAACATTTTTTCACCAGCCGAGTCCAAAATTCAGCGATTCTCCTCTCAGCCCAGAAAGCAGGTAGAACAAGTTTTGTGTGCCTTTCCCTTGCCTACCAGGGTACTGTAAAAACTACCAACAGAACTCGTTTCTGGCACCTTCCCCGGTGGAGTTGTGCATGGGGTGTGTTTGGAACATTTTGTCACCAGCCGAGTCCAAAACTCAGCTGTTCCCCATCTCAGCCCAGAAAGCAGGTAGCAAAACTTTTGTGGTGCCTTTCAGCTGCCTACCGGGGTAGTGTAAAAACTACCAACAGAACTCGTTTCTGGCACCTTCCCCGGTGGAGCTGTGCATGGGGTGTGTTTGGAACATTTTGTTACCAGCCGAGTCCAAAATTCAGCCGTTCCCCATCTCAGCCCAGAAAGCAGGTAGAACAAGTTTTGTGGTGCCTTTCAGCTGCCTACCGGGGTACTGTAAAAACTACCAACAGAACTCGTTTCTGGCACCTTCCCCGGTGGAGTTGTGCATGGGGTGTGTTTGGAACATTTTGTCAGCAGCCGAGTCCAAACTTCAGCTGTTCCCCATCTCAGCCCAGAAAGCAGGTACAACAAGTTTTGTGGTGCCTTTCAGCTGCCTACCGGGGTAGTGAAAAAACTACCAACAGAACTCGTTTCTGGCACCTTCCCCGGTGGAGGTGTGCATGGGGTGTGTTTGGAACATTTTGTCACCAGCCGAGTCCAAAATTCAGCTGTTCCCCATCTCAGCCCAGAAAGCAGGTAGAACAAGTTTTGTAATGCCTTTCAGCTGCCTACCGGGGTAGTGTAAAAACTACCAACAGAACTCGTTTCTGGCACCTTTCCCGGTGGAGTTGTGCATGGGGTGTGTTTGGAACATTTTGTCAGCAGCCGAGTCCAAACATCAGCGATTCCCCATCTCAGCCCAGAAAGCAGGTAGAACAAGTTTTGTGGTGCCTTTCAGCTGCCTACCGGGGTAGTGTAAAAATTACCAACAGAACTCGTTTCTGGCACCTTCCCCGGTGGAGTTGTGCATGGGGTGTGTTTGGAACATTTTTTCACCAGCCGAGTCCAAACTTCAGCGATTCCCCATCTCAGCCCAGAAAGCAGGTAGAACAAGTTTTGTGGTGCCTTTCAGCTGCCTACCGGGGTAGTGTAAAAACTACCAACAGAACTCGTTTCTGGCCCCTTTCCCGGTGGAGTTGTGCATGGGGTGTGTTTGGAACATTTTTTCACCAGCCGAGTCCAAAATTCAGCGATTCTCCATCTCAGCCCAGAAAGCAGGTAGAACAAGTTTTGTGGTGCCTTTCAGCTGCCTACCGGGGTAGTGTAAAAACTACCAACAGAACTCGTTTCTGGCACCTTCCCCGGTGGAGTTGTGCATGGGGTGTGTTTGGAACATTTTGTCACCAGCCGAGTCCAAAATTCAGCCGTTCCCCATCTCAGCCCAGAAAGCAGGTAGAACAAGTTTTGTGGTGCCTTTCAGCTGCCTACCGGGGTAGTATAAAACTACCAACAGAACTCGTTTCTGGCACCTTCCCCGGTGGAGCTGTGCATGGGGTGTGTTTGGAACATTTTGTTACCAGCCGAGTCCAAAATTCAGCGATTCCCCATCTCAGCCCAGAAAGCAGGTAGAACAAGTTTTGTGGTGCCTTTCAGCTGCCTACCGGGGTAGTGTAAAAACTACCAACAGAACTCCTTTCTCGCACCTTCCCCGGTGGAGTTGTGCATGGGGTGTGTTTGGAACATTTTGTCAGCAGCCGAGTCCAAACTTCAGCTGATCCCCATCTCAGCCCAGAAAGCAGGTACAACAAGTTTTGTGGTGCCTTTCAGCTGCCTACCGGGGTAGTGTAAAAACTACCAACAGAACTCGTTTCTGGCACCTTCCCCGGTGGAGTTGTGCATGGGGTGTGTTTGGAACATTTTTTCACCAGCCGAGTCCAAAATTCAGCGATTCTCCATCTCAGCCCAGAAAGCAGGTAGAACAAGTTTTGTGGTGCCTTTCTCTTGCCTACCAGGGTACTGTAAAAACTACCAACAGAACTCGTTTCTCGCACCTTCCCCGGTGGAGGTGTGCATGGGGTGTGTTTGGAACATTTTGTCACCAGCCGAGTCCAAAATTCAGCCGTTCCCCATCTCAGCCCAGAAAGCAGGTAGCAAAACTTTTGTGGTGCCTTTCAGCTGCCTACCGGGGTACTGTAAAAACTACCAACAGAACTCGTTTCTGGCACCTTCCCCGGTGGAGCTGTGCATGGGGTGTGTTTGGAACATTTTGTCAGCAGCCGAGTCCAAAACTCAGCCGTTCCCCATCTCAGCCCAGAAAGCAGGTAGAACAAGTTTTGTGGTGCCTTTCTCTTGCCTACCAGGCTACTGTAAAAACTACCAACAGAACTCGTTTCTGGCACCTTCCCCGGTGGAGTTGTGCATGGGGTGTGTTTGGAACATTTTGTCACCAGCCGAGTCCAAAACTCAGCTGTTCCCCATCTCAGCCCAGAAAGCAGGTAGCAAAACTTTTGTGGTGCCTTTCAGCTGCCTACCGGGGTAGTGTAAAAACTACCAACAGAACTCGTTTCTGGCACCTTCCCCGGTGGAGCTGTGCATGGGGTGTGTTTGGAACATTTTGTTACCAGCCGAGTCCAAAATTCAGCCGTTCCCCATCTCAGCCCAGAAAGCAGGTAGAACAAGTTTTGTGGTGCCTTTCAGCTGCCTACCGGGGTAGTGTAAAAACTACCAACAGAACTCGTTTCTGGCACCTTCCCCGGTGGAGTTGTGCATGGGGTGTGTTTGGAACATTTTGTCAGCAGCCGAGTCCAAACTTCAGCTGATCCCCATCTCAGCCCAGAAAGCAGGTACAACAAGTTTTGTGGTGCCTTTCAGCTGCCTACCGGGGTAGTGTAAAAACTACCAACAGAACTCGTTTCTGGCACCTTCCCCGGTGGAGGTGTGCATGGGGTGTGTTTGGAACATTTTGTCACCAGCCGAGTCCAAAATTCAGCGATTCTCCATCTCAGCCCAGAAAGCAGGTAGAACAAGTTTTGTAATGCCTTTCAGCTGCCTACCGGGGTAGTGTAAAAACTACCAACAGAACTCGTTTCTGGCCCCTTTCCCGGTGGAGTTGTGCATGGGGTGTGTTTGGAACATTTTGTCAGCAGCCGAATCCAAAATTCAGCGATTCTCCTCTCAGCCCAGAAAGCAGGTAGAACAAGTTTTGTGGTGCCTTTCAGCTGCCTACCGGGGTAGTGTAAAAACTACCAACAGAACTCGTTTCTGGCACCTTCCCCGGTGGAGTTGTGCATGGGGTGTGTTTGGAACATTTTGTCACCAGCCGAGTCCAAAATTCAGCTGTTCCCCATCTCAGCCCAGAAAGCAGGTAGAACAAGTTTTGTAATGCCTTTCAGCTGCCTACCGGGGTAGTGTAAAAACTACCAACAGAACTCGTTTCTGGCACCTTTCCCGGTGGAGTTGTGCATGGGGTGTGTTTGGAACATTTTGTCAGCAGCCGAGTCCAAACATCAGCGATTCCCCATCTCAGCCCAGAAAGCAGGTAGAACAAGTTTTGTGGTGCCTTTCAGCTGCCTACCGGGGTAGTGTAAAAATTACCAACAGAACTCGTTTCTGGCACCTTCCCCGGTGGAGTTGTGCATGGGGTGTGTTTGGAACATTTTTTCACCAGCCGAGTCCAAACTTCAGCGATTCCCCATCTCAGCCCAGAAAGCAGGTAGAACAAGTTTTGTGGTGCCTTTCAGCTGCCTACCGGGGTAGTGTAAAAACTACCAACAGAACTCGTTTCTGGCCCCTTTCCCGGTGGAGTTGTGCATGGGGTGTGTTTGGAACATTTTTTCACCAGCCGAGTCCAAAATTCAGCGATTCTCCATCTCAGCCCAGAAAGCAGGTAGAACAAGTTTTGTGGTGCCTTTCAGCTGCCTACCGGGGTAGTGTAAAAACTACCAACAGAACTCGTTTCTGGCACCTTCCCCGGTGGAGTTGTGCATGGGGTGTGTTTGGAACATTTTGTCACCAGCCGAGTCCAAAATTCAGCCGTTCCCCATCTCAGCCCAGAAAGCAGGTAGAACAAGTTTTGTGGTGCCTTTCAGCTGCCTACCGGGTATAAAACTACCAACAGAACTCGTTTCTGGCACCTTCCCCGGTGGAGCTGTGCATGGGGTGTGTTTGGAACATTTTGTTACCAGCCGAGTCCAAAATTCAGCGATTCCCCATCTCAGCCCAGAAAGCAGGTAGAAAAACTTTTGTGGTGCCTTTCAGCTGCCTACCGGGGTAGTGTAAAAACTACCAACAGAACTCCTTTCTCGCACCTTCCCCGGTGGAGTTGTGCATGGGGTGTGTTTGGAACATTTTGTCAGCAGCCGAGTCCAAACTTCAGCTGATCCCCATCTCAGCCCAGAAAGCAGGTACAACAAGTTTTGTGGTGCCTTTCAGCTGCCTACCGGGGTAGTGTAAAAACTACCAACAGAACTCGTTTCTGGCACCTTCCCCGGTGGAGTTGTGCATGGGGTGTGTTTGGAACATTTTTTCACCAGCCGAGTCCAAAATTCAGCGATTCTCCATCTCAGCCCAGAAAGCAGGTAGAACAAGTTTTGTGGTGCCTTTCTCTTGCCTACCAGGGTACTGTAAAAACTACCAACAGAACTCGTTTCTCGCACCTTCCCCGGTGGAGGTGTGCATGGGGTGTGTTTGGAACATTTTGTCACCAGCCGAGTCCAAAATTCAGCCGTTCCCCATCTCAGCCCAGAAAGCAGGTAGCAAAACTTTTGTGGTGCCTTTCAGCTGCCTACCGGGGTACTGTAAAAACTACCAACAGAACTCGTTTCTGGCACCTTCCCCGGTGGAGCTGTGCATGGGGTGTGTTTGGAACATTTTGTCAGCAGCCGAGTCCAAAACTCAGCCGTTCCCCATCTCAGCCCAGAAAGCAGGTAGAACAAGTTTTGTGGTGCCTTTCTCTTGCCTACCAGGCTACTGTAAAAACTACCAACAGAACTCGTTTCTGGCACCTTCCCCGGTGGAGTTGTGCATGGGGTGTGTTTGGAACATTTTGTCACCAGCCGAGTCCAAAACTCAGCTGTTCCCCATCTCAGCCCAGAAAGCAGGTAGCAAAACTTTTGTGGTGCCTTTCAGCTGCCTACCGGGGTAGTGTAAAAACTACCAACAGAACTCGTTTCTGGCACCTTCCCCGGTGGAGCTGTGCATGGGGTGTGTTTGGAACATTTTGTTACCAGCCGAGTCCAAAATTCAGCCGTTCCCCATCTCAGCCCAGAAAGCAGGTAGAACAAGTTTTGTGGTGCCTTTCAGCTGCCTACCGGGGTAGTGTAAAAACTACCAACAGAACTCGTTTCTGGCACCTTCCCCGGTGGAGTTGTGCATGGGGTGTGTTTGGAACATTTTGTCAGCAGCCGAGTCCAAACTTCAGCTGATCCCCATCTCAGCCCAGAAAGCAGGTACAACAAGTTTTGTGGTGCCTTTCAGCTGCCTACCGGGGTAGTGTAAAAACTACCAACAGAACTCGTTTCTGGCACCTTCCCCGGTGGAGGTGTGCATGGGGTGTGTTTGGAACATTTTGTCACCAGCCGAGTCCAAAATTCAGCGATTCTCCATCTCAGCCCAGAAAGCAGGTAGAACAAGTTTTGTAATGCCTTTCAGCTGCCTACCGGGGTAGTGTAAAAACTACCAACAGAACTCGTTTCTGGCCCCTTTCCCGGTGGAGTTGTGCATGGGGTGTGTTTGGAACATTTTGTCAGCAGCCGAATCCAAAATTCAGCGATTCTCCTCTCAGCCCAGAAAGCAGGTAGAACAAGTTTTGTGGTGCCTTTCAGCTGCCTACCGGGGTAGTGTAAAAACTACCAACAGAACTCGTTTCTGGCACCTTCCCCGGTGGAGTTGTGCATGGGGTGTGTTTGGAACATTTTGTCACCAGCCGAGTCCAAAATTCAGCCGTTCCCCATCTCAGCCCAGAAAGCAGGTAGAACAAGTTTTGTGGTGCCTTTCAGCTGCCTACCGGGGTAGTATAAAACTACCAACAGAACTCGTTTCTGGCACCTTCCCCGGTGGAGCTGTGCACGGGGTGTGTTTGGAACATTTTGTTACCAGCCGAGTCCAAAATTCAGCGATTCCCCATCTCAGCCCAGAAAGCAGGTAGAAAAACTTTTGTGGTGCCTTTCAGCTGCCTACCGGGGTAGTGTAAAAACTACCAACAGAACTCCTTTCTCGCACCTTCCCCGGTGGAGTTGTGCATGGGGTGTGTTTGGAACATTTTGTCAGCAGCCGAGTCCAAACTTCAGCTGATCCCCATCTCAGCCCAGAAAGCAGGTACAACAAGTTTTGTGGTGCCTTTCAGCTGCCTACCGGGGTAGTGTAAAAACTACCAACAGAACTCGTTTCTGGCACCTTCCCCGGTGGAGTTGTGCATGGGGTGTGTTTGGAACATTTTTTCACCAGCCGAGTCCAAAATTCAGCGATTCTCCATCTCAGCCCAGAAAGCAGGTAGAACAAGTTTTGTGGTGCCTTTCTCTTGCCTACCAGGGTACTGTAAAAACTACCAACAGAACTCGTTTCTCGCACCTTCCCCGGTGGAGGTGTGCATGGGGTGTGTTTGGAACATTTTGTCACCAGCCGAGTCCAAAATTCAGCCGTTCCCCATCTCAGCCCAGAAAGCAGGTAGCAAAACTTTTGTGGTGCCTTTCAGCTGCCTACCGGGGTACTGTAAAAACTACCAACAGAACTCGTTTCTGGCACCTTCCCCGGTGGAGCTGTGCATGGGGTGTGTTTGGAACATTTTGTCAGCAGCCGAGTCCAAAACTCAGCCGTTCCCCATCTCAGCCCAGAAAGCAGGTAGAACAAGTTTTGTGGTGCCTTTCTCTTGCCTACCAGGGTACTGTAAAAACTACCAACAGAACTCGTTTCTGGCACCTTCCCCGGTGGAGTTGTGCATGGGGTGTGTTTGGAACATTTTGTCACCAGCCGAGTCCAAAACTCAGCTGTTCCCCATCTCAGCCCAGAAAGCAGGTAGCAAAACTTTTGTGGTG
This sequence comes from Falco biarmicus, assembly GCF_023638135.1. Taxonomy (NCBI): domain Eukaryota; kingdom Metazoa; phylum Chordata; class Aves; order Falconiformes; family Falconidae; genus Falco; species Falco biarmicus. Next base: position 205,289 of record NW_026611701.1, read on the forward strand.
CCTTTCAGCTGCCTACCGGGGTAGTGTAAAAACTACCAACAGAACTCGTTTCTGGCACCTTCCCCGGTGGAGCTGTGCATGGGGTGTGTTTGGAACATTTTGTTACCAGCCGAGTCCAAAATTCAGCCGTTCCCCATCTCAGCCCAGAAAGCAGGTAGAACAAGTTTTGTAATGCCTTTCAGCTGCCTACCAGGGTACTGTAAAAACTACCAACAGAACTCGTTTCTGGCACCTTCCCCGGTGGAGTTGTGCATGGGGTGTGTTTGGAACATTTTGTCAGCAGCCGAGTCCAAACTTCAGCTGATCCCCATCTCAGCCCAGAAAGCAGGTACAACAAGTTTTGTGGTGCCTTTCAGCTGCCTACCGGGGTAGTGTAAAAACTACCAACAGAACTCGTTTCTGGCACCTTCCCCGGTGGAGGTGTGCATGGGGTGTGTTTGGAACATTTTGTCACCAGCCGAGTCCAAAATTCAGCGATTCTCCATCTCAGCCCAGAAAGCAGGTAGAACAAGTTTTGTAATGCCTTTCAGCTGCCTACCGGGGTAGTGTAAAAACTACCAACAGAACTCGTTTCTGGCACCTTTCCCGGTGGAGTTGTGCATGGGGTGTGTTTGGAACATTTTGTCAGCAGCCGAATCCAAAATTCAGCGATTCTCCTCTCAGCCCAGAAAGCAGGTAGAACAAGTTTTGTGGTGCCTTTCTCTTGCCTACCAGGGTACTGTAAAAACTACCAAGAGAACTCGTTTCTGGCACCTTCCCCGGTGTAGGTGTGCATGGGGTGTGTTTGGAACATTTTTTCACCAGCCGAGTCCAAAATTCAGCGATTCTCCTCTCAGCCCAGAAAGCAGGTAGAACAAGTTTTGTGGTGCCTTTCTCTTGCCTACCAGGGTACTGTAAAAACTACCAACAGAACTCGTTTCTGGCACCTTCCCCGGTGGAGTTGTGCATGGGGTGTGTTTGGAACATTTTGTCACCAGCCGAGTCCAAAACTCAGCTGTTCCCCATCTCAGCCCAGAAAGCAGGTAGCAAAACTTTTGTGGTGCCTTTCAGCTGCCTACCGGGGTAGTGTAAAAACTACCAACAGAACTCGTTTCTGGCACCTTCCCCGGTGGAGCTGTGCATGGGGTGTGTTTGGAACATTTTGTTACCAGCCGAGTCCAAAATTCAGCCGTTCCCCATCTCAGCCCAGAAAGCAGGTAGAACAAGTTTTGTGGTGCCTTTCAGCTGCCTACCGGGGTAGTGTAAAAACTACCAACAGAACTCGTTTCTGGCACCTTCCCCGGTGGAGTTGTGCATGGGGTGTGTTTGGAACATTTTGTCACCAGCCGAGTCCAAAATTCAGCGATTCCCCATCTCAGCCCAGAAAGCAGGTAGAACAAGTTTTGTGGTGCCTTTCAGCTGCCTACCGGGGTAGTGTAAAAACTACCAACAGAACTCGTTTCTGGCACCTTTCCCGGTGGAGTTGTGCATGGGGTGTGTTTGGAACATTTTTTCACCAGCCGAGTCCAAAATTCAGCGATTCTCCATCTCAGCCCAGAAAGCAGGTAGAACAAGTTTTGTGGTGCCTTTCAGCTGCCTACCAGGGTACTGTAAAAACTACCAACAGAACTCGTTTCTGGCACCTTCCCCGGTGGAGTTGTGCATGGGGTGTGTTTGGAACATTTTGTCACCAGCCGAGTCCAAAATTCAGCGATTCCCCATCTAAGCCCATAAAGCAGGTAGAAAAACTTTTGTGGTGCCTTTCAGCTGCCTACCGGGGTAGTGTAAAAACTACCAACAGAACTCCTTTCTCGCACCTTCCCCGGTGGAGTTGTGCATGGGGTGTGTTTGGAACATTTTGTCAGCAGCCGAGTCCAAACTTCAGCTGATCCCCATCTCAGCCCAGAAAGCAGGTAGAAAAACTTTTGTGGTGCCTTTCAGCTGCCTACCGGGGTAGTGTAAAAACTACCAACAGAACTCGTTTCTGGCACCTTCCCCGGTGGAGCTGTGCATGGGGTGTGTTTAGAACATTTTGTCACCAGCCGAGTCCAAAATTCAGCGATTCTCCATCTCAGCCCAGAAAGCAGGTAGAACAAGTTTTGTGGTGCCTTTCTCTTGCCTACCAGGGTACTGTAAAAACTACCAACAGAACTCCTTTCTCGCACCTTCCCCGGTGGAGTTGTGCATGGGGTGTGTTTGGAACATTTTTTCACCAGCCGAGTCCAAAATTCAGCCATTCCCCATCTCAGCCCAGAAAGCAGGTAGAACAAGTTTTGTAATGCCTTTCAGCTGCCTACCAGGGTACTGTAAAAACTACCAACAGAACTCGTTTCTGGCACCTTCCCCGGTGGAGTTGTGCATGGGGTGTGTTTGGAACATTTTGTCACCAGCCGAGTCCAAAATTCAGCGATTCCCCATCTAAGCCCATAAAGCAGGTAGAACAAGTTTTGTGGTGCCTTTCAGCTGCCTACCAGGGTACTGTAAAAACTACCAACAGAACTCGTTTCTGGCACCTTCCCCGGTGGAGTTGTGCATGGGGTGTGTTTGGAACATTTTGTCACCAGCCGAGTCCAAAATTCAGCGATTCCCCATCTCAGCCCAGAAAGCAGGTAGAACAAGTTTTGTGGTGCCTTTCAGCTGCCTACCGGGGTAGTGTAAAAACTACCAACAGAACTCGTTTCTGGCACCTTTCCCGGTGGAGTTGTGCATGGGGTGTGTTTGGAACATTTTTTCACCAGCCGAGTCCAAAATTCAGCGATTCTCCATCTCAGCCCAGAAAGCAGGTAGAACAAGTTTTGTGGTGCCTTTCAGCTGCCTACCAGGGTACTGTAAAAACTACCAACAGAACTCGTTTCTGGCACCTTCCCCGGTGGAGTTGTGCATGGGGTGTGTTTGGAACATTTTGTCACCAGCCGAGTCCAAAATTCAGCGATTCCCCATCTAAGCCCATAAAGCAGGTAGAAAAACTTTTGTGGTGCCTTTCAGCTGCCTACCGGGGTAGTGTAAAAACTACCAACAGAACTCCTTTCTCGCACCTTCCCCGGTGGAGTTGTGCATGGGGTGTGTTTGGAACATTTTGTCAGCAGCCGAGTCCAAACTTCAGCTGATCCCCATCTCAGCCCAGAAAGCAGGTAGAAAAACTTTTGTGGTGCCTTTCAGCTGCCTACCGGGGTAGTGTAAAAACTACCAACAGAACTCGTTTCTGGCACCTTCCCCGGTGGAGCTGTGCATGGGGTGTGTTTGGAACATTTTGTCACCAGCCGAGTCCAAAATTCAGCGATTCTCCATCTCAGCCCAGAAAGCAGGTAGAACAAGTTTTGTGGTGCCTTTCTCTTGCCTACCAGGGTACTGTAAAAACTACCAACAGAACTCCTTTCTCGCACCTTCCCCGGTGGAGTTGTGCATGGGGTGTGTTTGGAACATTTTTTCACCAGCCGAGTCCAAAATTCAGCCATTCCCCATCTCAGCCCAGAAAGCAGGTAGAACAAGTTTTGTAATGCCTTTCAGCTGCCTACCAGGGTACTGTAAAAACTACCAACAGAACTCGTTTCTGGCACCTTCCCCGGTGGAGTTGTGCATGGGGTGTGTTTGGAACATTTTGTCACCAGCCGAGTCCAAAATTCAGCGATTCCCCATCTAAGCCCATAAAGCAGGTAGAACAAGTTTTGTGGTGCCTTTCAGCTGCCTTCCGGGGTAGTGTAAAAACTACCAACAGAACTCGTTTCTGGCACCTTCCCCGGTGGAGTTGTGCATGGGGTGTGTTTGGAACATTTTGTCAGCAGCCGAGTCCAAACTTCAGCTGATCCCCATCTCAGCCCAGAAAGCAGGTAGAAAAACTTTTGTGGTGCCTTTCAGCTGCCTACCGGGGTAGTGTAAAAACTACCAACAGAACTCGTTTCTGGCACCTTCCCCGGTGGAGCTGTGCATGGGGTGTGTTTGGAACATTTTTTCACCAGCCGAGTCCAAAATTCAGCGATTCTCCTCTCAGCCCAGAAAGCAGGTAGAACAAGTTTTGTGGTGCCTTTCTCTTGCCTACCAGGGTACTGTAAAAACTACCAACAGAACTCGTTTCTGGCACCTTCCCCGGTGGAGTTGTGCATGGGGTGTGTTTGGAACATTTTGTCAGCAGCCGAGTCCAAAACTCAGCTGTTCCCCATCTCAGCCCAGAAAGCAGGTAGAACAAGTTTTGTGGTGCCTTTCAGCTGCCTACCGGGGTACTGTAAAAACTACCAACAGAACTCCTTTCTCGCACCTTCCCCGGTGGAGTTGTGCATGGGGTGTGTTTGGAACATTTTGTCAGCAGCCGAGTCCAAACTTCAGCTGATCCCCATCTCAGCCCAGAAAGCAGGTAGAAAAACTTTTGTGGTTCCTTTCAGCTGCCTACCGGGGTAGTGTAAAAACTACCAACAGAACTCGTTACTGGCACCTTCCCCGGTGGAGCTGTGCATGGGGTGTGTTTGGAACATTTTTTCACCAGCCGAGTCCAAAATTCAGCGATTCTCCATCTCAGCCCAGAAAGCAGGTAGAACAAGTTTTGTGGTGCCTTTCTCTTGCCTACCAGGGTACTGTAAAAACTACCAACAGAACTCGTTTCTGGCACCTTCCCCGGTGGAGTTGTGCATGGGGTGTGTTTGGAACATTTTTTCACCAGCCGAGTCCAAAATTCAGCCGTTCCCCATCTCAGCCCAGAAAGCAGGTAGAACAAGTTTTGTGGTGCCTTTCAGCTGCCTACCAGGGTACTGTAAAAACTACCAACAGAACTCGTTTCTGGCACCTTCCCCGGTGGAGTTGTGCATGGGGTGTGTTTGGAACATTTTGTCAGCAGCCGAGTCCAAACTTCAGCTGATCCCCATCTCAGCCCAGAAAGCAGGTAGAAAAACTTTTGTGGTGCCTTTCAGCTGCCTACCGGGGTAGTGTAAAAACTACCAACAGAACTCGTTTCTGGCACCTTCCCCGGTGGAGCTGTGCATGGGGTGTGTTTGGAACATTTTTTCACCAGCCGAGTCCAAAATTCAGCGATTCTCCTCTCAGCCCAGAAAGCAGGTAGAACAAGTTTTGTGGTGCCTTTCTCTTGCCTACCAGGGTACTGTAAAAACTACCAACAGAACTCCTTTCTCGCACCTTCCCCGGTGGAGTTGTGCATGGGGTGTGTTTGGAACATTTTGTCAGCAGCCGAGTCCAAAACTCAGCTGTTCCCCATCTCAGCCCAGAAAGCAGGTAGCAAAACTTTTGTGGTGCCTTTCAGCTGCCTACCGGGGTAGTGTAAAAACTACCAACAGAACTCGTTTCTGGCACCTTCCCCGGTGGAGCTGTGCATGGGGTGTGTTTGGAACATTTTGTCAGCAGCCGAATCCAAAATTCAGCGATTCTCCTCTCAGCCCAGAAAGCAGGTAGAACAAGTTTTGTGGTGCCTTTCTCTTGCCTACCGGGGTAGTGTAAAAACTACCAACAGAACTCGTTTCTGGCACCTTCCCCGGTGGAGTTGTGCATGGGGTGTGTTTGGAACATTTTTTCACCAGCCGAGTCCAAAATTCAGCCGTTCCCCATCTCAGCCCAGAAAGCAGGTAGAACAAGTTTTGTGGTGCCTTTCAGCTGCCTACCGGGGTACTGTAAAAACTACCAACAGAACTCGTTTCTGGCACCTTTCCCGGTGGAGTTGTGCATGGGGTGTGTTTGGAACATTTTGTCACCAGCCGAGTCCAAAATTCAGCGATTCTCCTCTCAGCCCAGAAAGCAGGTAGAACAAGTTTTGTGGTGCCTTTCTCTTGCCTACCAGGGTACTGTAAAAACTACCAACAGAACTCGTTTCTGGCACCTTCCCCGGTGGAGTTGTGCATGGGGTGTGTTTGGAACATTTTGTCAGCAGCCGAGTCCAAAACTCAGCTGTTCCCCATCTCAGCCCAGAAAGCAGGTAGCAAAACTTTTGTGGTGCCTTTCAGCTGCCTACCGGGGTAGTGTAAAAACTACCAACAGAACTCGTTTCTGGCACCTTCCCCGGTGGAGCTGTGCATGGGGTGTGTTTGGAACATTTTGTTACCAGCCGAGTCCAAAATTCAGCCGTTCCCCATCTCAGCCCAGAAAGCAGGTAGAACAAGTTTTGTGGTGCCTTTCAGCTGCCTACCGGGGTACTGTAAAAACTACCAACAGAACTCGTTTCTGGCACCTTCCCCGGTGGAGTTGTGCATGGGGTGTGTTTGGAACATTTTTTCACCAGCCGAGTCCAAAATTCAGCCGTTCCCCATCTCAGCCCAGAAAGCAGGTAGAACAAGTTTTGTGGTGCCTTTCAGCTGCCTACCGGGGTAGTGTAAAAACTACCAACAGAACTCGTTTCTGGCACCTTTCCCGGTGGAGTTGTGCATGGGGTGTGTTTGGAACATTTTTTCACCAGCCGAGTCCAAAATTCAGCGATTCTCCATCTCAGCCCAGAAAGCAGGTAGAACAAGTTTTGTGGTGCCTTTCAGCTGCCTACCGGGGTACTGTAAAAACTACCAACAGAACTCGTTTCTGGCACCTTCCCCGGTGGAGTTGTGCATGGGGTGTGTTTGGAACATTTTGTCAGCAGCCGAGTCCAAACTTCAGCTGATCCCCATCTCAGCCCAGAAAGCAGGTACAACAAGTTTTGTGGTGCCTTTCAGCTGCCTACCGGGGTAGTGTAAAAACTACCAACAGAACTCGTTTCTGGCACCTTCCCCGGTGGAGGTGTGCATGGGGTGTGTTTGGAACATTTTGTCACCAGCCGAGTCCAAAATTCAGCTGTTCCCCATCTCAGCCCAGAAAGCAGGTAGAACAAGTTTTGTGGTGCCTTTCAGCTGCCTACCGGGGTAGTGTAAAAACTACCAACAGAACTCGTTTCTGGCACCTTCCCCGGTGGAGTTGTGCATGGGGTGTGTTTGGAACATTTTTTCACCAGCCGAGTCCAAAATTCAGCGATTCTCCTCTCAGCCCAGAAAGCAGGTAGAACAAGTTTTGTGGTGCCTTTCTCTTGCCTACCAGGGTACTGTAAAAACTACCAACAGAACTCGTTTCTGGCACCTTCCCCGGTGGAGTTGTGCATGGGGTGTGTTTGGAACATTTTGTCAGCAGCCGAGTCCAAAACTCAGCTGTTCCCCATCTCAGCCCAGAAAGCAGGTAGAACAAGTTTTGTGGTGCCTTTCAGCTGCCTACCGGGGTAGTGTAAAAACTACCAACAGAACTCCTTTCTCGCACCTTCCCCGGTGGAGTTGTGCATGGGGTGTGTTTGGAACATTTTGTCAGCAGCCGAGTCCAAACTTCAGCTGATCCCCATCTCAGCCCAGAAAGCAGGTAGAAAAACTTTTGTGGTGCCTTTCAGCTGCCTACCGGGGTAGTGTAAAAACTACCAACAGAACTCGTTTCTGGCACCTTCCCCGGTGGAGCTGTGCATGGGGTGTGTTTGGAACATTTTGTCACCAGCCGAGTCCAAAACTCAGCTGTTCCCCATCTCAGCCCAGAAAGCAGGTAGCAAAACTTTTGTGGTGCCTTTCAGCTGCCTACCGGGGTAGTGTAAAAACTACCAACAGAACTCGTTTCTGGCACCTTCCCCGGTGGAGTTGTGCATGGGGTGTGTTTGGAACATTTTGTTACCAGCCGGGTCCAAAATTCAGCCGTTCCCCATCTCAGCCCAGAAAGCAGGTAGAACAAGTTTTGTGGTGCCTTTCAGCTGCCTACCGGGGTACTGTAAAAACTACCAACAGAACTCGTTTCTGGCACCTTCCCCGGTGGAGTTGTGCATGGGGTGTGTTTGGAACATTTTGTCAGCAGCCGAGTCCAAACTTCAGCTGATCCCCATCTCAGCCCAGAAAGCAGGTACAACAAGTTTTGTGGTGCCTTTCAGCTGCCTACCGGGGTAGTGTAAAAACTACCAACAGAACTCGTTTCTGGCACCTTCCCCGGTGGAGGTGTGCATGGGGTGTGTTTGGAACATTTTGTCACCAGCCGAGTCCAAAATTCAGCTGTTCCCCATCTCAGCCCAGAAAGCAGGTAGAACATGTTTTGTAATGCCTTTCTCTTGCCTACCGGGGTAGTGTAAAAACTACCAACAGAACTCGTTTCTGGCACCTTTCCCGGTGGAGTTGTGCATGGGGTGTGTTTGGAACATTTTTTCACCAGCCGAGTCCAAAATTCAGCGATTCTGCTCTCAGCCCAGAAAGCAGGTAGAACAAGTTTTGTGGTGCCTTTCTCTTGCCTACCAGGGTACTGTAAAAACTACCAACAGAACTCGTTTCTGGCACCTTCCCCGGTGGAGTTGTGCATGGGGTGTGTTTGGAACATTTTGTCACCAGCCGAGTCCAAAACTCAGCTGTTCCCCATCTCAGCCCAGAAAGCAGGTAGCAAAACTTTTGTGGTGCCTTTCAGCTGCCTACCGGGGTAGTGTAAAAACTACCAACAGAACTCGTTTCTCGCACCTTCCCCGGTGGAGTTGTGCATGGGGTGTGTTTGGAACATTTTGTCAGCAGCCGAGTCCAAACTTCAGCTGATCCCCATCTCAGCCCAGAAAGCAGGTAGAAAAACTTTTGTGGTGCCTTTCAGCTGCCTACCGGGGTAGTGTAAAAACTACCAACAGAACTCGTTTCTGGCACCTTCCCCGGTGGAGCTGTGCATGGGGTGTGTTTGGAACATTTTTTCACCAGCCGAGTCCAAAATTCAGCGATTCTCCATCTCAGCCCAGAAAGCAGGTAGAACAAGTTTTGTGGTGCCTTTCTCTTGCCTACCAGGGTACTGTAAAAACTACCAACAGAACTCCTTTCTCGCACCTTCCCCGGTGGAGTTGTGCATGGGGTGTGTTTGGAACATTTTTTCACCAGCCGAGTCCAAAATTCAGCCGTTCCCCATCTCAGCCCAGAAAGCAGGTAGAACAAGTTTTGTGGTGCCTTTCAGCTGCCTACCAGGGTACTGTAAAAACTACCAACAGAACTCGTTTCTGGCACCTTCCCCGGTGGAGTTGTGCATGGGGTGTGTTTGGAACATTTTGTCACCAGCCGAGTCCAAAATTCAGCGATTCCCCATCTCAGCCCAGAAAGCAGGTAGAACAAGTTTTGTGGTGCCTTTCAGCTGCCTACCGGGGTAGTGTAAAAACTACCAACAGAACTCGTTTCTGGCACCTTTCCCGGTGGAGTTGTGCATGGGGTGTGTTTGGAACATTTTTTCACCAGCCGAGTCCAAAATTCAGCTGATCCCCATCTCAGCCCAGAAAGCAGGTAGAAAAACTTTTGTGGTGCCTTTCAGCTGCCTACCGGGGTAGTGTAAAAACTACCAACAGAACTCGTTTCTGGCACCTTCCCCGGTGGAGCTGTGCATGGGGTGTGTTTGGAACATTTTTTCACCAGCCGAGTCCAAAATTCAGCGATTCTCCATCTCAGCCCAGAAAGCAGGTAGAACAAGTTTTGTGGTGCCTTTCTCTTGCCTACCAGGGTACTGTAAAAACTACCAACAGAACTCCTTTCTCGCACCTTCCCCGGTGGAGTTGTGCATGGGGTGTGTTTGGAACATTTTGTCACCAGCCGAGTCCAAAATTCAGCCGTTCCCCATCTCAGCCCAGAAAGCAGGTAGAACAAGTTTTGTGGTGCCTTTCAGCTGCCTACCAGGGTACTGTAAAAACTACCAACAGAACTCGTTTCTGGCACCTTCCCCGGTGGAGTTGTGCATGGGGTGTGTTTGGAACATTTTTTCACCAGCCGAGTCCAAAATTCAGCGATTCCCCATCTAAGCCCATAAAGCAGGTAGAACAAGTTTTGTGGTGCCTTTCAGCTGCCTTCCGGGGTAGTGTAAAAACTACCAACAGAACTCGTTTCTGGCACCTTCCCCGGTGGAGCTGTGCATGGGGTGTGTTTGGAACATTTTTTCACCAGCCGAGTCCAAAATTCAGCGATTCTCCTCTCAGCCCAGAAAGCAGGTAGAACAAGTTTTGTGGTGCCTTTCTCTTGCCTACCAGGGTACTGTAAAAACTACCAACAGAACTCGTTTCTGGCACCTTCCCCGGTGGAGTTGTGCATGGGGTGTGTTTGGAACATTTTGTCAGCAGCCGAGTCCAAAACTCAGCTGTTCCCCATCTCAGCCCAGAAAGCAGGTAGAACAAGTTTTGTGGTGCCTTTCAGCTGCCTACCGGGGTACTGTAAAAACTACCAACAGAACTCGTTTCTGGCACCTTCCCCGGTGGAGTTGTGCATGGGGTGTGTTTGGAACATTTTTTCACCAGCCGAGTCCAAAATTCAGCCGTTCCCCATCTCAGCCCAGAAAGCAGGTAGAACAAGTTTTGTGGTGCCTTTCAGCTGCCTACCGGGGTAGTGTAAAAACTACCAACAGAACTCGTTTCTGGCACCTTTCCCGGTGGAGTTGTGCATGGGGTGTGTTTGGAACATTTTTTCACCAGCCGAGTCCAAAATTCAGCGATTCTCCATCTCAGCCCAGAAAGCAGGTAGAACAAGTTTTGTGGTGCCTTTCAGCTGCCTACCAGGGTACTGTAAAAACTACCAACAGAACTCGTTTCTGGCACCTTCCCCGGTGGAGTTGTGCATGGGGTGTGTTTGGAACATTTTGTCACCAGCCGAGTCCAAAATTCAGCCGTTCCCCATCTCAGCCCAGAAAGCAGGTAGAACAAGTTTTGTGGTGCCTTTCAGCTGCCTACCAGGGTACTGTAAAAACTACCAACAGAACTCGTTTCTGGCACCTTCCCCGGTGGAGTTGTGCATGGGGTGTGTTTGGAACATTTTGTCACCAGCCGAGTCCAAAATTCAGCGATTCCCCATCTAAGCCCATAAAGCAGGTAGAACAAGTTTTGTGGTGCCTTTCAGCTGCCTACCGGGGTAGTGTAAAAACTACCAACAGAACTCGTTTCTGGCACCTTCCCCGGTGGAGTTGTGCATGGGGTGTGTTTGGAACATTTTGTCAGCAGCCGAGTCCAAACTTCAGCTGATCCCCATCTCAGCCCAGAAAGCAGGTAGAAAAACTTTTGTGGTGCCTTTCAGCTGCCTACCGGGGTAGTGTAAAAACTACCAACAGAACTCGTTTCTGGCACCTTCCCCGGTGGAGCTGTGCATGGGGTGTGTTTGGAACATTTTTTCACCAGCCGAGTCCAAAATTCAGCGATTCTCCTCTCAGCCCAGAAAGCAGGTAGAACAAGTTTTGTGGTGCCTTTCTCTTGCCTACCAGGGTACTGTAAAAACTACCAACAGAACTCGTTTCTGGCACCTTCCCCGGTGGAGTTGTGCATGGGGTGTGTTTGGAACATTTTGTCAGCAGCCGAGTCCAAAACTCAGCTGTTCCCCATCTCAGCCCAGAAAGCAGGTAGCAAAACTTTTGTGGTGCCTTTCAGCTGCCTACCGGGGTAGTGTAAAAACTACCAACAGAACTCGTTTCTGGCACCTTCCCCGGTGGAGCTGTGCATGGGGTGTGTTTGGAACATTTTGTTACCAGCCGAGTCCAAAATTCAGCCGTTCCCCATCTCAGCCCAGAAAGCAGGTAGAACAAGTTTTGTGGTGCCTTTCAGCTGCCTACCGGGGTACTGTAAAAACTACCAACAGAACTCGTTTCTGGCACCTTCCCCGGTGGAGTTGTGCATGGGGTGTGTTTGGAACATTTTTTCACCAGCCGAGTCCAAAATTCAGCCGTTCCCCATCTCAGCCCAGAAAGCAGGTAGAACAAGTTTTGTGGTGCCTTTCAGCTGCCTACCGGGGTACTGTAAAAACTACCAACAGAACTCGTTTCTGGCACCTTTCCCGGTGGAGTTGTGCATGGGGTGTGTTTGGAACATTTTTTCACCAGCCGAGTCCAAAATTCAGCGATTCTCCTCTCAGCCCAGAAAGCAGGTAGAACAAGTTTTGTGGTGCCTTTCTCTTGCCTACCAGGGTACTGTAAAAACTACCAACAGAACTCGTTTCTGGCACCTTCCCCGGTGGAGGTGTGCATGGGGTGTGTTTGGAACATTTTGTCAGCAGCCGAGTCCAAAACTCAGCTGTTCCCCATCTCAGCCCAGAAAGCAGGTAGCAAAACTTTTGTGGTGCCTTTCAGCTGCCTACCGGGGTAGTGTAAAAACTACCAACAGAACTCGTTTCTGGCACCTTCCCCGGTGGAGCTGTGCATGGGGTGTGTTTGGAACATTTTGTTACCAGCCGAGTCCAAAATTCAGCCGTTCCCCATCTCAGCCCAGAAAGCAGGTAGAACAAGTTTTGTGGTGCCTTTCAGCTGCCTACCGGGGTAGTGTAAAAACTACCAACAGAACTCGTTTCTGGCACCTTTCCCGGTGGAGTTGTGCATGGGGTGTGTTTGGAACATTTTTTCACCAGCCGAGTCCAAAATTCAGCCGTTCCCCATCTCAGCCCAGAAAGCAGGTAGAACAAGTTTTGTGGTGCCTTTCAGCTGCCTACCGGGGTAGTGTAAAAACTACCAACAGAACTCGTTTCTGGCACCTTTCCCGGTGGAGTTGTGCATGGGGTGTGTTTGGAACATTTTTTCACCAGCCGAGTCCAAAATTCAGCTGTTCCCCATCTCAGCCCAGAAAGCAGGTAGAACAAGTTTTGTAATGCCTTTCAGCTGCCTACCGGGGTAGTGTAAAAACTACCAACAGAACTCGTTTCTGGCACCTTTCCCGGTGGAGTTGTGCATGGGGTGTGTTTGGAACATTTTTTCACCAGCCGAGTCCAAAATTCAGCGATTCTCCTCTCAGCCCAGAAAGCAGGTAGAACAAGTTTTGTGGTGCCTTTCTCTTGCCTACCAGGGTACTGTAAAAACTACCAACAGAACTCGTTTCTGGCACCTTCCCCGGTGGAGTTGTGCATGGGGTGTGTTTGGAACATTTTGTCAGCAGCCGAGTCCAAAACTCAGCTGTTCCCCATCTCAGCCCAGAAAGCAGGTAGCAAAACTTTTGTGGTGCCTTTCAGCTGCCTACCGGGGTAGTGTAAAAACTACCAACAGAACTCGTTTCTGGCACCTTCCCCGGTGGAGGTGTGCATGGGGTGTGTTTGGAACATTTTGTCACCAGCCGAGTCCAAAATTCAGCGATTCTCCACCTCAGCCCAGAAAGCAGGTAGAACAAGTTTTGTGGTGCCTTTCTCTTGCCTACCAGGGTACTGTAAAAACTACCAACAGAACTCGTTTCTCGCACCTTCCCGGTGGAGTTGTGCATGGGGTGTGTTTGGAACATTTTGTCACCAGCCGAGTCCAAAATTCAGCCGTTCCCCATCTCAGCCCAGAAAGCAGGTAGAACAAGTTTTGTGGTGCCTTTCAGCTGCCTTCCGGGGTAGTGTAAAAACTACCAACAGAACTCGTTTCTGGCACCTTCCCCGGTGGAGTTGTGCATGGGGTGTGTTTGGAACATTTTGTCAGCAGCCGAGTCCAAAATTCAGCCGTTCCCCATCTCAGCCCAGAAAGCAGGTAGAACAAGTTTTGTGGTGCCTTTCAGCTGCCTTCCGGGGTAGTGTAAAAACTACCAACAGAACTCGTTTCTGGCACCTTCCCCGGTGGAGTTGTGCATGGGGTGTGTTTGGAACATTTTGTTACCAGCCGAGTCCAAAATTCAGCGATTCCCCATCTAAGCCCAGAAAGCAGGTAGAAAAACTTTTGTGGTGCCTTTCAGCTGCCTACCGGGGTAGTGTAAAAACTACCAACAGAACTCCTTTCTCGCACCTTCCCCGGTGGAGTTGTGCATGGGGTGTGTTTGGAACATTTTGTCAGCAGCCGAGTCCAAACTTCAGCTGATCCCCATCTCAGCCCAGAAAGCAGGTAGAACAAGTTTTGTGGTGCCTTTCAGCTGCCTACCGGGGTAGTGTAAAAACTACCAACAGAACTCGTTTCTGGCACCTTCCCCGGTGGAGTTGTGCATGGGGTGTGTTTGGAACATTTTTTCACCAGCCGAGTCCAAAATTCAGCCGTTCCCCATCTCAGCCCAGAAAGCAGGTACAACAAGTTTTGTGGTGCCTTTCAGCTGCCTACCGGGGTAGTGTAAAAACTACCAACAGAACTCGTTTCTGGCACCTTCCCCGGTGGAGCTGTGCATGGGGTGTGTTTGGAACATTTTTTCACCAGCCGAGTCCAAAATTCAGCGATTCTCCTCTCAGCCCAGAAAGCAGGTAGAACAAGTTTTGTGGTGCCTTTCTCTTGCCTACCAGGGTACTGTAAAAACTACCAACAGAACTCGTTTCTGGCACCTTCCCCGGTGGAGTTGTGCATGGGGTGTGTTTGGAACATTTTGTCAGCAGCCGAGTCCAAAACTCAGCTGTTCCCCATCTCAGCCCAGAAAGCAGGTAGCAAAACTTTTGTGGTGCCTTTCAGCTGCCTACCGGGGTAGTGTAAAAACTACCAACAGAACTCGTTTCTGGCACCTTCCCCGGTGGAGCTGTGCATGGGGTGTGTTTGGAACATTTTGTTACCAGCCGAGTCCAAAATTCAGCCGTTCCCCATCTCAGCCCAGAAAGCAGGTAGAACAAGTTTTGTGGTGCCTTTCAGCTGCCTACCGGGGTACTGTAAAAACTACCAACAGAACTCGTTTCTGGCACCTTCCCCGGTGGAGTTGTGCATGGGGTGTGTTTGGAACATTTTGTCACCAGCCGAGTCCAAACTTCAGCTGATCCCCATCTCAGCCCAGAAAGCAGGTACAACAAGTTTTGTGGTGCCTTTCAGCTGCCTACCGGGGTAGTGTAAAAACTACCAACAGAACTCCTTTCTCGCACCTTCCCCGGTGGAGGTGTGCATGGGGTGTGTTTGGAACATTTTGTCACCAGCCGAGTCCAAAATTCAGCTGTTCCCCATCTCAGCCCAGAAAGCAGGTAGAACAAGTTTTGTAATGCCTTTCAGCTGCCTACCGGGGTAGTGTAAAAACTACCAACAGAACTCGTTTCTGGCACCTTTCCCGGTGGAGTTGTGCATGGGGTGTGTTTGGAACATTTTTTCACCAGCCGAGTCCAAAATTCAGCGATTCTCCTCTCAGCCCAGAAAGCAGGTAGAACAAGTTTTGTGGTGCCTTTCTCTTGCCTACCAGGGTACTGTAAAAACTACCAACAGAACTCGTTTCTGGCACCTTCCCCGGTGGAGTTGTGCATGGGGTGTGTTTGGAACATTTTGTCACCAGCCGAGTCCAAAACTCAGCTGTTCCCCATCTCAGCCCAGAAAGCAGGTAGCAAAACTTTTGTGGTGCCTTTCAGCTGCCTACCGGGGTAGTGTAAAAACTACCAACAGAACTCGTTTCTGGCACCTTCCCCGGTGGAGCTGTGCATGGGGTGTGTTTGGAACATTTTGTTAACAGCCGAGTCCAAAATTCAGCCGTTCCCCATCTCAGCCCAGAAAGCAGGTAGAACAAGTTTTGTGGTGCCTTTCAGCTGCCTACCGGGGTACTGTAAAAACTACCAACAGAACTCGTTTCTGGCACCTTCCCCGGTGGAGTTGTGCATGGGGTGTGTTTGGAACATTTTTTCACCAGCCGAGTCCAAAATTCAGCCGTTCCCCATCTCAGCCCAGAAAGCAGGTAGAACAAGTTTTGTGGTGCCTTTCAGCTGCCTACCGGGGTAGTGTAAAAACTACCAACAGAACTCGTTTCTGGCACCTTCCCCGGTGGAGTTGTGCATGGGGTGTGTTTGGAACATTTTTTCACCAGCCGAGTCCAAAATTCAGCGATTCTCCATCTCAGCCCAGAAAGCAGGTAGAACAAGTTTTGTGGTGCCTTTCAGCTGCCTACCGGGGTAGTGTAAAAACTACCAACAGAACTCCTTTCTGGCACCTTCCCCGGTGGAGTTGTGCATGGGGTGTGTTTGGAACATTTTGTCAGCAGCCGAGTCCAAACTTCAGCTGATCCCCATCTCAGCCCAGAAAGCAGGTACAACAAGTTTTGTGGTGCCTTTCAGCTGCCTACCGGGGTAGTGTAAAAACTACCAACAGAACTCGTTTCTGGCACCTTCCCCGGTGGAGGTGTGCATGGGGTGTGTTTGGAACATTTTGTCACCAGCCGAGTCCAAAATTCAGCTGTTCCCCATCTCAGCCCAGAAAGCAGGTAGAACAAGTTTTGTAATGCCTTTCAGCTGCCTACCGGGGTAGTGTAAAAACTACCAACAGAACTCGTTTCTGGCACCTTCCCCGGTGGAGTTGTGCATGGGGTGTGTTTGGAACATTTTTTCACCAGCCGAGTCCAAAATTCAGCGATTCTCCTCTCAGCCCAGAAAGCAGGTACAACAAGTTTTGTGGTGCCTTTCAGCTGCCTACCAGGGTACTGTAAAAACTACCAACAGAACTCGTTTCTGGCACCTTCCACGGTGGAGTTGTGCATGGGGTGTGTTTGGAACATTTTGTCAGCAGCCGAGTCCAAAACTCAGCTGTTCCCCATCTCAGCCCAGAAAGCAGGTAGAACAAGTTTTGTAATGCCTTTCAGCTGCCTACCGGGGTAGTGTAAAAACTACCAACAGAACTCGTTTCTGGCACCTTTCCCGGTGGAGTTGTGCATGGGGTGTGTTTGGAACATTTTTTCACCAGCCGAGTCCAAAATTCAGCGATTCTCCTCTCAGCCCAGAAAGCAGGTAGAACAAGTTTTGTGGTGCCTTTCTCTTGCCTACCAGGGTACTGTAAAAACTACCAACAGAACTCGTTCCTGGCACCTTCCCCGGTGGAGTTGTGCATGGGGTGTGTTTGGAACATTTTGTCAGCAGCCGAGTCCAAAACTCAGCTGTTCCCCATCTCAGCCCAGAAAGCAGGTAGCAAAACTTTTGTGGTGCCTTTCAGCTGCCTACCGGGGTAGTGTAAAAACTACCAACAGAACTCGTTTCTGGCACCTTCCCCGGTGGAGCTGTGCATGGGGTGTGTTTGGAACATTTTGTCACCAGCCGAGTCCAAAATTCAGCCGTTCCCCATCTCAGCCCAGAAAGCAGGTACAACAAGTTTTGTGGTGCCTTTCAGCTGCCTTCCGGGGTAGTGTAAAAACTACCAACAGAACTCGTTTCTGGCACCTTCCCCGGTGGAGTTGTGCATGGGGTGTGTTTGGAACATTTTGTCAGCAGCCGAGTCCAAAACTCAGCTGTTTCCCCATCTCAGCCCAGAAAGCAGGTAGCAAAACTTTTGTGGTGCCTTTCAGCTGCCTACCGGGGTAGTGTAAAAACTACCAACAGAACTCGTTTCTGGCACCTTCCCCGGTGGAGCTGTGCATGGGGTGTGTTTGGAACATTTTGTTACCAGCCGAGTCCAAAATTCAGCCGTTCCCCATCTCAGCCCAGAAAGCAGGTACAACAAGTTTTGTGGTGCCTTTCAGCTGCCTACCGGGGTACTGTAAAAACTACCAACAGAACTCGTTTCTGGCACCTTCCCCGGTGGAGTTGTGCATGGGGTGTGTTTGGAACATTTTGTCAGCAGCCGAGTCCAAACTTCAGCTGATCCCCATCTCAGCCCAGAAAGCAGGTAGAACAAGTTTTGTGGTGCCTTTCAGCTGCCTACCGGGGTAGTGTAAAAACTACCAACAGAACTCGTTTCTGGCACCTTCCCCGGTGGAGGTGTGCATGGGGTGTGTTTGGAACATTTTGTCACCAGCCGAGTCCAAAATTCAGCCGTTCCCCATCTCAGCCCAGAAAGCAGGTAGAACAAGTTTTGTGGTGCCTTTCAGCTGCCTACCGGGGTAGTGTAAAAACTACCAACAGAACTCGTTTCTGGCACCTTCCCCGGTGGAGCTGTGCATGGGGTGTGTTTGGAACATTTTTTCACCAGCCGAGTCCAAAATTCAGCGATTCTCCTCTCAGCCCAGAAAGCAGGTAGAACAAGTTTTGTGGTGCCTTTCTCTTGCCTACCAGGGTACTATAAAAACTACCAACAGAACTCGTTTCTGGCACCTTTCCCGGTGGAGTTGTGCATGGGGTGTGTTTGGAACATTTTTTCACCAGCCGAGTCCAAAATTCAGCGATTCTCCATCTCAGCCCAGAAAGCAGGTAGAACAAGTTTTGTGGTGCCTTTCAGCTGCCTACCGGGGTACTGTAAAAACTACCAACAGAACTCGTTTCTGGCACCTTCCCCGGTGGAGTTGTGCATGGGGTGTGTTTGGAACATTTTGTCAGCAGCCGAGTCCAAACTTCAGCTGATCCCCATCTCAGCCCAGAAAGCAGGTAGAACAAGTTTTGTGGTGCCTTTCAGCTGCCTACCGGGGTAGTGTAAAAACTACCAACAGAACTCGTTTCTGGCACCTTCCCCGGTGGAGGTGTGCATGGGGTGTGTTTGGAACATTTTGTCACCAGCCGAGTCCAAAATTCAGCGATTCTCCTCTCAGCCCAGAAAGCAGGTAGAACAAGTTTTGTGGTGCCTTTCTCTTGCCTACCAGGGTACTGTAAAAACTACCAACAGAACTCGTTTCTGGCACCTTCCCCGGTGGAGTTGTGCATGGGGTGTGTTTGGAACATTTTGTCAGCAGCCGAGTCCAAAACTCAGCTGTTCCCCATCTCAGCCCAGAAAGCAGGTAGCAAAACTTTTGTGGTGCCTTTCAGCTGCCTACCGGGGTAGTGTAAAAACTACCAACAGAACTCGTTTCTGGCACCTTCCCCGGTGGAGTTGTGCATGGGGTGTGTTTGGAACATTTTGTTACCAGCCGAGTCCAAAATTCAGCCGTTCCCCATCTCAGCCCAGAAAGCAGGTAGAACAAGTTTTGTGGTGCCTTTCAGCTGCCTACTGGGGTACTGTAAAAACTACCAACAGAACTCGTTTCTGGCACCTTTCCCGGTGGAGTTGTGCATGGGGTGTGTTTGGAACATTTTTTCACCAGCCGAGTCCAAAATTCAGCGATTCTCCATCTCAGCCCAGAAAGCAGGTAGAACAAGTTTTGTGGTGCCTTTCTCTTGCCTACCAGGGTACTGTAAAAACTACCAACAGAACTCCTTTCTCGCACCTTCCCCGGTGGAGTTGTGCATGGGGTGTGTTTGGAACATTTTGTCACCAGCCGAGTCCAAAATTCAGCCGTTCCCCATCTCAGCCCAGAAAGCAGGTAGAACAAGTTTTGTGGTGCCTTTCAGCTGCCTTCCGGGGTAGTGTAAAAACTACCAACAGAACTCGTTTCTGGCACCTTCCCCGGTGGAGCTGTGCATGGGGTGTGTTTGGAACATTTTTTCACCAGCCGAGTCCAAAATTCAGCGATTCTCCTCTCAGCCCAGAAAGCAGGTAGAACAAGTTTTGTGGTGCCTTTCTCTTGCCTACCAGGGTACTGTAAAAACTACCAACAGAACTCGTTTCTGGCACCTTCCCCGGTGGAGTTGTGCATGGGGTGTGTTTGGAACATTTTGTCAGCAGCCGAGTCCAAAACTCAGCTGTTCCCCATCTCAGCCCAGAAAGCAGGTAGCAAAACTTTTGTGGTGCCTTTCAGCTGCCTACCGGGGTAGTGTAAAAACTACCAACAGAACTCGTTTCTGGCACCTTCCCCGGTGGAGCTGTGCATGGGGTGTGTTTGGAACATTTTGTCACCAGCCGAGTCCAAAATTCAGCCGTTCCCCATCTCAGCCCAGAAAGCAGGTACAACAAGTTTTGTGGTGCCTTTCAGCTGCCTACCGGGGTAGTGTAAAAACTACCAACAGAACTCGTTTCTGGCACCTTCCCCGGTGGAGGTGTGCATGGGGTGTGTTTGGAACATTTTTTCACCAGCCGAGTCCAAAATTCAGCGATTCTCCATCTCAGCCCAGAAAGCAGGTAGAACAAGTTTTGTGGTGCCTTTCAGCTGCCTACCGGGGTAGTGTAAAAACTACCAACAGAACTCGTTTCTGGCACCTTCCCCGGTGGAGTTGTGCATGGGGTGTGTTTGGAACATTTTTTCACCAGCCGAGTCCAAAATTCAGCGATTCTCCATCTCAGCCCAGAAAGCAGGTAGCAAAACTTTTGTGGTGCCTTTCAGCTGCCTACCGGGGTAGTGTAAAAACTACCAACAGAACTCGTTTCTGGCACCTTCCCCGGTGGAGCTGTGCATGGGGTGTGTTTGGAACATTTTGTTACCAGCCGAGTCCAAAATTCAGCCGTTCCCCATCTCAGCCCAGAAAGCAGGTAGAACAAGTTTTGTGGTGCCTTTCAGCTGCCTACCGGGGTAGTGTAAAAACTACCAACAGAACTCGTTTCTGGCACCTTCCCCGGTGGAGTTGTGCATGGGGTGTGTTTGGAACATTTTGTCACCAGCCGAGTCCAAAATTCAGCCGTTCCCCATCTCAGCCCAGAAAGCAGGTAGAACAAGTTTTGTGGTGCCTTTCAGCTGCCTACCGGGGTAGTGTAAAAACTACCAACAGAACTCGTTTCTGGCACCTTTCCCGGTGGAGTTGTGCATGGGGTGTGTTTGGAACATTTTGTCACCAGCCGAGTCCAAAACTCAGCTGTTCCCCATCTCAGCCCAGAAAGCAGGTAGCAAAACTTTTGTGGTGCCTTTCAGCTGCCTACCGGGGTAGTGTAAAAACTACCAACAGAACTCGTTTCTGGCACCTTCGCCGGTCGAGCTGTGCATGGGGTGTGTTTGGAACATTTTGTCAGCAGCCGAGTCCAAAATTCAGCGATTCCCCATCTAAGCCCAGAAAGCAGGTAGAAAAACTTTTGTGGTGCCTTTCAGCTGCCTACCGGGGTAGTGTAAAAACTACCAACAGAACTCCATTCTGGCACCTTCCCCGGTGGAGTTGTGCATGGGGTGTGTTTGGAACATTTTGTCAGCAGCCGAGTCCAAAATTCAGCGATTCTCCATCTCAGCCCAGAAAGCAGGTAGAACAAGTTTTGTGGTGCCTTTCTCTTGCCTACCGGGGTACTGTAAAAACTACCAACAGAACTCGTTTCTCGCACCTTCCCCGGTGGAGTTGTGCATGGGGTGTGTTTGGAACATTTTGTCACCAGCCGAGTCCAAAATTCAGCCGTTCCCCATCTCAGCCCAGAAAGCAGGTAGAACAAGTTTTGTGGTGCCTTTCAGCTGCCTACCGGGGTAGTGTAAAAACTACCAACAGAACTCGTTTCTGGCACCTTCCCCGGTGGAGCTGTGCATGGGGTGTGTTTGGAACATTTTTTCACCAGCCGAGTCCAAATTTCAGCGATTCTCCTCTCAGCCCAGAAAGCAGGTAGAACAAGTTTTGTGGTGCCTTTCTCTTGCCTACCAGGGTACTGTAAAAACTACCAACAGAACTCGTTTCTGGCACCTTCCCCGGTGGAGTTGTGCATGGGGTGTGTTTGGAACATTTTGTCACCAGCCGAGTCCAAAACTCAGCTGTTCCCCATCTCAGCCCAGAAAGCAGGTAGCAAAACTTTTGTGGTGCCTTTCAGCTGCCTACCGGGGTAGTGTAAAAACTACCAACAGAACTCGTTTCTGGCACCTTCCCCGGTGGAGGTGTGCATGGGGTGTGTTTGGAACATTTTGTCAGCAGCCGAGTCCAAACTTCAGCTGATCCCCATCTCAGCCCAGAAAGCAGGTACAACAAGTTTTGTGGTGCCTTTCAGCTGCCTACCGGGGTAGTGTAAAAACTACCAACAGAACTCGTTTCTGGCACCTTCCCCGGTGGAGGTGTGCATGGGGTGTGTTTGGACCATTTTGTCACCAGCCGAGTCCAAAATTCAGCTGTTCCCCATCTCAGCCCAGAAAGCAGGTAGAACAAGTTTTGTAATGCCTTTCAGCTGCCTACCGGGGGTAGTGTAAAAACTACCAACAGAACTCGTTTCTGGCACCTTTCCCGGTGGAGTTGTGCATGGGGTGTGTTTGGAACATTTTTTCACCAGCCGAGTCCAAAATTCAGCGATTCTCCTCTCAGCCCAGAAAGCAGGTAGAACAAGTTTTGTGGTGCCTTTCTCTTGCCTACCAGGGTACTGTAAAAACTACCAACAGAACTCGTTTCTGGCACCTTCCCCGGTGGAGGTGTGCATGGGGTGTGTTTGGAACATTTTGTCAGCAGCCGAGTCCAAAACTCAGCTGTTCCCCATCTCAGCCCAGAAAGCAGGTAGCAAAACTTTTGTGGTGCCTTTCAGCTGCCTACCGGGGTAGTGTAAAAACTACCAACAGAACTCGTTTCTGGCACCTTCCCCGGTGGAGCTGTGCATGGGGTGTGTTTGGAACATTTTGTTACCAGCCGAGTCCAAAATTCAGCCGTTCCCCATCTCAGCCCAGAAAGCAGGTAGAACAAGTTTTGTGGTGCCTTTCAGCTGCCTACCGGGGTAGTGTAAAAACTACCAACAGAACTCGTTTCTGGCACCTTCCCCGGTGGAGTTGTGCATGGGGTGTGTTTGGAACATTTTGTCACCAGCCGAGTCCAAAATTCAGCTGATCCCCATCTCAGCCCAGAAAGCAGGTAGAACAAGTTTTGTGGTGCCTTTCAGCTGCCTACCGGGGTAGTGTAAAAACTACCAACAGAACTCGTTTCTGGCACCTTTCCCGGTGGAGTTGTGCATGGGGTGTGTTTGGAACATTTTTTCACCAGCCGAGTCCAAAATTCAGCGATTCTCCATCTCAGCCCAGAAAGCAGGTAGAACAAGTTTTGTGGTGCCTTTCAGCTGCCTACCAGGGTACTGTAAAAACTACCAACAGAACTCGTTTCTGGCACCTTCCCCGGTGGAGTTGTGCATGGGGTGTGTTTGGAACATTTTGTCACCAGCCGAGTCCAAAACTCAGCTGTTCCCCATCTCAGCCCAGAAAGCAGGTAGCAAAACTTTTGTGGTGCCTTTCAGCTGCCTACCGGGGTAGTGTAAAAACTACCAACAGAACTCGTTTCTGGCACCTTCGCCGGTCGAGCTGTGCATGGGGTGTGTTTGGAACATTTTGTCAGCAGCCGAGTCCAAAATTCAGCGATTCCCCATCTAAGCCCAGAAAGCAGGTAGAAAAACTTTTGTGGTGCCTTTCAGCTGCCTACCGGGGTAGTGTAAAAACTACCAACAGAACTCCATTCTGGCACCTTCCCCGGTGGAGTTGTGCATGGGGTGTGTTTGGAACATTTTGTCAGCAGCCGAGTCCAAACTTCAGCTGATCCCCATCTCAGCCCAGAAAGCAGGTAGAAAAACTTTTGTGGTGCCTTTCAGCTGCCTACCGGGGTAGTGTAAAAACTACCAACAGAACTCGTTTCTGGCACCTTCCCCGGTGGAGCTGTGCATGGGGTGTGTTTGGAACATTTTTTCACCAGCCGAGTCCAAATTTCAGCGATTCTCCTCTCAGCCCAGAAAGCAGGTAGAACAAGTTTTGTGGTGCCTTTCTCTTGCCTACCAGGGTACTGTAAAAACTACCAACAGAACTCGTTTCTGGCACCTTCCCCGGTGGAGTTGTGCATGGGGTGTGTTTGGAACATTTTGTCACCAGCCGAGTCCAAAACTCAGCTGTTCCCCATCTCAGCCCAGAAAGCAGGTAGCAAAACTTTTGTGGTGCCTTTCAGCTGCCTACCGGGGTAGTGTAAAAACTACCAACAGAACTCGTTTCTGGCACCTTCCCCGGTGGAGGTGTGCATGGGGTGTGTTTGGAACATTTTGTCAGCAGCCGAGTCCAAACTTCAGCTGATCCCCATCTCAGCCCAGAAAGCAGGTACAACAAGTTTTGTGGTGCCTTTCAGCTGCCTACCGGGGTAGTGTAAAAACTACCAACAGAACTCGTTTCTGGCACCTTCCCCGGTGGAGGTGTGCATGGGGTGTGTTTGGACCATTTTGTCACCAGCCGAGTCCAAAATTCAGCTGTTCCCCATCTCAGCCCAGAAAGCAGGTAGAACAAGTTTTGTAATGCCTTTCAGCTGCCTACCGGGGTAGTGTAAAAACTACCAACAGAACTCGTTTCTGGCACCTTTCCCGGTGGAGTTGTGCATGGGGTGTGTTTGGAACATTTTTTCACCAGCCGAGTCCAAAATTCAGCGATTCTCCTCTCAGCCCAGAAAGCAGGTAGAACAAGTTTTGTGGTGCCTTTCTCTTGCCTACCAGGGTACTGTAAAAACTACCAACAGAACTCGTTTCTGGCACCTTCCCCGGTGGAGGTGTGCATGGGGTGTGTTTGGAACATTTTGTCAGCAGCCGAGTCCAAAACTCAGCTGTTCCCCATCTCAGCCCAGAAAGCAGGTAGCAAAACTTTTGTGGTGCCTTTCAGCTGCCTACCGGGGTAGTGTAAAAACTACCAACAGAACTCGTTTCTGGCACCTTCCCCGGTGGAGCTGTGCATGGGGTGTGTTTGGAACATTTTGTTACCAGCCGAGTCCAAAATTCAGCCGTTCCCCATCTCAGCCCAGAAAGCAGGTAGAACAAGTTTTGTGGTGCCTTTCAGCTGCCTACCGGGGTAGTGTAAAAACTACCAACAGAACTCGTTTCTGGCACCTTCCCCGGTGGAGTTGTGCATGGGGTGTGTTTGGAACATTTTGTCACCAGCCGAGTCCAAAATTCAGCTGATCCCCATCTCAGCCCAGAAAGCAGGTAGAACAAGTTTTGTGGTGCCTTTCAGCTGCCTACCGGGGTAGTGTAAAAACTACCAACAGAACTCGTTTCTGGCACCTTTCCCGGTGGAGTTGTGCATGGGGTGTGTTTGGAACATTTTTTCACCAGCCGAGTCCAAAATTCAGCGATTCTCCATCTCAGCCCAGAAAGCAGGTAGAACAAGTTTTGTGGTGCCTTTCAGCTGCCTACCAGGGTACTGTAAAAACTACCAACAGAACTCGTTTCTGGCACCTTCCCCGGTGGAGTTGTGCATGGGGTGTGTTTGGAACATTTTGTCACCAGCCGAGTCCAAAACTCAGCTGTTCCCCATCTCAGCCCAGAAAGCAGGTAGCAAAACTTTTGTGGTGCCTTTCAGCTGCCTACCGGGGTAGTGTAAAAACTACCAACAGAACTCGTTTCTGGCACCTTCGCCGGTCGAGCTGTGCATGGGGTGTGTTTGGAACATTTTGTCAGCAGCCGAGTCCAAAATTCAGCGATTCCCCATCTAAGCCCAGAAAGCAGGTAGAAAAACTTTTGTGGTGCCTTTCAGCTGCCTACCGGGGTAGTGTAAAAACTACCAACAGAACTCCATTCTGGCACCTTCCCCGGTGGAGTTGTGCATGGGGTGTGTTTGGAACATTTTGTCAGCAGCCGAGTCCAAACTTCAGCTGATCCCCATCTCAGCCCAGAAAGCAGGTAGAAAAACTTTTGTGGTGCCTTTCAGCTGCCTACCGGGGTAGTGTAAAAACTACCAACAGAACTCGTTTCTGGCACCTTCCCCGGTGGAGCTGTGCATGGGGTGTGTTTGGAACATTTTGTTACCAGCCGAGTCCAAAATTCAGCCGTTCCCCATCTCAGCCCAGAAAGCAGGTAGAACAAGTTTTGTGGTGCCTTTCAGCTGCCTACCGGGGTACTGTAAAAACTACCAACAGAACTCGTTTCTGGCACCTTCCCCGGTGGAGCTGTGCATGGGGTGTGTTTGGAACATTTTTTCACCAGCCGAGTCCAAAATTCAGCGATTCTCCTCTCAGCCCAGAAAGCAGGTAGAACAAGTTTTGTGGTGCCTTTCAGCTGCCTACCGGGGTAGTGTAAAAACTACCAACAGAACTCGTTTCTGGCTCCTTCCCCGGTGGAGCTGTGCATGGGGTGTGTTTGGAACATTTTGTTACCAGCCGAGTCCAAAATTCAGCGATTCCCCATCTAAGCCCATAAAGCAGGTAGAAAAACTTTTGTGGTGCCTTTCAGCTGCCTACCCGGGGTAGTGTAAAAACTACCAACAGGACTCGTTTCTGGCACCTTCCCCGGTGGAGGTGTGCATGGGGTGTGTTTGGAACATTTTGTCACCAGCCGAGTCCAAAATTCAGCCGTTCCCCATCTCAGCCCAGAAAGCAGGTACAACAAGTTTTGTGGTGCCTTTCAGCTGCCTTCCGGGGTAGTGTAAAAACTACCAACAGAACTCGTTTCTGGCACCTTCCCCGGTGGAGTTGTGCATGGGGTGTGTTTGGAACATTTTGTCAGCAGCCGAGTCCAAAACTCAGCTGTTCCCCATCTCAGCCCAGAAAGCAGGTAGCAAAACTTTTGTGGTGCCTTTCAGCTGCCTACCGGGGTAGTGTAAAAACTACCAACAGAACTCGTTTCTGGCACCTTCCCCGGTGGAGCTGTGCATGGGGTGTGTTTGGAACATTTTGTTACCAGCCGAGTCCAAAATTCAGCCGTTCCCCATCTCAGCCCAGAAAGCAGGTACAACAAGTTTTGTGGTGCCTTTCAGCTGCCTACCGGGGTACTGTAAAAACTACCAACAGAACTCGTTTCTGGCACCTTCCCCGGTGGAGTTGTGCATGGGGTGTGTTTGGAACATTTTGTCAGCAGCCGAGTCCAAACTTCAGCTGATCCCCATCTCAGCCCAGAAAGCAGGTAGAACAAGTTTTGTGGTGCCTTTCAGCTGCCTACCGGGGTAGTGTAAAAACTACCAACAGAACTCGTTTCTGGCACCTTCCCCGGTGGAGGTGTGCATGGGGTGTGTTTGGAACATTTTGTCACCAGCCGAGTCCAAAATTCAGCCGTTCCCCATCTCAGCCCAGAAAGCAGGTAGAACAAGTTTTGTGGTGCCTTTCAGCTGCCTACCGGGGTAGTGTAAAAACTACCAACAGAACTCGTTTCTGGCACCTTCCCCGGTGGAGCTGTGCATGGGGTGTGTTTGGAACATTTTTTCACCAGCCGAGTCCAAAATTCAGCGATTCTCCTCTCAGCCCAGAAAGCAGGTAGAACAAGTTTTGTGGTGCCTTTCTCTTGCCTACCAGGGTACTATAAAAACTACCAACAGAACTCGTTTCTGGCACCTTTCCCGGTGGAGTTGTGCATGGGGTGTGTTTGGAACATTTTTTCACCAGCCGAGTCCAAAATTCAGCGATTCTCCATCTCAGCCCAGAAAGCAGGTAGAACAAGTTTTGTGGTGCCTTTCAGCTGCCTACCGGGGTACTGTAAAAACTACCAACAGAACTCGTTTCTGGCACCTTCCCCGGTGGAGTTGTGCATGGGGTGTGTTTGGAACATTTTGTCAGCAGCCGAGTCCAAACTTCAGCTGATCCCCATCTCAGCCCAGAAAGCAGGTAGAACAAGTTTTGTGGTGCCTTTCAGCTGCCTACCGGGGTAGTGTAAAAACTACCAACAGAACTCGTTTCTGGCACCTTCCCCGGTGGAGGTGTGCATGGGGTGTGTTTGGAACATTTTGTCAGCAGCCGAGTCCAAAATTCAGCGATTCTCCTCTCAGCCCAGAAAGCAGGTAGAACAAGTTTTGTGGTGCCTTTCTCTTGCCTACCAGGGTACTGTAAAAACTACCAACAGAACTCGTTTCTGGCACCTTCCCCGGTGGAGTTGTGCATGGGGTGTGTTTGGAACATTTTGTCAGCAGCCGAGTCCAAAACTCAGCTGTTCCCCATCTCAGCCCAGAAAGCAGGTAGCAAAACTTTTGTGGTGCCTTTCAGCTGCCTACCGGGGTAGTGTAAAAACTACCAACAGAACTCGTTTCTGGCACCTTCCCCGGTGGAGTTGTGCATGGGGTGTGTTTGGAACATTTTGTTACCAGCCGAGTCCAAAATTCAGCCGTTCCCCATCTCAGCCCAGAAAGCAGGTAGAACAAGTTTTGTGGTGCCTTTCAGCTGCCTACTGGGGTACTGTAAAAACTACCAACAGAACTCGTTTCTGGCACCTTTCCCGGTGGAGTTGTGCATGGGGTGTGTTTGGAACATTTTTTCACCAGCCGAGTCCAAAATTCAGCGATTCTCCATCTCAGCCCAGAAAGCAGGTAGAACAAGTTTTGTGGTGCCTTTCTCTTGCCTACCAGGGTACTGTAAAAACTACCAACAGAACTCCTTTCTCGCACCTTCCCCGGTGGAGTTGTGCATGGGGTGTGTTTGGAACATTTTGTCACCAGCCGAGTCCAAAATTCAGCCGTTCCCCATCTCAGCCCAGAAAGCAGGTAGAACAAGTTTTGTGGTGCCTTTCAGCTGCCTTCCGGGGTAGTGTAAAAACTACCAACAGAACTCGTTTCTGGCACCTTCCCCGGTGGAGCTGTGCATGGGGTGTGTTTGGAACATTTTTTCACCAGCCGAGTCCAAAATTCAGCGATTCTCCTCTCAGCCCAGAAAGCAGGTAGAACAAGTTTTGTGGTGCCTTTCTCTTGCCTACCAGGGTACTGTAAAAACTACCAACAGAACTCGTTTCTGGCACCTTCCCCGGTGGAGTTGTGCATGGGGTGTGTTTGGAACATTTTGTCAGCAGCCGAGTCCAAAACTCAGCTGTTCCCCATCTCAGCCCAGAAAGCAGGTAGCAAAACTTTTGTGGTGCCTTTCAGCTGCCTACCGGGGTAGTGTAAAAACTACCAACAGAACTCGTTTCTGGCACCTTCCCCGGTGGAGCTGTGCATGGGGTGTGTTTGGAACATTTTGTCACCAGCCGAGTCCAAAATTCAGCCGTTCCCCATCTCAGCCCAGAAAGCAGGTACAACAAGTTTTGTGGTGCCTTTCAGCTGCCTACCGGGGTAGTGTAAAAACTACCAACAGAACTCGTTTCTGGCACCTTCCCCGGTGGAGCTGTGCATGGGGTGTGTTTGGAACATTTTTTCACCAGCCGAGTCCAAAATTCAGCGATTCTCCATCTCAGCCCAGAAAGCAGGTAGAACAAGTTTTGTGGTGCCTTTCTCTTGCCTACCGGGGTACTGTAAAAACTACCAACAGAACTCGTTTCTCGCACCTTCCCCGGTGGAGGTGTGCATGGGGTGTGTTTGGAACATTTTGTCACCAGCCGAGTCCAAAATTCAGCCGTTCCCCATCTCAGCCCAGAAAGCAGGTAGAACAAGTTTTGTGGTGCCTTTCAGCTGCCTACCGGGGTAGTGTAAAAACTACCAACAGAACTCGTTTCTGGCACCTTCCCCGGTGGAGCTGTGCATGGGGTGTGTTTGGAACATTTTTTCACCAGCCGAGTCCAAATTTCAGCGATTCTCCTCTCAGCCCAGAAAGCAGGTAGAACAAGTTTTGTGGTGCCTTTCTCTTGCCTACCAGGGTACTGTAAAAACTACCAACAGAACTCGTTTCTGGCACCTTCCCCGGTGGAGTTGTGCATGGGGTGTGTTTGGAACATTTTGTCACCAGCCGAGTCCAAAACTCAGCTGTTCCCCATCTCAGCCCAGAAAGCAGGTAGCAAAACTTTTGTGGTGCCTTTCAGCTGCCTACCGGGGTAGTGTAAAAACTACCAACAGAACTCGTTTCTGGCACCTTCCCCGGTGGAGCTGTGCATGGGGTGTGTTTGGAACATTTTGTTACCAGCCGAGTCCAAAATTCAGCCGTTCCCCATCTCAGCCCAGAAAGCAGGTAGAACAAGTTTTGTGGTGCCTTTCAGCTGCCTACCGGGGTACTGTAAAAACTACCAACAGAACTCGTTTCTGGCACCTTTCCCGGTGGAGTTGTGCCTGGGGTGTGTTTGGAACATTTTGTCAGCAGCCGAGTCCAAACTTCAGCTGATCCCCATCTCAGCCCAGAAAGCAGGTACAACAAGTTTTGTGGTGCCTTTCAGCTGCCTACCGGGGTAGTGTAAAAACTACCAACAGAACTCGTTTCTGGCACCTTCCCCGGTGGAGGTGTGCATGGGGTGTGTTTGGACCATTTTGTCACCAGCCGAGTCCAAAATTCAGCTGTTCCCCATCTCAGCCCAGAAAGCAGGTAGAACAAGTTTTGTAATGCCTTTCAGCTGCCTACCGGGGTAGTGTAAAAACTACCAACAGAACTCGTTTCTGGCACCTTTCCCGGTGGAGTTGTGCATGGGGTGTGTTTGGAACATTTTTTCACCAGCCGAGTCCAAAATTCAGCGATTCTCCTCTCAGCCCAGAAAGCAGGTAGAACAAGTTTTGTGGTGCCTTTCAGCTGCCTACCGGGGTAGTGTAAAAACTACCAACAGAACTCGTTTCTGGCACCTTCCCCGGTGGAGTTGTGCATGGGGTGTGTTTGGAACATTTTTTCACCAGCCGAGTCCAAAATTCAGCGATTCTCCATCTCAGCCCAGAAAGCAGGTAGCAAAACTTTTGTGGTGCCTTTCAGCTGCCTACCGGGGTAGTGTAAAAACTACCAACAGAACTCGTTTCTGGCACCTTCCCCGGTGGAGCTGTGCATGGGGTGTGTTTGGAACATTTTGTTACCAGCCGAGTCCAAAATTCAGCCGTTCCCCATCTCAGCCCAGAAAGCAGGTAGAACAAGTTTTGTGGTGCCTTTCAGCTGCCTACCGGGGTAGTGTAAAAACTACCAACAGAACTCGTTTCTGGCACCTTCCCCGGTGGAGTTGTGCATGGGGTGTGTTTGGAACATTTTGTCACCAGCCGAGTCCAAAATTCAGCCGTTCCCCATCTCAGCCCAGAAAGCAGGTAGAACAAGTTTTGTGGTGCCTTTCAGCTGCCTACCGGGGTAGTGTAAAAACTACCAACAGAACTCGTTTCTGGCACCTTTCCCGGTGGAGTTGTGCATGGGGTGTGTTTGGAACATTTTGTCACCAGCCGAGTCCAAAACTCAGCTGTTCCCCATCTCAGCCCAGAAAGCAGGTAGCAAAACTTTTGTGGTGCCTTTCAGCTGCCTACCGGGGTAGTGTAAAAACTACCAACAGAACTCGTTTCTGGCACCTTCGCCGGTCGAGCTGTGCATGGGGTGTGTTTGGAACATTTTGTCAGCAGCCGAGTCCAAAATTCAGCGATTCCCCATCTAAGCCCAGAAAGCAGGTAGAAAAACTTTTGTGGTGCCTTTCAGCTGCCTACCGGGGTAGTGTAAAAACTACCAACAGAACTCCATTCTGGCACCTTCCCCGGTGGAGTTGTGCATGGGGTGTGTTTGGAACATTTTGTCAGCAGCCGAGTCCAAAATTCAGCGATTCTCCATCTCAGCCCAGAAAGCAGGTAGAACAAGTTTTGTGGTGCCTTTCTCTTGCCTACCGGGGTACTGTAAAAACTACCAACAGAACTCGTTTCTCGCACCTTCCCCGGTGGAGTTGTGCATGGGGTGTGTTTGGAACATTTTGTCACCAGCCGAGTCCAAAATTCAGCCGTTCCCCATCTCAGCCCAGAAAGCAGGTAGAACAAGTTTTGTGGTGCCTTTCAGCTGCCTACCGGGGTAGTGTAAAAACTACCAACAGAACTCGTTTCTGGCACCTTCCCCGGTGGAGCTGTGCATGGGGTGTGTTTGGAACATTTTTTCACCAGCCGAGTCCAAATTTCAGCGATTCTCCTCTCAGCCCAGAAAGCAGGTAGAACAAGTTTTGTGGTGCCTTTCTCTTGCCTACCAGGGTACTGTAAAAACTACCAACAGAACTCGTTTCTGGCACCTTCCCCGGTGGAGTTGTGCATGGGGTGTGTTTGGAACATTTTGTCACCAGCCGAGTCCAAAACTCAGCTGTTCCCCATCTCAGCCCAGAAAGCAGGTAGCAAAACTTTTGTGGTGCCTTTCAGCTGCCTACCGGGGTAGTGTAAAAACTACCAACAGAACTCGTTTCTGGCACCTTCCCCGGTGGAGGTGTGCATGGGGTGTGTTTGGAACATTTTGTCAGCAGCCGAGTCCAAACTTCAGCTGATCCCCATCTCAGCCCAGAAAGCAGGTACAACAAGTTTTGTGGTGCCTTTCAGCTGCCTACCGGGGTAGTGTAAAAACTACCAACAGAACTCGTTTCTGGCACCTTCCCCGGTGGAGGTGTGCATGGGGTGTGTTTGGACCATTTTGTCACCAGCCGAGTCCAAAATTCAGCTGTTCCCCATCTCAGCCCAGAAAGCAGGTAGAACAAGTTTTGTAATGCCTTTCAGCTGCCTACCGGGGTAGTGTAAAAACTACCAACAGAACTCGTTTCTGGCACCTTTCCCGGTGGAGTTGTGCATGGGGTGTGTTTGGAACATTTTTTCACCAGCCGAGTCCAAAATTCAGCGATTCTCCTCTCAGCCCAGAAAGCAGGTAGAACAAGTTTTGTGGTGCCTTTCTCTTGCCTACCAGGGTACTGTAAAAACTACCAACAGAACTCGTTTCTGGCACCTTCCCCGGTGGAGGTGTGCATGGGGTGTGTTTGGAACATTTTGTCAGCAGCCGAGTCCAAAACTCAGCTGTTCCCCATCTCAGCCCAGAAAGCAGGTAGCAAAACTTTTGTGGTGCCTTTCAGCTGCCTACCGGGGTAGTGTAAAAACTACCAACAGAACTCGTTTCTGGCACCTTCCCCGGTGGAGCTGTGCATGGGGTGTGTTTGGAACATTTTGTTACCAGCCGAGTCCAAAATTCAGCCGTTCCCCATCTCAGCCCAGAAAGCAGGTAGAACAAGTTTTGTGGTGCCTTTCAGCTGCCTACCGGGGTAGTGTAAAAACTACCAACAGAACTCGTTTCTGGCACCTTCCCCGGTGGAGTTGTGCATGGGGTGTGTTTGGAACATTTTGTCACCAGCCGAGCCCAAAATTCAGCCGTTCCCCATCTCAGCCCAGAAAGCAGGTACAACAAGTTTTGTGGTGCCTTTCAGCTGCCTACCGGGGTAGTGTAAAAACTACCAACAGAACTCGTTTCTGGCACCTTCCCCGGTGGAGTTGTGCATGGGGTGATTTTGGAACATTTTTTCACCAGCCGAGTCCAAAATTCAGCGATTCTCCATCTCAGCCCAGAAAGCAGGTAGAACAAGTTTTGTGGTGCCTTTCAGCTGCCTACCAGGGTACTGTAAAAACTACCAACAGAACTCGTTTCTGGCACCTTCCCCGGTGGAGTTGTGCATGGGGTGTGTTTGGAACATTTTGTCACCAGCCGAGTCCAAAACTCAGCTGTTCCCCATCTCAGCCCAGAAAGCAGGTAGCAAAACTTTTGTGGTGCCTTTCAGCTGCCTACCGGGGTAGTGTAAAAACTACCAACAGAACTCGTTTCTGGCACCTTCGCCGGTCGAGCTGTGCATGGGGTGTGTTTGGAACATTTTGTCAGCAGCCGAGTCCAAAATTCAGCGATTCCCCATCTAAGCCCAGAAAGCAGGTAGAAAAACTTTTGTGGTGCCTTTCAGCTGCCTACCGGGGTAGTGTAAAAACTACCAACAGAACTCCATTCTGGCACCTTCCCCGGTGGAGTTGTGCATGGGGTGTGTTTGGAACATTTTGTCAGCAGCCGAGTCCAAACTTCAGCTGATCCCCATCTCAGCCCAGAAAGCAGGTAGAAAAACTTTTGTGGTGCCTTTCAGCTGCCTACCGGGGTAGTGTAAAAACTACCAACAGAACTCGTTTCTGGCACCTTCCCCGGTGGAGCTGTGCATGGGGTGTGTTTGGAACATTTTGTTACCAGCCGAGTCCAAAATTCAGCCGTTCCCCATCTCAGCCCAGAAAGCAGGTAGAACAAGTTTTGTGGTGCCTTTCAGCTGCCTACCGGGGTACTGTAAAAACTACCAACAGAACTCGTTTCTGGCACCTTCCCCGGTGGAGCTGTGCATGGGGTGTGTTTGGAACATTTTTTCACCAGCCGAGTCCAAAATTCAGCGATTCTCCTCTCAGCCCAGAAAGCAGGTAGAACAAGTTTTGTGGTGCCTTTCAGCTGCCTACCGGGGTAGTGTAAAAACTACCAACAGAACTCGTTTCTGGCTCCTTCCCCGGTGGAGCTGTGCATGGGGTGTGTTTGGAACATTTTGTTACCAGCCGAGTCCAAAATTCAGCGATTCCCCATCTAAGCCCATAAAGCAGGTAGAAAAACTTTTGTGGTGCCTTTCAGCTGCCTACCGGGGTAGTGTAAAAACTACCAACAGGACTCGTTTCTGGCACCTTCCCCGGTGGAGGTGTGCATGGGGTGTGTTTGGAACATTTTGTCACCAGCCGAGTCCAAAATTCAGCCGTTCCCCATCTCAGCCCAGAAAGCAGGTACAACAAGTTTTGTGGTGCCTTTCAGCTGCCTACCGGGGTAGTGTAAAAACTACCAACAGAACTCGTTTCTGGCACCTTTCCCGGTGGAGTTGTGCATGGGGTGTGTTTGGACCATTTTGTCACCAGCCGAGTCCAAAATTCAGCTGTTCCCCATCTCAGCCCAGAAAGCAGGTAGAACAAGTTTTGTAATGCCTTTCAGCTGCCTACCGGGGTAGTGTAAAAACTACCAACAGAACTCGTTTCTGGCACCTTTCCCGGTGGAGTTGTGCATGGGGTGTGTTTGGAACATTTTTTCACCAGCCGAGTCCAAAATTCAGCGATTCTCCTCTCAGCCCAGAAAGCAGGTAGAACAAGTTTTGTGGTGCCTTTCTCTTGCCTACCAGGGTACTGTAAAAACTACCAACAGAACTCGTTTCTGGCACCTTCCCCGGTGGAGGTGTGCATGGGGTGTGTTTGGAACATTTTGTCAGCAGCCGAGTCCAAAACTCAGCTGTTCCCCATCTCAGCCCAGAAAGCAGGTAGCAAAACTTTTGTGGTGCCTTTCAGCTGCCTACCGGGGTAGTGTAAAAACTACCAACAGAACTCGTTTCTGGCACCTTCCCCGGTGGAGCTGTGCATGGGGTGTGTTTGGAACATTTTGTTACCAGCCGAGTCCAAAATTCAGCCGTTCCCCATCTCAGCCCAGAAAGCAGGTAGAACAAGTTTTGTGGTGCCTTTCAGCTGCCTACCGGGGTAGTGTAAAAACTACCAACAGAACTCGTTTCTGGCACCTTCCCCGGTGGAGTTGTGCATGGGGTGTGTTTGGAACATTTTGTCACCAGCCGAGTCCAAAATTCAGCCGTTCCCCATCTCAGCCCAGAAAGCAGGTAGAACAAGTTTTGTGGTGCCTTTCAGCTGCCTACCGGGGTAGTGTAAAAACTACCAACAGAACTCGTTTCTGGCACCTTTCCCGGTGGAGTTGTGCATGGGGTGTGTTTGGAACATTTTTTCACCAGCCGAGTCCAAAATTCAGCGATTCTCCATCTCAGCCCAGAAAGCAGGTAGAACAAGTTTTGTGGTGCCTTTCAGCTGCCTACCAGGGTACTGTAAAAACTACCAACAGAACTCGTTTCTGGCACCTTCCCCGGTGGAGTTGTGCATGGGGTGTGTTTGGAACATTTTGTCACCAGCCGAGTCCAAAACTCAGCTGTTCCCCATCTCAGCCCAGAAAGCAGGTAGCAAAACTTTTGTGGTGCCTTTCAGCTGCCTACCGGGGTAGTGTAAAAACTACCAACAGAACTCGTTTCTGGCACCTTCGCCGGTCGAGCTGTGCATGGGGTGTGTTTGGAACATTTTGTCAGCAGCCGAGTCCAAAATTCAGCGATTCCCCATCTAAGCCCAGAAAGCAGGTAGAAAAACTTTTGTGGTGCCTTTCAGCTGCCTACCGGGGTAGTGTAAAAACTACCAACAGAACTCCATTCTGGCACCTTCCCCGGTGGAGTTGTGCATGGGGTGTGTTTGGAACATTTTGTCAGCAGCCGAGTCCAAACTTCAGCTGATCCCCATCTCAGCCCAGAAAGCAGGTAGAAAAACTTTTGTGGTGCCTTTCAGCTGCCTACCGGGGTAGTGTAAAAACTACCAACAGAACTCGTTTCTGGCACCTTCCCCGGTGGAGCTGTGCATGGGGTGTGTTTGGAACATTTTGTTACCAGCCGAGTCCAAAATTCAGCCGTTCCCCATCTCAGCCCAGAAAGCAGGTAGAACAAGTTTTGTGGTGCCTTTCAGCTGCCTACCGGGGTACTGTAAAAACTACCAACAGAACTCGTTTCTGGCACCTTCCCCGGTGGAGCTGTGCATGGGGTGTGTTTGGAACATTTTTTCACCAGCCGAGTCCAAAATTCAGCGATTCTCCTCTCAGCCCAGAAAGCAGGTAGAACAAGTTTTGTGGTGCCTTTCAGCTGCCTACCGGGGTAGTGTAAAAACTACCAACAGAACTCGTTTCTGGCTCCTTCCCCGGTGGAGCTGTGCATGGGGTGTGTTTGGAACATTTTGTTACCAGCCGAGTCCAAAATTCAGCGATTCCCCATCTAAGCCCATAAAGCAGGTAGAAAAACTTTTGTGGTGCCTTTCAGCTGCCTACCGGGGTAGTGTAAAAACTACCAACAGGACTCGTTTCTGGCACCTTCCCCGGTGGAGTTGTGCATGGGGTGTGTTTGGAACATTTTGTCACCAGCCGAGTCCAAAATTCAGCCGTTCCCCATCTCAGCCCAGAAAGCAGGTACAACAAGTTTTGTGGTGCCTTTCAGCTGCCTACCGGGGTAGTGTAAAAACTACCAACAGAACTCGTTTCTGGCACCTTTCCCGGTGGAGTTGTGCATGGGGTGTGTTTGGAACATTTTGTCAGCAGCCGAGTCCAAAATTCAGCGATTCTCCATCTCAGCCCAGAAAGCAGGTAGAACAAGTTTTGTGGTGCCTTTCTCTTGCCTACCAGGGTACTGTAAAAACTTCCAACAGAACTCCTTTCTGGCACCTTCCCCGGTGGAGGTGTGCATGGGGTGTGTTTGGAACATTTTTTCACCAGCCGAGTCCAAAATTCAGCGATTCCCCATCTCAGCCCAGAAAGCAGGTAGAACAAGTTTTGTGGTGCCTTTCTCTTGCCTACCAGGGTACTGTAAAAACTACCAACAGAACTCCTTTCTCGCACCTTCCCCGGTGGAGTTGTGCATGGGGTGTGTTTGGAACATTTTGTCAGCAGCCGAGTCCAAAATTCAGCTGTTCCCCATCTCAGCCCAGAAAGCAGGTAGCAAAACTTTTGTGGTGCCTTTCAGCTGCCTACCGGGGTAGTGTAAAAACTACCAACAGAACTCGTTTCTGGCACCTTCCCCGGTGGAGCTGTGCATGGGGTGTGTTTGGAACATTTTGTTACCAGCCGAGTCCAAAATTCAGCCGTTCCCCATCTCAGCCCAGAAAGCAGGTAGAACAAGTTTTGTGGTGCCTTTCAGCTGCCTACCGGGGTACTGTAAAAACTACCAACAGAACTCGTTTCTGGCACCTTTGCCGGTGGAGGTGTGCATGGGGTGTGTTTGGAACATTTTGTCACCAGCCGAGTCCAAACTTCAGCGATTCCCCATCTCAGCCCAGAAAGCAGGTAGAACAAGTTTTGTGGTGCCTTTCAGCTGCCTACCGGGGTAGTGTAAAAACTACCAACAGAACTCGTTTCTGGCACCTTTCCCGGTGGAGTTGTGCATGGGGTGTGTTTGGAACATTTTTTCACCAGCCGAGTCCAAAATTCAGCGATTCTCCATCTCAGCCCAGAAAGCAGGTAGAACAAGTTTTGTGGTGCCTTTCTCTTGCCTACCAGGGTACTGTAAAAACTACCAACAGAACTCCTTTCTGGCACCTTCCCCGGTGGAGTTGTGCATGGGGTGTGTTTGGAACATTTTGTCAGCAGCCGAGTCCAAAACTCAGCTGTTCCCCATCTCTGCCCAGAAAGCAGGTAGCAAAACTTTTGCGGTGCCTTTCAGCTGCCTACCGGGGTAGTGTAAAAACTACCAACAGAACTCGTTTCTGGCACCTTCCCCGGTGGAGTTGTGCATGGGGTGTGTTTGGAACATTTTTTCACCAGCCGAGTCCAAAATTCAGCGATTCTCCTCTCAGCCCAGAAAGCAGGTAGAACAAGTTTTGTGGTGCCTTTCAGCTGCCTACCAGGGTACTGTAAAAACTACCAACAGAACTCGTTTCTGGCACCTTCCCCGGTGGAGTTGTGCATGGGGTGTGTTTGGAACATTTTGTCAGCAGCCGAGTCCAAAACTCAGCTGTTCCCCATCTCAGCCCAGAAAGCAGGTAGCAAAACTTTTGTGGTGCCTTTCAGCTGCCTACCGGGGTAGTGTAAAAACTACCAACAGAACTCGTTTCTGGCACCTTCCCCGGTGGAGCTGTGCATGGGGTGTGTTTGGAACATTTTGTTACCAGCCGAGTCCAAAATTCAGCCGTTCCCCATCTCAGCCCAGAAAGCAGGTAGAACAAGTTTTGTGGTGCCTTTCAGCTGCCTACCGGGGTACTGTAAAAACTACCAACAGAACTCGTTTCTGGCACCTTCCCCGGTGGAGCTGTGCATGGGGTGTGTTTGGAACATTTTTTCACCAGGCGAGTCCAAAATTCAGCGATTCTCCATCTCAGCCCAGAAAGCAGGTAGAACAAGTTTTGTGGTGCCTTTCTCTTGCCTACCAGGGTACTGTAAAAACTACCAACAGAACTCCTTTCTCGCACCTTCCCCGGTGGAGTTGTGCATGGGGTGTGTTTGGAACATTTTGTCACCAGCCGAGTCCAAAATTCAGCCGTTCCCCATCTCAGCCCAGAAAGCAGGTACAACAAGTTTTGTGGTGCCTTTCAGCTGCCTTCCGGGGTAGTGTAAAAACTACCAACAGAACTCGTTTCTGGCACCTTCCCCGGTGGAGTTGTGCATGGGGTGTGTTTGGAACATTTTGTCAGCAGCCGAGTCCAAAACTCAGCTGTTCCCCATCTCAGCCCAGAAAGCAGGTAGCAAAACTTTTGTGGTGCCTTTCAGCTGCCTACCGGGGTAGTGTAAAAACTACCAACAGAACTCGTTTCTGGCACCTTCCCCGGTGGAGCTGTGCATGGGGTGTGTTTGGAACATTTTGTTACCAGCCGAGTCCAAAATTCAGCCGTTCCCCATCTCAGCCCAGAAAGCAGGTACAACAAGTTTTGTGGTGCCTTTCAGCTGCCTACCGGGGTACTGTAAAAACTACCAACAGAACTCGTTTCTGGCACCTTCCCCGGTGGAGTTGTGCATGGGGTGTGTTTGGAACATTTTGTCAGCAGCCGAGTCCAAACTTCAGCTGATCCCCATCTCAGCCCAGAAAGCAGGTAGCAAAACTTTTGTGGTGCCTTTCAGCTGCCTACCGGGGTAGTGTAAAAACTACCAACAGAACTCGTTTCTGGCACCTTCCCCGGTGGAGGTGTGCATGGGGTGTGTTTGGAACATTTTGTCACCAGCCGAGTCCAAAATTCAGCCGTTCCCCATCTCAGCCCAGAAAGCAGGTAGAACAAGTTTTGTGGTGCCTTTCAGCTGCCTACCGGGGTAGTGTAAAAACTACCAACAGAACTCGTTTCTGGCACCTTCCCCGGTGGAGCTGTGCATGGGGTGTGTTTGGAACATTTTTTCACCAGCCGAGTCCAAAATTCAGCGATTCTCCTCTCAGCCCAGAAAGCAGGTAGAACAAGTTTTGTGGTGCCTTTCTCTTGCCTACCAGGGTACTGTAAAAACTACCAACAGAACTCGTTTCTGGCACCTTTCCCGGTGGAGTTGTGCATGGGGTGTGTTTGGAACATTTTTTCACCAGCCGAGTCCAAAATTCAGCGATTCTCCATCTCAGCCCAGAAAGCAGGTAGAACAAGTTTTGTGGTGCCTTTCAGCTGCCTACCGGGGTACTGTAAAAACTACCAACAGAACTCGTTTCTGGCACCTTCCCCGGTGGAGTTGTGCATGGGGTGTGTTTGGAACATTTTGTCAGCAGCCGAGTCCAAACTTCAGCTGATCCCCATCTCAGCCCAGAAAGCAGGTAGAACAAGTTTTGTGGTGCCTTTCAGCTGCCTACCGGGGTAGTGTAAAAACTACCAACAGAACTCGTTTCTGGCACCTTCCCCGGTGGAGGTGTGCATGGGGTGTGTTTGGAACATTTTGTCACCAGCCGAGTCCAAAATTCAGCTGTTCCCCATCTCAGCCCAGAAAGCAGGTAGAACAAGTTTTGTGGTGCCTTTCTCTTGCCTACCAGGGTACTGTAAAAACTACCAACAGAACTCGTTTCTGGCACCTTCCCCGGTGGAGTTGTGCATGGGGTGTGTTTGGAACATTTTGTCAGCAGCCGAGTCCAAAACTCAGCTGTTCCCCATCTCAGCCCAGAAAGCAGGTAGCAAAACTTTTGTGGTGCCTTTCAGCTGCCTACCGGGGTAGTGTAAAAACTACCAACAGAACTCGTTTCTGGCACCTTCCCCGGTGGAGTTGTGCATGGGGTGTGTTTGGAACATTTTGTTACCAGCCGAGTCCAAAATTCAGCCGTTCCCCATCTCAGCCCAGAAAGCAGGTAGAACAAGTTTTGTGGTGCCTTTCAGCTGCCTACCGGGGTACTGTAAAAACTACCAACAGAACTCGTTTCTGGCACCTTCCCCGGTGGAGTTGTGCATGGGGTGTGTTTGGAACATTTTGTCAGCAGCCGAGTCCAAACTTCAGCTGATCCCCATCTCAGCCCAGAAAGCAGGTACAACAAGTTTTGTGGTGCCTTTCAGCTGCCTACCGGGGTAGTGTAAAAACTACCAACAGAACTCGTTTCTGGCACCTTCCCCGGTGGAGGTGTGCATGGGGTGTGTTTGGAACATTTTGTCACCAGCCGAGTCCAAAATTCAGCCGTTCCCCATCTCAGCCCAGAAAGCAGGTACAACAAGTTTTGTGGTGCCTTTCAGCTGCCTACCGG
Organism: Falco biarmicus; assembly: GCF_023638135.1. Taxonomy (NCBI): domain Eukaryota; kingdom Metazoa; phylum Chordata; class Aves; order Falconiformes; family Falconidae; genus Falco; species Falco biarmicus. Next base: position 245,468 of record NW_026611701.1, read on the forward strand.
GGTAGTGTAAAAACTACCAACAGAACTCGTTTCTGGCACCTTCCCCGGTGGAGTTGTGCATGGGGTGTGTTTGGAACATTTTGTCAGCAGCCGAGTCCAAACTTCAGCTGATCCCCATCTCAGCCCAGAAAGCAGGTACAACAAGTTTTGTGGTGCCTTTCAGCTGCCTACCGGGGTAGTGTAAAAACTACCAACAGAACTCGTTTCTGGCACCTTCCCCGGTGGAGGTGTGCATGGGGTGTGTTTGGAACATTTTGTCACCAGCCGAGTCCAAAATTCAGCCGTTCCCCATCTCAGCCCAGAAAGCAGGTACAACAAGTTTTGTGGTGCCTTTCAGCTGCCTACCGGGGTAGTGTAAAAACTACCAACAGAACTCGTTTCTGGCACCTTCCCCGGTGGAGCTGTGCATGGGGTGTGTTTGGAACATTTTTTCACCAGCCGAGTCCAAAATTCAGCGATTCTCCATCTCAGCCCAGAAAGCAGGTAGAACAAGTTTTGTGGTGCCTTTCTCTTGCCTACCGGGGTACTGTAAAAACTACCAACAGAACTCGTTTCTCGCACCTTCCCCGGTGGAGGTGTGCATGGGGTGTGTTTGGAACATTTTGTCACCAGCCGAGTCCAAAATTCAGCCGTTCCCCATCTCAGCCCAGAAAGCAGGTAGAACAAGTTTTGTGGTGCCTTTCAGCTGCCTACCGGGGTAGTGTAAAAACTACCAACAGAACTCGTTTCTGGCACCTTCCCCGGTGGAGCTGTGCATGGGGTGTGTTTGGAACATTTTTTCACCAGCCGAGTCCAAAATTCAGCGATTCTCCTCTCAGCCCAGAAAGCAGGTAGAACAAGTTTTGTGGTGCCTTTCTCTTGCCTACCAGGGTACTGTAAAAACTACCAACAGAACTCGTTTCTGGCACCTTCCCCGGTGGAGTTGTGCATGGGGTGTGTTTGGAACATTTTGTCACCAGCCGAGTCCAAAACTCAGCTGTTCCCCATCTCAGCCCAGAAAGCAGGTAGCAAAACTTTTGTGGTGCCTTTCAGCTGCCTACCGGGGTAGTGTAAAAACTACCAACAGAACTCGTTTCTGGCACCTTTGCCGGTGGAGCTGTGCATGGGGTGTGTTTGGAACATTTTGTTACCAGCCGAGTCCAAAATTCAGCCGTTCCCCATCTCAGCCCAGAAAGCAGGTAGAACAAGTTTTGTGGTGCCTTTCAGCTGCCTACCGGGGTACTGTAAAAACTACCAACAGAACTCGTTTCTGGCACCTTTCCCGGTGGAGTTGTGCCTGGGGTGTGTTTGGAACATTTTGTCAGCAGCCGAGTCCAAACTTCAGCTGATCCCCATCTCAGCCCAGAAAGCAGGTACAACAAGTTTTGTGGTGCCTTTCAGCTGCCTACCGGGGTAGTGTAAAAACTACCAACAGAACTCGTTTCTGGCACCTTCCCCGGTGGAGGTGTGCATGGGGTGTGTTTGGACCATTTTGTCACCAGCCGAGTCCAAAATTCAGCTGTTCCCCATCTCAGCCCAGAAAGCAGGTAGAACAAGTTTTGTAATGCCTTTCAGCTGCCTACCGGGGTAGTGTAAAAACTACCAACAGAACTCGTTTCTGGCACCTTTCCCGGTGGAGTTGTGCATGGGGTGTGTTTGGAACATTTTTTCACCAGCCGAGTCCAAAATTCAGCGATTCTCCTCTCAGCCCAGAAAGCAGGTAGAACAAGTTTTGTGGTGCCTTTCTCTTGCCTACCAGGGTACTGTAAAAACTACCAACAGAACTCGTTTCTGGCACCTTCCCCGGTGGAGTTGTGCATGGGGTGTGTTTGGAACATTTTGTCAGCAGCCGAGTCCAAAACTCAGCTGTTCCCCATCTCAGCCCAGAAAGCAGGTAGCAAAACTTTTGTGGTGCCTTTCAGCTGCCTACCGGGGTAGTGTAAAAACTACCAACAGAACTCGTTTCTGGCACCTTCCCCGGTGGAGCTGTGCATGGGGTGTGTTTGGAACATTTTGTTACCAGCCGAGTCCAAAATTCAGCCGTTCCCCATCTCAGCCCAGAAAGCAGGTACAACAAGTTTTGTGGTGCCTTTCAGCTGCCTACCGGGGTAGTGTAAAAACTACCAACAGAACTCGTTTCTGGCACCTTCCCCGGTGGAGTTGTGCATGGGGTGTGTTTGGAACATTTTGTCACCAGCCGAGTCCAAAATTCAGCCGTTCCCCATCTCAGCCCAGAAAGCAGGTAGAACAAGTTTTGTGGTGCCTTTCAGCTGCCTACCGGGGTAGTGTAAAAACTACCAACAGAACTCGTTTCTGGCACCTTTCCCGGTGGAGTTGTGCATGGGGTGTGTTTGGAACATTTTTTCACCAGCCGAGTCCAAAATTCAGCGATTCTCCATCTCAGCCCAGAAAGCAGGTAGAACAAGTTTTGTGGTGCCTTTCAGCTGCCTACCAGGGTACTGTAAAAACTACCAACAGAACTCGTTTCTGGCACCTTCCCCGGTGGAGTTGTGCATGGGGTGTGTTTGGAACATTTTGTCACCAGCCGAGTCCAAAACTCAGCTGTTCCCCATCTCAGCCCAGAAAGCAGGTAGCAAAACTTTTGTGGTGCCTTTCAGCTGCCTACCGGGGTAGTGTAAAAACTACCAACAGAACTCGTTTCTGGCACCTTCCCCGGTGGAGCTGTGCATGGGGTGTGTTTGGAACATTTTGTTACCAGCCGAGTCCAAAATTCAGCGATTCCCCATCTAAGCCCAGAAAGCAGGTAGAAAAACTTTTGTGGTGCCTTTCAGCTGCCTACCGGGGTAGTGTAAAAACTACCAACAGAACTCGTTTCTGGCACCTTCCCCGGTGGAGGTGTGCATGGGGTGTGTTTGGAACATTTTGTCAGCAGCCGAGTCCAAACTTCAGCTGATCCCCATCTCAGCCCAGAAAGCAGGTAGAAAAACTTTTGTGGTGCCTTTCAGCTGCCTACCGGGGTAGTGTAAAAACTACCAACAGAACTCGTTTCTGGCACCTTCCCCGGTGGAGCTGTGCATGGGGTGTGTTTGGAACATTTTGTTACCAGCCGAGTCCAAAATTCAGCCGTTCCCCATCTCAGCCCAGAAAGCAGGTAGAACAAGTTTTGTGGTGCCTTTCAGCTGCCTACCGGGGTACTGTAAAAACTACCAACAGAACTCGTTTCTGGCACCTTCCCCGGTGGAGCTGTGCATGGGGTGTGTTTGGAACATTTTTTCACCAGCCGAGTCCAAAATTCAGCGATTCTCCTCTCAGCCCAGAAAGCAGGTAGAACAAGTATTGTGGTGCCTTTCAGCTGCCTACCGGGGTACTGTAAAAACTACCAACAGAACTCGTTTCTGGCACCTTCCCCGGTGGAGCTGTGCATGGGGTGTGTTTGGAACATTTTGTCACCAGCCGAGTCCAAAATTCAGCGATTCCCCATCTCAGCCCAGAAAGCAGGTACAACAAGTTTTGTGGTGCCTTTCAGCTGCCTACCGGGGTAGTGTAAAAACTACCAACAGAACTCGTTTCTGGCACCTTCCCCGGTGGAGTTGTGCATGGGGTGTGTTTGGAACATTTTGTCACCAGCCGAGTCCAAAACTCAGCTGTTCCCCATCTCAGCCCAGAAAGCAGGTAGAACAAGTTTTGTGGTGCCTTTCAGCTGCCTACCGGGGTAGTGTAAAAACTACCAACAGAACTCGTTTCTGGCACCTTCCCCGGTGGAGCTGTGCATGGGGTGTGTTTGGAACATTTTGTTACCAGCCGAGTCCAAAATTCAGCGATTCCCCATCTAAGCCCATAAAGCAGGTAGAAAAACTTTTGTGGTGCCTTTCAGCTGCCTACCGGGGTAGTGTAAAAACTACCAACAGAACTCGTTTCTGGCACCTTCCCCGGTGGAGTTGTGCATGGGGTGTGTTTGGAACATTTTGTCAGCAGCCGAGTCCAAACTTCAGCTGATCCCCATCTCAGCCCAGAAAGCAGGTAGAAAAACTTTTGTGGTGCCTTTCAGCTGCCTACCGGGGTAGTGTAAAAACTACTAACAGAACTCGTTTCTGGCACCTTCCCCGGTGGAGGTGTGCATGGGGTGTGTTTGGAACATTTTTTCACCAGCCGAGTCCAAAATTCAGCGATTCCCCATCTCAGCCCAGAAAGCAGGTAGAACAAGTTTTGTGGTGCCTTTCTCTTGCCTACCAGGGTACTGTAAAAACTACCAACAGAACTCCTTTCTCGCACCTTCCCCGGTGGAGTTGTGCATGGGGTGTGTTTGGAACATTTTGTCAGCAGCCGAGTCCAAAATTCAGCTGTTCCCCATCTCAGCCCAGAAAGCAGGTAGCAAAACTTTTGTGGTGCCTTTCAGCTGCCTACCGGGGTAGTGTAAAAACTACCAACAGAACTCGTTTCTGGCACCTTCCCCGGTGGAGCTGTGCATGGGGTGTGTTTGGAACATTTTGTTACCAGCCGAGTCCAAAATTCAGCCGTTCCCCATCTCAGCCCAGAAAGCAGGTAGAACAAGTTTTGTGGTGCCTTTCAGCTGCCTACCGGGGTACTGTAAAAACTACCAACAGAACTCGTTTCTGGCACCTTTGCCGGTGGAGGTGTGCATGGGGTGTGTTTGGAACATTTTGTCACCAGCCGAGTCCAAACTTCAGCGATTCCCCATCTCAGCCCAGAAAGCAGGTAGAACAAGTTTTGTGGTGCCTTTCAGCTGCCTACCGGGGTAGTGTAAAAACTACCAACAGAACTCGTTTCTGGCACCTTTCCCGGTGGAGTTGTGCATGGGGTGTGTTTGGAACATTTTTTCACCAGCCGAGTCCAAAATTCAGCGATTCTCCATCTCAGCCCAGAAAGCAGGTAGAACAAGTTTTGTGGTGCCTTTCTCTTGCCTACCAGGGTACTGTAAAAACTACCAACAGAACTCCTTTCTCGCACCTTCCCCGGTGGAGTTGTGCATGGGGTGTGTTTGGAACATTTTGTCACCAGCCGAGTCCAAAATTCAGCTGTTCCCCATCTCAGCCCAGAAAGCAGGTAGCAAAACTTTTGTGGTGCCTTTCAGCTGCCTACCGGGGTAGTGTAAAAACTACCAACAGAACTCGTTTCTGGCACCTTCCCCGGTGGAGCTGTGCATGGGGTGTGTTTGGAACATTTTGTTACCAGCCGAGTCCAAAATTCAGCTGTTCCCCATCTCAGCCCAGAAAGCAGGTAGAACAAGTTTTGTGGTGCCTTTCAGCTGCCTACCGGGGGTACTGTAAAAACTACCAACAGAACTCGTTTCTGGCACCTTCCCCGGTGGAGTTGTGCATGGGGTGTGTTTGGAACATTTTGTCACCAGCCGAGTCCAAAATTCAGCGATTCCCCATCTCAGCCCAGAAAGCAGGTACAACAACTTTTGTGGTGCCTTTCAGCTGCCTACCGGGGTACTGTAAAAACTACCAACAGAACTCGTTTCTGGCACCTTCCCCGGTGGAGGTGTGCATGGGGTGTGTTTGGAACATTTTTTCACCAGCCGAGTCCAAAATTCAGCTGTTCCCCATCTCAGCCCAGAAAGCAGGTACAACAAGTTTTGTGGTGCCTTTCAGCTGCCTACCGGGGTAGTGTAAAAACTACCAACAGAACTCCTTTCTGGCACCTTTCCCGGTGGAGTTGTGCATGGGGTGTGTTTGGAACATTTTGTCAGCAGCCGAGTCCAAAACTCAGCTGTTCCCCATCTCAGCCCAGAAAGCAGGTAGAAAAACTTTTGCGGTGCCTTTCAGCTGCCTACCGGGGTAGTGTAAAAACTACCAACAGAACTCGTTTCTGGCACCTTCCCCGGTGGAGCTGTGCATGGGGTGTGTTTGGAACATTTTGTTACCAGCCGAGTCCAAAATTCAGCCATTCCCCATCTCAGCCCAGAAAGCAGGTAGAACAAGTTTTGTGGTGCCTTTCAGCTGCCTACCGGGGTACTGTAAAAACTACCAACAGAACTCGTTTCTGGCACCTTCCCCGGTGGAGTTGTGCATGGGGTGTGTTTGGAACATTTTGTCACCAGCCGAGTCCAAAATTCAGCGATTCCCCATCTCAGCCCAGAAAGCAGGTACAACAAGTTTTGTGGTGCCTTTCAGCTGCCTACCGGGGTACTGTAAAAACTACCAACAGAACTCGTTTCTGGCACCTTCCCCGGTGGAGGTGTGCATGGGGTGTGTTTGGACCATTTTGTCACCAGCCGAGTCAAAAATTCAGCTGTTCCCCATCTCAGCCCAGAAAGCAGGTAGAACAAGCTTTGTAATGCCTTTCAGCTGCCTGCCGGGGTAGTGTAAAAACTACCAACAGAACTCCTTTCTGGCACCTTCCCCGGTGGAGTTGTGCATGGGGTGTGTTTGGAACATTTTGTCAGCAGCCGAGTCCAAAACTCAGCTGTTCCCCATCTCAGCCCAGAAAGCAGGTAGCAAAACTTTTGCGGTGCCTTTCAGCTGCCTACCGGGGTAGTGTAAAAACTACCAACAGAACTCGTTTCTGGCACCTTCCCCGGTGGAGCTGTGCATGGGGTGTGTTTGGAACATTTTGTTACCAGCCGAGTCCAAAATTCAGCCGTTCCCCATCTCAGCCCAGAAAGCAGGTAGAACAAGTTTTGTGGTGCCTTTCAGCTGCCTACCGGGGTACTGTAAAAACTACCAACAGAACTCGTTTCTGGCACCTTCCCCGGTGGAGTTGTGCATGGGGTGTGTTTGGAACATTTTGTCAGCAGCCGAGTCCAAAATTCAGCGATTCCCCATCTCAGCCCAGAAAGCAGGTAGAACAAGTTTTGTGGTGCCTTTCAGCTGCCTACCGGGGTAGTGTAAAAACTACCAACAGAACTCGTTTCTGGCACCTTTGCCGGTGGAGTTGTGCATGGGGTGTGTTTGGAACATTTTTTCACCAGCCGAGTCCAAAATTCAGCGATTCTCCATCTCAGCCCAGAAAGCAGGTAGAACAAGTTTTGTGGTGCCTTTCTCTTGCCTACCGGGGTACTGTAAAAACTACCAACAGAACTCGTTTCTGGCACCTTCCCCGGTGGAGTTGTGCATGGGGTGTGTTTGGAACATTTTGTCAGAAGCCGAGTCCAAAACTCAGCTGTTCCCCATCTCAGCCCAGAAAGCAGGTAGCAAAACTTTTGTGGTGCCTTTCAGCTGCCTACCGGGGTAGTGTAAAAACTACCAACAGAACTCGTTTCTGGCACCTTCCCCGGTGGAGCTGTGCATGGGGTGTGTTTGGAACATTTTGTTACCAGCCGAGTCCAAAATTCAGCCGTTCCCCATCTCAGCCCAGAAAGCAGGTAGAACAAGTTTTGTGGTGCCTTTCAGCTGCCTACCGGGGTAGTGTAAAAACTACCAACAGAACTCGTTTCTGGCACCTTCCCCGGAGGAGTTGTGCATGGGGTGTGTTTGGAACATTTTGTCAGCAGCCGAGTCCAAAATTCAGCGATTCCCCATCTCAGCCCAGAAAGCAGGTAGAACAAGTTTTGTGGTGCCTTTCAGCTGCCTACCGGGGTAGTGTAAAAACTACCAACAGAACTCGTTTCTGGCACCTTTCCCGGTGGAGTTGTGCATGGGGTGTGTTTGGAACATTTTTTCACCAGCCGAGTCCAAAATTCAGCGATTCTCCATCTCAGCCCAGAAAGCAGGTAGAACAAGTTTTGTGGTGCCTTTCAGCTGCCTACCAGGGTACTGTAAAAACTACCAACAGAACTCGTTTCTGGCACCTTCCCCGGTGGAGTTGTGCATGGGGTGTGTTTGGAACATTTTTTCACCAGCCGAGTCCAAAACTCAGCTGTTCCCCATCTCAGCCCAGAAAGCAGGTAGAACAAGTTTTGTGGTGCCTTTCAGCTGCCTACCGGGGTAGTGTAAAAACTACCAACAGAACTCGTTTCTGGCACCTTCCCCGGTGGAGCTGTGCATGGGGTGTGTTTGGAACATTTTGTCAGCAGCCGAGTCCAAAACTCAGCTGTTCCCCATCTCAGCCCAGAAAGCAGGTAGCAAAACTTTTGTGGTGCCTTTCAGCTGCCTACCAGGGTAGTGTAAAAACTACCAACAGAACTCGTTTCTGGCACCTTCCCCGGTGGAGCTGTGCATGGGGTGTGTTTGGAACATTTTGTTACCAGCCGAGTCCAAAATTCAGCCGTTCCCCATCTCAGCCCAGAAAGCAGGTAGAACAACTTTTGTGGTGCCTTTCAGCTGCCTACCGGGGTAGTGTAAAAACTACCAACAGAACTCGTTTCTGGCACCTTTGCCGGTGGAGTTGTGCATGGGGTGTGTTTGGAACATTTTTTCACCAGCCGAGTCCAAAATTCAGCGATTCTCCATCTCAGCCCAGAAAGCAGGTAGAACAAGTTTTGTGGTGCCTTTCTCTTGCCTACCGGGGTACTGTAAAAACTACCAACAGAACTCGTTTCTGGCACCTTCCCCGGTGGAGTTGTGCATGGGGTGTGTTTGGAACATTTTGTCAGAAGCCGAGTCCAAAACTCAGCTGTTCCCCATCTCAGCCCAGAAAGCAGGTAGCAAAACTTTTGTGGTGCCTTTCAGCTGCCTACCGGGGGTAGTGTAAAAACTACCAACAGAACTCGTTTCTGGCACCTTCCCCGGTGGAGCTGTGCATGGGGTGTGTTTGGAACATTTTGTTACCAGCCGAGTCCAAAATTCAGCCGTTCCCCATCTCAGCCCAGAAAGCAGGTAGAACAAGTTTTGTGGTGCCTTTCAGCTGCCTACCGGGGTAGTGTAAAAACTACCAACAGAACTCGTTTCTGGCACCTTCCCCGGAGGAGTTGTGCATGGGGTGTGTTTGGAACATTTTGTCAGCAGCCGAGTCCAAAATTCAGCGATTCCCCATCTCAGCCCAGAAAGCAGGTAGAACAAGTTTTGTGGTGCCTTTCAGCTGCCTACCGGGGTAGTGTAAAAACTACCAACAGAACTCGTTTCTGGCACCTTTCCCGGTGGAGTTGTGCATGGGGTGTGTTTGGAACATTTTTTCACCAGCCGAGTCCAAAATTCAGCGATTCTCCATCTCAGCCCAGAAAGCAGGTAGAACAAGTTTTGTGGTGCCTTTCAGCTGCCTACCAGGGTACTGTAAAAACTACCAACAGAACTCGTTTCTGGCACCTTCCCCGGTGGAGTTGTGCATGGGGTGTGTTTGGAACATTTTTTCACCAGCCGAGTCCAAAACTCAGCTGTTCCCCATCTCAGCCCAGAAAGCAGGTAGAACAAGTTTTGTGGTGCCTTTCAGCTGCCTACCGGGGTAGTGTAAAAACTACCAACAGAACTCGTTTCTGGCACCTTCCCCGGTGGAGCTGTGCATGGGGTGTGTTTGGAACATTTTGTCAGCAGCCGAGTCCAAAACTCAGCTGTTCCCCATCTCAGCCCAGAAAGCAGGTAGCAAAACTTTTGTGGTGCCTTTCAGCTGCCTACCAGGGTAGTGTAAAAACTACCAACAGAACTCGTTTCTGGCACCTTCCCCGGTGGAGCTGTGCATGGGGTGTGTTTGGAACATTTTGTTACCAGCCGAGTCCAAAATTCAGCCGTTCCCCATCTCAGCCCAGAAAGCAGGTAGAACAACTTTTGTGGTGCCTTTCAGCTGCCTACCGGGGTAGTGTAAAAACTACCAACAGAACTCGTTTCTGGCACCTTTCCCGGTGGAGTTGTGCATGGGGTGTGTTTGGAACATTTTGTCACCAGCCGAGTCCAAAATTCAGCGATTCCCCATCTCAGCCCAGAAAGCAGGTAGAACAAGTTTTGTGGTGCCTTTCAGCTGCCTACCGGGGTAGTGTAAAAACTACCAACAGAACTCGTTTCTGGCACCTTTCCCGGTGGAGTTGTGCATGGGGTGTGTTTGGAACATTTTTTCACCAGCCGAGTCCAAAATTCAGCGATTCTCCATCTCAGCCCAGAAAGCAGGTACAACAAGTTTTGTGGTGCCTTTCTCTTGCCTACCAGGGTACTGTAAAAACTACCAACAGAACTCGTTTCTGGCACCTTCCCCGGTGGAGTTGTGCATGGGGTGTGTTTGGAACATTTTGTCACCAGCCGAGTCCAAAACTCAGCCGTTCCCCATCTCTGCCCAGAAAGCAGGTAGAACAAGTTTTGTGGTGCCTTTCAGCTGCCTACCGGGGTAGTGTAAAAACTGCCAACAGAACTCGTTTCTGGCACCTTCCCCGGTGGAGCTGTGCATGGGGTGTGTTTGGAACATTTTTTCACCAGCCGAGTCCAAAATTCAGCGATTCCCCATCTCAGCCCATAAAGCAGGTAGAAAAACTTTTGTGGTGCCTTTCAGCTGCCTACCGGGGTACTGTAAAAACTACCAACAGAACTCGTTTCTGGCACCTTCCCCGGTGGAGTTGTGCATGGGGTGTGTTTGGAACATTTTGTCAGCAGCCGAGTCCAAACTTCAGCTGATCCCCATCTCAGCCCAGAAAGCAGGTAGCAAAACTTTTGTGGTGCCTTTCAGCTGCCTACCGGGGTAGTGTAAAAACTACCAACAGAACTCGTTTCTGGCACCTTCCCCGGTGGAGCTGTGCATGGGGTGTGTTTGGAACATTTTGTCACCAGCCGAGTCCAAAATTCAGCGATTCTCCTCTCAGCCCAGAAAGCAGGTAGAAAAACTTTTGTGGTGCCTTTCAGCTGCCTACCGGGGTACTGTAAAAACTACCAACAGAACTCGTTTCTGGCACCTTCCCCGGTGGAGTTGTGCATGGGGTGTGTTTGGAACATTTTGTCAGCAGCCGAGTCCAAACTTCAGCTGATCCCCATCTCAGCCCAGAAAGCAGGTAGCAAAACTTTTGTGGTGCCTTTCAGCTGCCTACCGGGGTAGTGTAAAAACTACCAACAGAACTCGTTTCTGGCACCTTCCCCGGTGGAGCTGTGCATGGGGTGTGTTTGGAACATTTTGTTACCAGCCGAGTCCAAAATTCAGACGTTCCCCATCTCAGCCCAGAAAGCAGGTAGAACAAGTTTTGTGGTGCCTTTCAGCTGCCTACCGGGGTACTGTAAAAACTACCAACAGAACTCGTTTCTGGCACCTTCCCCGGTGGAGTTGTGCATGGGGTGTGTTTGGAACATTTTGTCACCAGCCCAGTCCAAAACTCAGCTGTTCCCCATCTCAGCCCAGAAAGCAGGTAGAACAAGTTTTGTGGTGCCTTTCAGCTGCCTACCGGGGTAGTGTAAAAACTACCAACAGAACTCGTTTCTGGCACCTTCCCCGGTGGAGCTGTGCATGGGGTGTGTTTGGAACATTTTGTCACCAGCCGAGTCCAAACTTCAGCTGATCCCCATCTCAGCCCAGAAAGCAGGTAGAAAAACTTTTGTGGTGCCTTTCAGCTGCCTACCGGGGTAGTGTAAAAACTACCAACAGAACTCGTTTCTGGCACCTTCCCCGGTGGAGTTGTGCATGGGGTGTGTTTGGAACATTTTGTCACCAGCCGAGTCCAAAATTCAGCGATTCTCCATCTCAGCCCAGAAAGCAGGTAGAACAAGTTTTGTGGTGCCTTTCTCTTGCCTACCAGGGTACTGTAAAAACTACCAACAGAACTCCTTTCTCGCACCTTCCCCGGTGGAGTTGTGCATGGGGTGTGTTTGGAACATTTTGTCAGCAGCCGAGTCCAAAATTCAGCCGTTCCCCATCTCAGCCCAGAAAGCAGGTAGAACAAGTTTTGTGGTGCCTTTCAGCTGCCTACCGGGGTACTGTAAAAACTACCAACAGAACTCGTTTCTGGCACCTTCCCCGGTGGAGCTGTGCATGGGGTGTGTTTGGAACATTTTTTCACCAGCCGAGTCCAAAATTCAGCGATTCTCCTCTCAGCCCAGAAAGCAGGTAGAACAAGTTTTGTGGTGCCTTTCTCTTGCCTACCAGGGTACTGTAAAAACTACCAACAGAACTCGTTTCTGGCACCTTCCCCGGTGGAGGTGTGCATGGGGTGTGTTTGGAACATTTTGTCACCAGCCGAGTCCAAAATTCAGCCGTTCCCCATCTCAGCCCAGAAAGCAGGTACAACAAGTTTTGTGGTGCCTTTCAGCTGCCTTCCGGGGTAGTGTAAAAACTACCAACAGAACTCGTTTCTGGCACCTTCCCCGGTGGAGTTGTGCATGGGGTGTGTTTGGAACATTTTGTCAGCAGCCGAGTCCAAAACTCAGCTGTTCCCCATCTCAGCCCAGAAAGCAGGTAGCAAAACTTTTGTGGTGCCTTTCAGCTGCCTACCGGGGTAGTGTAAAAACTACCAACAGAACTCGTTTCTGGCACCTTCCCCGGTGGAGCTGTGCATGGGGTGTGTTTGGAACATTTTGTTACCAGCCGAGTCCAAAATTCAGCCGTTCCCCATCTCAGCCCAGAAAGCAGGTAGAACAAGTTTTGTGGTGCCTTTCAGCTGCCTACCGGGGTACTGTAAAAACTACCAACAGAACTCGTTTCTGGCACCTTCCCCGGTGGAGGTGTGCATGGGGTGTGTTTGGAACATTTTGTCACCAGCCGAGTCCAAAATTCAGCGATTCCCCATCTCAGCCCAGAAAGCAGGTACAACAAGTTTTGTGGTGCCTTTCAGCTGCCTACCGGGGTAGTGTAAAAACTACCAACAGAACTCGTTTCTGGCACCTTCCCCGGTGGAGCTGTGCATGGGGTGTGTTTGGAACATTTTGTCACCAGCCGAGTCCAAAATTCAGCTGTTCCCCATCTCAGCCCAGAAAGCAGGTAGAACAAGTTTTGTAATGCCTTTCAGCTGCCTACCGGGGTAGTGTAAAAACTACCAACAGAACTCGTTTCTGGCACCTTTCCCGGTGGAGTTGTGCATGGGGTGTGTTTGGAACATTTTTTCACCAGCCGAGTCCAAAATTCAGCGGTTCTCCTCTCAGCCCAGAAAGCAGGTAGAACAAGTTTTGTGGTGCCTTTCTCTTGCCTACCAGGGTACTGTAAAAACTACCAACAGAACTCGTTTCTGGCACCTTCCCCGGTGGAGTTGTGCATGGGGTGTGTTTGGAACATTTTGTCAGCAGCCGAGTCCAAAACTCAGCTGTTCCCCATCTCAGCCCAGAAAGCAGGTAGCAAAACTTTTGTGGTGCCTTTCAGCTGCCTACCGGGGTAGTGTAAAAACTACCAACAGAACTCGTTTCTGGCACCTTCCCCGGTGGAGCTGTGCATGGGGTGTGTTTGGAACATTTTGTTACCAGCCGAGTCCAAAATTCAGCGATTCCCCATCTCAGCCCAGAAAGCAGGTAGAACAAGTTTTGTGGTGCCTTTCAGCTGCCTACCGGGGTACTGTAAAAACTACCAACAGAACTCGTTTCTGGCACCTTCCCCGGTGGAGTTGTGCATGGGGTGTGTTTGGAACATTTTGTCACCAGCCGAGTCCAAAACTCAGCTATTCCCCATCTCAGCCCAGAAAGCAGGTAGAACAAGTTTTGTGGTGCCTTTCAGCTGCCTACCGGGGTAGTGTAAAAACTACCAACAGAACTCGTTTCTGGCACCTTCCCCGGTGGAGTTGTGCATGGGGTGTGTTTGGAACATTTTGTCACCAGCCGAGTCCAAAATTCAGCGATTCCCCATCTAAGCCCATAAAGCAGGTAGAAAAACTTTTGTGGTGCCTTTCAGCTGCCTACCGGGGTAGTGTAAAAACTACCAACAGAACTCGTTTCTGGCACCTTCCCCGGTGGAGTTGTGCATGGGGTGTGTTTGGAACATTTTGTCAGCAGCCGAGTCCAAACTTCAGCTGATCCCCATCTCAGCCCAGAAAGCAGGTAGAAAAACTTTTGTTGTGCCTTTCAGCTGCCTACCGGGGTAGTGTAAAAACTACCAACAGAACTCGTTTCTGGCACCTTCCCCGGTGGAGGTGTGCATGGGGTGTGTTTGGAACATTTTTTCACCAGCCGAGTCCAAAATTCAGCGATTCTCCTCTCAGCCCAGAAAGCAGGTAGAACAAGTTTTGTGGTGCCTTTCTCTTGCCTACCAGGGTACTGTAAAAACTACCAACAGAACTCGTTTCTGGCACCTTCCCCGGTGGAGTTGTGCATGGGGTGTGTTTGGAACATTTTGTCAGCAGCCGAGTCCAAAACTCAGCTGTTCCCCATCTCAGCCCAGAAAGCAGGTAGCAAAACTTTTGTGGTGCCTTTCAGCTGCCTACCGGGGTAGTGTAAAAACTACCAACAGAACTCGTTTCTGGCACCTTCCCCGGTGGAGCTGTGCATGGGGTGTGTTTGGAACATTTTGTTACCAGCCGAGTCCAAAATTCAGCCGTTCCCCATCTCAGCCCAGAAAGCAGGTACAACAAGTTTTGTGGTGCCTTTCAGCTGCCTACCGGGGTAGTGTAAAAACTACCAACAGAACTCGTTTCTGGCACCTTCCCCGGTGGAGTTGTGCATGGGGTGTGTTTGGAACATTTTGTCACCAGCCGAGTCCAAACTTCAGCGATTCCCCATCTCAGCCCAGAAAGCAGGTAGAACAAGTTTTGTGGTGCCTTTCTGCTGCCTACCGGGGTACTGTAAAAACTACCAACAGAACTCCTTTCTCGCACCTTCCCCGGTGGAGTTGTGCATGGGGTGTGTTTGGAACATTTTGTCACCGGCCGACTCCAAAATTCAGCGATTCCCCATCTCAGCCCAGAAAGCAGGTAGAACAAGTTTTGTGGTGCCTTTCAGCTGCCTACCGGGGTAGTGTAAAAACTACCAACAGAACTCGTTTCTGGCACCTTTGCCGGTGGAGTTGTGCATGGGGTGTGTTTGGAACATTTTTTCACCAGCCGAGTCCAAAATTCAGCGATTCTCCTCTCAGCCCAGAAAGCAGGTAGAACAACTTTTGTGGTGCCTTTCAGCTGCCTACCGGGGTAGTGTAAAAACTACCAACAGAACTCGTTTCTGGCACCTTCCCCGGTGGAGTTGTGCATGGGGTGTGTTTGGAACATTTTGTCAGCAGCCGAGTCCAAAATTCAGCCGTTCCCCATCTCAGCCCAGAAAGCAGGTAGAACAAGTTTTGTGGTGCCTTTCAGCTGCCTACCGGGGGTACTGTAAAAACTACCAACAGAACTCGTTTCTGGCACCTTCCCCGGTGGAGCTGTGCATGGGGTGTGTTTGGAACATTTTGTCACCAGCCGAGTCCAAAATTCAGCCGTTCCCCATCTCAGCCCAGAAAGCAGGTAGAACAAGTTTTGTGGTGCCTTTCAGCTGCCTACCGGGGTACTGTAAAAACTACCAACAGAACTCGTTTCTGGCACCTTCCCCGGTGGAGTTGTGCATGGGGTGTGTTTGGAACATTTTGTCACCAGCCCAGTCCAAAACTCAGCTGTTCCCCATCTCAGCCCAGAAAGCAGGTAGAACAAGTTTTGTGGTGCCTTTCAGCTGCCTACCGGGGTAGTGTAAAAACTACCAACAGAACTCCTTTCTCGCACCTTCCCCGGTGGAGTTGTGCATGGGGTGTGTTTGGAACATTTTGTCACCAGCCGAGTCCAAAACTCAGCTGTTCCCCATCTCAGCCCAGAAAGCAGGTAGAACAAGTTTTGTGGTGCCTTTCAGCTGCCTACCGGGGTAGTGTAAAAACTACCAACAGAACTCCTTTCTCGCACCTTCCCCGGTGGAGTTGTGCATGGGGTGTGTTTGGAACATTTTGTTACCAGCCGAGTCCAAAATTCAGCGATTCCCCATCTAAGCCCATAAAGCAGGTAGAAAAACTTTTGTGGTGCCTTTCAGCTGCCTACCGGGGTAGTGTAAAAACTACCAACAGAACTCGTTTCTGGCACCTTCCCCGGTGGAGGTGTGCATGGGGTGTGTTTGGAACATTTTGTCACCAGCCGAGTCCAAAATTCAGCCGTTCCCCATCTCAGCCCAGAAAGCAGGTACAACAAGTTTTGTGGTGCCTTTCAGCTGCCTACCGGGGTAGTGTAAAAACTACCAACAGAACTCGTTTCTGGCACCTTTCCCGGTGGAGTTGTGCAGTTGTGCATGGGGTGTGTTTGGAACATTTTTTCACCAGCCGAGTCCAAAATTCAGCGATTCTCCATCTCAGCCCAGAAAGCAGGGTACAAACAAGTTTTGTGGTGCCTTTCAGCTGCCTACCGGGGTAGTGTAAAAACTACCAACAGAACTCGTTTCTGGCACCTTCCCCGGTGGAGTTGTGCATGGGGTGTGTTTGGAACATTTTGTCACCAGCCGAGTCCAAACTTCAGCGATTCCCCATCTCAGCCCAGAAAGCAGGTAGAACAAGTTTTGTGGTGCCTTTCTGCTGCCTACCGGGGTACTGTAAAAACTACCAACAGAACTCGTTTCTGGCACCTTCCCCGGTGGAGTTGTGCATGGGGTGTGTTTGGAACATTTTGTCAGCAGCCGAGTCCAAAATTCAGCGATTCCCCATCTCAGCCCAGAAAGCAGGTAGAACAAGTTTTGTGGTGCCTTTCAGCTGCCTACCGGGGTAGTGTAAAAACTACCAACAGAACTCGTTTCTGGCACCTTTCCCGGTGGAGTTGTGCATGGGGTGTGTTTGGAACATTTTTTCACCAGCCCAGTCCAAAACTCAGCTGTTCCCCATCTCAGCCCAGAAAGCAGGTAGAACAAGTTTTGTGGTGCCTTTCAGCTGCCTACCGGGGTAGTGTAAAAACTACCAACAGAACTCCTTTCTCGCACCTTCCCCGGTGGAGTTGTGCATGGGGTGTGTTTGGAACATTTTGTTACCAGCCGAGTCCAAAATTCAGCCGTTCCCCATCTCAGCCCAGAAAGCAGGTAGAACAAGTTTTGTGGTGCCTTTCAGCTGCCTACCGGGGTAGTGTAAAAACTACCAACAGAACTCGTTTCTGGCACCTTCCCCGGTGGAGCTGTGCATGGGGTGTGTTTGGAACATTTTGTCACCAGCCGAGTCCAAAATTCAGCTGTTCCCCATCTCAGCCCAGAAAGCAGGTAGAACAAGTTTTGTAATGCCTTTCAGCTGCCTACCGGGGTAGTGTAAAAACTACCAACAGAACTCGTTTCTGGCACCTTTCCCGGTGGAGTTGTGCATGGGGTGTGTTTGGAACATTTTTTCACCAGCCGAGTCCAAAATTCAGCGGTTCTCCTCTCAGCCCAGAAAGCAGGTAGAACAAGTTTTGTGGTGCCTTTCTCTTGCCTACCAGGGTACTGTAAAAACTACCAACAGAACTCGTTTCTGGCACCTTCCCCGGTGGAGTTGTGCATGGGGTGTGTTTGGAACATTTTGTCAGCAGCCGAGTCCAAAACTCAGCTGTTCCCCATCTCAGCCCAGAAAGCAGGTAGCAAAACTTTTGTGGTGCCTTTCAGCTGCCTACCGGGGTAGTGTAAAAACTACCAACAGAACTCGTTTCTGGCACCTTCCCCGGTGGAGCTGTGCATGGGGTGTGTTTGGAACATTTTGTTACCAGCCGAGTCCAAAATTCAGCCGTTCCCCATCTCAGCCCAGAAAGCAGGTAGAACAAGTTTTGTGGTGCCTTTCAGCTGCCTACCGGGGTACTGTAAAAACTACCAACAGAACTCGTTTCTGGCACCTTCCCCGGTGGAGTTGTGCATGGGGTGTGTTTGGAACATTTTGTCACCAGCCGAGTCCAAAACTCAGCTATTCCCCATCTCAGCCCAGAAAGCAGGTAGAACAAGTTTTGTGGTGCCTTTCAGCTGCCTACCGTGGTACTGTAAAAACTACCAACAGAACTCGTTTCTGGCACCTTCCCCGGTGGAGTTGTGCATGGGGTGTGTTTGGAACATTTTGTCACCAGCCGAGTCCAAAATTCAGCGATTCCCCATCTAAGCCCATAAAGCAGGTAGAAAAACTTTTGTGGTGCCTTTCAGCTGCCTACCGGGGTAGTGTAAAAACTACCAACAGAACTCGTTTCTGGCACCTTCCCCGGTGGAGTTGTGCATGGGGTGTGTTTGGAACATTTTGTCAGCAGCCGAGTCCAAACTTCAGCTGATCCCCATCTCAGCCCAGAAAGCAGGTAGAAAAACTTTTGTTGTGCCTTTCAGCTGCCTACCGGGGTAGTGTAAAAACTACCAACAGAACTCGTTTCTGGCACCTTCCCCGGTGGAGGTGTGCATGGGGTGTGTTTGGAACATTTTTTCACCAGCCGAGTCCAAAATTCAGCGATTCTCCTCTCAGCCCAGAAAGCAGGTAGAACAAGTTTTGTGGTGCCTTTCTCTTGCCTACCAGGGTACTGTAAAAACTACCAACAGAACTCGTTTCTGGCACCTTCCCCGGTGGAGTTGTGCATGGGGTGTGTTTGGAACATTTTGTCAGCAGCCGAGTCCAAAACTCAGCTGTTCCCCATCTCAGCCCAGAAAGCAGGTAGCAAAACTTTTGTGGTGCCTTTCAGCTGCCTACCGGGGTAGTGTAAAAATTACCAACAGAACTCGTTTCTGGCACCTTCCCCGGTGGAGCTGTGCATGGGGTGTGTTTGGAACATTTTGTTACCAGCCGAGTCCAAAATTCAGCCGTTCCCCATCTCAGCCCAGAAAGCAGGTACAACAAGTTTTGTGGTGCCTTTCAGCTGCCTACCGGGGTAGTGTAAAAACTACCAACAGAACTCGTTTCTGGCACCTTCCCCGGTGGAGTTGTGCATGGGGTGTGTTTGGAACATTTTGTCACCAGCCGAGTCCAAACTTCAGCGATTCCCCATCTCAGCCCAGAAAGCAGGTAGAACAAGTTTTGTGGTGCCTTTCTGCTGCCTACCGGGGTACTGTAAAAACTACCAACAGAACTCCTTTCTCGCACCTTCCCCGGTGGAGTTGTGCATGGGGTGTGTTTGGAACATTTTGTCAGCAGCCGAGTCCAAAATTCAGCGATTCCCCATCTCAGCCCAGAAAGCAGGTAGAACAAGTTTTGTGGTGCCTTTCAGCTGCCTACCGGGGGTAGTGTAAAAACTACCAACAGAACTCGTTTCTGGCACCTTTGCCGGTGGAGTTGTGCATGGGGTGTGTTTGGAACATTTTTTCACCAGCCGAGTCCAAAATTCAGCGATTCTCCTCTCAGCCCAGAAAGCAGGTAGAACAACTTTTGTGGTGCCTTTCAGCTGCCTACCGGGGTAGTGTAAAAACTACCAACAGAACTCGTTTCTGGCACCTTCCCCGGTGGAGTTGTGCATGGGGTGTGTTTGGAACATTTTGTCAGCAGCCGAGTCCAAAATTCAGCCGTTCCCCATCTCAGCCCAGAAAGCAGGTAGAACAAGTTTTGTGGTGCCTTTCAGCTGCCTACCGGGGTACTGTAAAAACTACCAACAGAACTCGTTTCTGGCACCTTCCCCGGTGGAGCTGTGCATGGGGTGTGTTTGGAACATTTTGTCACCAGCCGAGTCCAAAATTCAGCCGTTCCCCATCTCAGCCCAGAAAGTAGGTAGAACAAGTTTTGTGGTGCCTTTCAGCTGCCTACCGGGGTACTGTAAAAACTACCAACAGAACTCGTTTCTGGCACCTTCCCCGGTGGAGTTGTGCATGGGGTGTGTTTGGAACATTTTGTCACCAGCCCAGTCCAAAACTCAGCTGTTCCCCATCTCAGCCCAGAAAGCAGGTAGAACAAGTTTTGTGGTGCCTTTCAGCTGCCTACCGGGGTAGTGTAAAAACTACCAACAGAACTCGTTTCTGGCACCTTCCCCGGTGGAGGTGTGCATGGGGTGTGTTTGGAACATTTTGTCACCAGCCGAGTCCAAACTTCAGCTGATCCCCATCTCAGCCCAGAAAGCAGGTAGAAAAACTTTTGTGGTGCCTTTCAGCTGCCTACCGGGGTAGTGTAAAAACTACCAACAGAACTCGTTTCTGGCACCTTCCCCGGTGGAGGTGTGCATGGGGTGTGTTTGGAACATTTTGTCACCAGCCGAGTCCAAAATTCAGCGATTCTCCATCTCAGCCCAGAAAGCAGGTAGAACAAGTTTTGTGGTGCCTTTCAGCTGCCTACCGGGGTAGTGTAAAAACTACCAACAGAACTCGTTTCTGGCACCTTCCCCGGTGGAGGTGTGCATGGGGTGTGTTTGGAACATTTTGTCACCAGCCGAGTCCAAAATTCAGCCGTTCCCCATCTCAGCCCAGAAAGCAGGTACAACAAGTTTTGTGGTGCCTTTCAGCTGCCTACCGGGGTAGTGTAAAAACTACCAACAGAACTCGTTTCTGGCACCTTTCCCGGTGGAGTTGTGCATGGGGTGTGTTTGGAACATTTTTTCACCAGCCGAGTCCAAAATTCAGCGATTCTCCATCTCAGCCCAGAAAGCAGGTACAACAAGTTTTGTGGTGCCTTTCAGCTGCCTACCGGGGTAGTGTAAAAACTACCAACAGAACTCGTTTCTGGCACCTTCCCCGGTGGAGTTGTGCATGGGGTGTGTTTGGAACATTTTGTCACCAGCCGAGTCCAAACTTCAGCGATTCCCCATCTCAGCCCAGAAAGCAGGTAGAACAAGTTTTGTGGTGCCTTTCTGCTGCCTACCGGGGTACTGTAAAAACTACCAACAGAACTCGTTTCTGGCACCTTCCCCGGTGGAGTTGTGCATGGGGTGTGTTTGGAACATTTTGTCACCAGCCGAGTCCAAAATTCAGCGATTCCCCATCTCAGCCCAGAAAGCAGGTAGAACAAGTTTTGTGGTGCCTTTCAGCTGCCTACCGGGGTAGTGTAAAAAACTACCAACAGAACTCGTTTCTGGCACCTTTCCCGGTGGAGTTGTGCATGGGGTGTGTTTGGAACATTTTTTCACCAGCCGAGTCCAAAATTCAGCGATTCTCCTCTCAGCCCAGAAAGCAGGTAGAACAAGTTTTGTGGTGCCTTTCTCTTGCCTACCAGGGTACTGTAAAAACTACCAACAGAACTCGTTTCTGGCACCTTCCCCGGTGGAGTTGTGCATGGGGTGTGTTTGGAACATTTTGTCACCAGCCCAGTCCAAAACTCAGCTGTTCCCCATCTCAGCCCAGAAAGCAGGTAGAACAAGTTTTGTGGTGCCTTTCAGCTGCCTACCGGGGTAGTGTAAAAACTACCAACAGAACTCCTTTCTCGCACCTTCCCCGGTGGAGTTGTGCATGGGGTGTGTTTGGAACATTTTGTCACCAGCCCAGTCCAAAACTCAGCTGTTCCCCATCTCAGCCCAGAAAGCAGGTACAACAAGTTTTGTGGTGCCTTTCAGCTGCCTACCGGGGTAGTGTAAAAACTACCAACAGAACTCGTTTTCTGGCTCCTTCCCCGGTGGAGCTGTGCATGGGGTGTGTTTGGAACATTTTGTTACCAGCCGAGTCCAAAATTCAGCGATTCCCCATCTAAGCCCATAAAGCAGGTAGAAAAACTTTTGTGGTGCCTTTCAGCTGCCTACCGGGGTAGTGTAAAAAACTACCAACAGGACTCGTTTCTGGCACCTTCCCCGGTGGAGGTGTGCATGGGGTGTGTTTGGAACATTTTGTCACCAGCCGAGTCCAAAATTCAGCCGTTCCCCATCTCAGCCCAGAAAGCAGGTACAACAAGTTTTGTGGTGCCTTTCAGCTGCCTACCGGGGTAGTGTAAAAACTACCAACAGAACTCGTTTCTGGCACCTTTCCCGGTGGAGTTGTGCATGGGGTGTGTTTGGAACATTTTGTCAGCAGCCGAGTCCAAAATTCAGCGATTCTCCATCTCAGCCCAGAAAGCAGGTAGAACAAGTTTTGTGGTGCCTTTCTCTTGCCTACCAGGGTACTGTAAAAACTTCCAACAGAACTCCTTTCTGGCACCTTCCCCGGTGGAGGTGTGCATGGGGTGTGTTTGGAACATTTTGTCACCAGCCGAGTCCAAAATTCAGCCGTTCCCCATCTCAGCCCAGAAAGCAGGTAGAACAAGTTTTGTGGTGCCTTTCAGCTGCCTACCGGGGTAGTGTAAAAACTACCAACAGAACTCGTTTCTGGCACCTTTCCCGGTGGAGTTGTGCATGGGGTGTGTTTGGAACATTTTTTCACCAGCCGAGTCCAAAATTCAGCGATTCTCCATCTCAGCCCAGAAAGCAGGTACAACAAGTTTTGTGGTGCCTTTCAGCTGCCTACCGGGGTAGTGTAAAAACTACCAACAGAACTTGTTTCTGGCACCTTCCCCGGTGGAGTTGTGCATGGGGTGTGTTTGGAACATTTTGTCACCAGCCGAGTCCAAACTTCAGCGATTCCCCATCTCAGCCCAGAAAGCAGGTACAACAAGTTTTGTGGTGCCTTTCAGCTGCCTACCGGGGTAGTGTAAAAACTACCAACAGAACTCCTTTCTCGCACCTTCCCCGGTGGAGTTGTGCATGGGGTGTGTTTGGAACATTTTGTCAGCAGCCGAGTCCAAAATTCAGCCGTTCCCCATCTCAGCCCAGAAAGCAGGTAGAACAAGTTTTGTGGTGCCTTTCAGCTGCCTACCGGGGTAGTGTAAAAACTACCAACAGAACTCCTTTCTCGCACCTTCCCCGGTGGAGTTGTGCATGGGGTGTGTTTGGAACATTTTGTCACCAGCCCAGTCCAAAACTCAGCTGTTCCCCATCTCAGCCCAGAAAGCAGGTACAACAAGTTTTGTGGTGCCTTTCAGCTGCCTACCGGGGTAGTGTAAAAACTACCAACAGAACTCGTTTCTGGCTCCTTCCCCGGTGGAGCTGTGCATGGGGTGTGTTTGGAACATTTTGTTATCAGCCGAGTCCAAAATTCAGCGATTCCCCATCTAAGCCCATAAAGCAGGTAGAAAAACTTTTGTGCTGCCTTTCAGCTGCCTACCGGGGTAGTGTAAAAACTACCAACAGGACTCGTTTCTGGCACCTTCCCCGGTGGAGGTGTGCATGGGGTGTGTTTGGAACATTTTGTCACCAGCCGAGTCCAAAATTCAGCCGTTCCCCATCTCAGCCCAGAAAGCAGGTACAACAAGTTTTGTGGTGCCTTTCAGCTGCCTACCGGGGTAGTGTAAAAACTACCAACAGAACTCGTTTCTGGCACCTTTCCCGGTGGAGTTGTGCATGGGGTGTGTTTGGAACATTTTGTCAGCAGCCGAGTCCAAAATTCAGCGATTCTCCATCTCAGCCCAGAAAGCAGGTAGAACAAGTTTTGTGGTGCCTTTCTCTTGCCTACCAGGGTACTGTAAAAACTTCCAACAGAACTCCTTTCTGGCACCTTCCCCGGTGGAGGTGTGCATGGGGTGTGTTTGGAACATTTTGTCACCAGCCGAGTCCAAAATTCAGCCGTTCCCCATCTCAGCCCAGAAAGCAGGTAGAACAAGTTTTGTGGTGCCTTTCAGCTGCCTACCGGGGTAGTGTAAAAACTACCAACAGAACTCGTTTCTGGCACCTTTCCCGGTGGAGTTGTGCATGGGGTGTGTTTGGAACATTTTTTCACCAGCCGAGTCCAAAATTCAGCGATTCTCCATCTCAGCCCAGAAAGCAGGTACAACAAGTTTTGTGGTGCCTTTCAGCTGCCTACCGGGGTACTGTAAAAACTACCAACAGAACTCGTTTCTGGCACCTTTCCCGGTGGAGTTGTGCATGGGGTGTGTTTGGAACATTTTTTCACCAGCCGAGTCCAAAATTCAGCGATTCTCCTCTCAGCCCAGAAAGCAGGTAGAACAAGTTTTGTGGTTCCTTTCAGCTGCCTACCGGGGTAGTGTAAAAACTACCAACAGAACTCCTTTCTCGCACCTTCCCCGGTGGAGTTGTGCATGGGGTGTGTTTGGAACATTTTGTCACCAGCCCAGTCCAAAACTCAGCTGTTCCCCATCTCAGCCCAGAAAGCAGGTACAACAAGTTTTGTGGTGCCTTTCAGCTGCCTACCGGGGTAGTGTAAAAACTACCAACAGAACTCGTTTCTGGCTCCTTCCCCGGTGGAGCTGTGCATGGGGTGTGTTTGGAACATTTTGTTACCAGCCGAGTCCAAAATTCAGCGATTCCCCATCTAAGCCCATAAAGCAGGTAGAAAAACTTTTGTGGTGCCTTTCAGCTGCCTACCGGGGTAGTGTAAAAACTACCAACAGGACTCGTTTCTGGCACCTTCCCCGGTGGAGGTGTGCATGGGGTGTGTTTGGAACATTTTGTCACCAGCCGAGTCCAAAATTCAGCCGTTCCCCATCTCAGCCCAGAAAGCAGGTAGAACAAGTTTTGTGGTGCCTTTCAGCTGCCTACCGGGGTAGTGTAAAAACTACCAACAGAACTCGTTTCTGGCACCTTTCCCGGTGGAGTTGTGCATGGGGTGTGTTTGGAACATTTTGTCAGCAGCCGAGTCCAAAATTCAGCGATTCTCCATCTCAGCCCAGAAAGCAGGTAGAACAAGTTTTGTGGTGCCTTTCTCTTGCCTACCAGGGTACTGTAAAAACTTCCAACAGAACTCCTTTCTGGCACCTTCCCCGGAGGAGTTGTGCATGGGGTGTGTTTGGAACATTTTGTCAGCAGCCGAGTCCAAAATTCAGCGATTCCCCATCTCAGCCCAGAAAGCTGGTAGAACAAGTTTTGTGGTGCCTTTCAGCTGCCTACCGGGGTAGTGTAAAAACTACCAACAGAACTCGTTTCTGGCACCTTCCCCGGTGGAGCTGTGCATGGGGTGTGTTTGGAACATTTTTTCACCAGCCGAGTCCAAAATTCAGCGATTCTCCTCTCAGCCCAGAAAGCAGGTAGAACAAGTTTTGTGGTGCCTTTCTCTTGCCTACCAGGGTACTGTAAAAACTACCAACAGAACTCCTTTCTCGCACCTTCCCCGGTGGAGTTGTGCATGGGGTGTGTTTGGAACATTTTGTCACCAGCCGAGTCCAAAACTCAGCTGTTCCCCATCTCAGCCCAGAAAGCAGGTAGCAAAACTTTTGTGGTGCCTTTCAGCTGCCTACCGGGGTAGTGTAAAAACTACCAACAAAACTCGTTTCTCGCACCTTCCCCGGTGGAGCTGTGCATGGGGTGTGTTTGGAACATTTTGTTACCAGCCGAGTCCAAAATTCAGCCGTTCCCCATCTCAGCCCAGAAAGCAGGTAGAACAAGTTTTGTGGTGCCTTTCAGCTGCCTACCGGGGTAGTGTAAAAACTACCAACAGAACTCGTTTCTGGCACCTTCCCCGGTGGAGGTGTGCATGGGGTGTGTTTGGAACATTTTGTCACCAGCCGAGTCCAAAATTCAGCCGTTCCCCATCTCAGCCCAGAAAGCAGGTAGAACAAGTTTTGTGGTGCCTTTCAGCTGCCTACCGGGGTACTGTAAAAACTACCAACAGAACTCGTTTCTGGCACCTTCCCCGGTGGAGCTGTGCATGGGGTGTGTTTGGAACATTTTTTCACCAGCCGAGTCCAAAATTCAGCGATTCTCCATCTCAGCCCAGAAAGCAGGTAGAACAAGTTTTGTGGTGCCTTTCTCTTGCCTACCAGGGTACTGTAAAAACTACCAACAGAACTCGTTTCTGGCACCTTCCCCGGTGGAGTTGTGCATGGGGTGTGTTTGGAACATTTTGTCACCAGCCGAGTCCAAAACTCAGCTGTTCCCCATCTCAGCCCAGAAAGCAGGTAGCAAAACTTTTGTGGTGCCTTTCAGCTGCCTAACGGGGTAGTGTAAAAACTACCAACAGAACTCGTTTCTGGCACCTTCCCCGGTGGAGCTGTGCATGGGGTGTGTTTGGAACATTTTGTTACCAGCCGAGTCCAAAATTCAGCCGTTCCCCATCTCAGCCCAGAAAGCAGGTAGAACAAGTTTTGTGGTGCCTTTCAGCTGCCTACCGGGGTACTGTAAAAACTACCAACAGAACTCGTTTCTGGCACCTTCCCCGGTGGAGCTGTGCATGGGGTGTGTTTGGAACATTTTGTTACCAGCCGAGTCCAAAATTCAGCCGTTCCCCATCTCAGCCCAGAAAGCAGGTAGCAAAACTTTTGTGGTGCCTTTCAGCTGCCTACCGGGGTAGTGTAAAAACTACCAACAGAACTCGTTTCTGGCACCTTCCCCGGTGGAGGTGTGCATGGGGTGTGTTTGGAACATTTTGTCACCAGCCGAGTCCAAAATTCAGCCGTTCCCCATCTCTGCCCAGAAAGCAGGTACAACAAGTTTTGTGGTGCCTTTCAGCTGCCTACCGGGGTAGTGTAAAAACTACCAACAGAACTCGTTTCTGGCACCTTCCCCGGTGGAGTTGTGCATGGGGTGTGTTTGGAACATTTTTTCACCAGCCGAGTCCAAAATTCAGCTGTTCCCCATCTAAGCCCAGAAAGCAGGTAGAACAAGTTTTGTGGTGCCTTTCAGCTGCCTACCGGGGTACTGTAAAAACTACCAACAGAACTCGTTTCTGGCACCTTTGCCGGTGGAGCTGTGCATGGGGTGTGTTTGGAACATTTTGTCAGCAGCCGAGTCCAAAATTCAGCTGTTCCCCATCTCAGCCCAGAAAGCAGGTAGAACAAGTTTTGTGGTGCCTTTCAGCTGCCTACCGGGGTACTGTAAAAACTACCAACAGAACTCGTTTCTGGCACCTTTGCCGGAGGAGCTGTGCATGGGGTGTGTTTGGAACATTTTGTTACAAGCCGAGTCCAAAATTCAGCTATTCCCCATCTCAGCCCAGAAAGCAGGTAGAACAACTTTTGTGGTGCCTTTCAGCTGCCTACCGGGGTAGTGTAAAAACTACCAACAGAACTCGTTTCTGGCACCTTCCCCGGTGGAGTTGTGCATGGGGTGTGTTTGGAACATTTTGTCACCAGCCGAGTCCAAAATTCAGCCGTTCCCCATCTCAGCCCAGAAAGCAGGTACAACAAGTTTTGTGGTGCCTTTCAGCTGCCTACCGGGGTAGTGTAAAAACTACCAACAGAACTCGTTTCTGGCACCTTCCCCTGTGGAGTTGTGCATGGGGTGTGTTTGGAACATTTTGTCACCAGCCGAGTCCAAAATTCAGCTGATCCCCATCTCAGCCCAGAAAGCAGGTACAACAAGTTTTGTGGTGCCTTTCAGCTGCCTACCGGGGTAGTGTAAAAACTACCAAAAGAACTTGTTTCTGGCCCCTTCCCCGGTGGAGTTGTGCATGGGGTGTGTTTTGAACAATTTGTCACCAGCCGAGTCCAAAATTCAGCTGTTCCCCATCTCAGCCCAGAAAGCAGGTACAACAAGTTTTGTAGTGCCTTTCTCTTGCCTACCGGGGTAGTGTAAAAACTACCAACAGAACTCGTTTCTGGCACCTTCCCCGGAGGAGTTGTGCATGGGGTGTGTTTGGAACATTTTGTCAGCAGCCGAGTCCAAAATTCAGCGATTCCCCATCTCAGCCCAGAAAGCAGGTAGAACAAGTTTTGTGGTGCCTTTCAGCTGCCTACCGGGGTAGTGTAAAAACTACCAACAGAACTCTTTTCTGGCACCTTCCCCGGTGGAGCTGTGCATGGGGTGTGTTTGGAACATTTTGTCACCAGCCGAGTCCAAAATTCAGTGATTCTCCATCTCAGCCCAGAAAGCAGGTAGAACAAGTTTTGTGGTGCCTTTCAGCTGCCTACCGGGGTACTGTAAAAACTACCAACAGAACTCGTTTCTGGCACCTTCCCCGGTGGAGTTGTGCATGGGGTGTGTTTGGAACATTTTGTCAGCAGCCGAGTCCAAACTTCAGCTGATCCCCATCTCAGCCCAGAAAGCAGGTAGAAAAACTTTTGTGGTGCCTTTCAGCTGCCTACCGGGGTAGTGTAAAAACTACCAACAGAACTCGTTTCTGGCACCTTCCCCGGTGGAGTTGTGCATGGGGTGTGTTTGGAACATTTTGTCAGCAGCCGAGTCCAAAATTCAGCGATTCCCCATCTCAGCCCAGAAAGCTGGTAGAACAAGTTTTGTGGTGCCTTTCAGCTGCCTACCGGGGTACTGTAAAAACTACCAACAGAACTCGTTTCTGGCACCCTCCCCGGTGGAGTTGTGCATGGGGTGTGTTTGGAACATTTTGTCACCAGCCGAGTCCAAAATTCAGCGATTCCCCATCTCAGCCCAGAAAGCAGGTAGAACAAGTTTTGTGGTGCCTTTCAGCTGCCTACCGGGGTAGTGTAAAAACTACCAACAGAACTCGTTTCTGGCACCTTCCCCGGTGGAGTTGTGCATGGGGTGTGTTTGGAACATTTTTTCACCAGCCGAGTCCAAAATTCAGCTGTTCCCCATCTCAGACCAGAAAGCAGTTAGAAAAACTTTTGTGGTGCCTTTCAGCTGCCTACCGGGGTAGTGTAAAAACTACCAACAGAACTCGTTTCTGGCACCTTTGCCAGTGAAGGTGTGCATGGGGTGTGTTTGGAACATTTTGTTACCAGCCGAGTCCAAAATTCAGCCGTTCCCCATCTCAGCCCAGAAAGCAGGTAGAACAAGTTTTGTGGTGCCTTTCAGCTGCCTACCGGGGTAGTGTAAAAACTACCAACAGAACTCGTTTCTGGCACCTTCCCCGGTGGAGTTGTGCATGGGGTGTGTTTGGAACATTTTGTCAGCAGCCGAGTCCAAAATTCAGCGATTCCCCATCTCAGCCCAGAAAGCAGGTAGAACAAGTTTTGTGGTGCCTTTCAGCTGCCTACCGGGGTAGTGTAAAAACTACCAACAGAACTCGTTTCTGGCACCTTTCCCGGTGGAGTTGTGCATGGGGTGTGTTTGGAACATTTTGTTACCAGCCGAGTCCAAAATTCAGCGATTCTCCATCTCAGCCCAGAAAGCAGGTAGAACAAGTTTTGTGGTGCCTTTCAGCTGCCTACCGGTGTAGTGTAAAAACTACCAACAGAACTCGTTTCTGGCACCTTCCCCGGTGGAGTTGTGCATGGGGTGTGTTTGGAACATTTTGTCAGCAGCCGAGTCCAAAATTCAGCCGTTCCCCATCTCAGCCCAGAAAGCAGGTAGAACAAGTTTTGTGGTGCCTTTCAGCTGCCTACCGGGGTAGTGTAAAAACTACCAACAGAACTCGTTTCTGGCACCTTTGCCAGTGAAGGTGTGCATGGGGTGTGTTTGGAACATTTTGTCACCAGCCGAGTCCAAAATTCAGCTGATCCCCATCTCAGCCCAGAAAGCAGGTACAACAAGTTTTGTGGTGCCTTTCAGCTGCCTACCGGGGTACTGTAAAAACTACCAACAGAACTCGTTTCTGGCACCTTCCCCGGTGGAGTTGTGCATGGGGTGTGTTTTGAACAATTTGTCACCAGCCGAGTCCAAAATTCAGCTATTCTCCATCTCAGCCCAGAAAGCAGGTACAACAAGTTTTGTAGTGCCTTTCTCTTGCCTACCGGGGTAGTGTAAAAACTACCAACAGAACTCGTTTCTGGCACCTTCCCCGGAGGAGTTGTGCATGGGGTGTGTTTGGAACATTTTGTCAGCAGCCGAGTCCAAAATTCAGCGATTCCCCATCTCAGCCCAGAAAGCAGGTAGAACAAGTTTTGTGGTGCCTTTCAGCTGCCTACCGGGGTAGTGTAAAAACTACCAACAGAACTCTTTTCTGGCACCTTCCCCGGTGGAGCTGTGCATGGGGTGTGTTTGGAACATTTTGTCACCAGCCGAGTCCAAAATTCAGCGATTCTCCATCTCAGCCCAGAAAGCAGGTAGAACAAGTTTTGTGGTGCCTTTCAGCTGCCTACCGGGGTACTGTAAAAACTACCAACAGAACTCGTTTCTGGCACCTTCCCCGGTGGAGTTGTGCATGGGGTGTGTTTGGAACATTTTGTCAGCAGCCCAGTCCAAAATTCAGCTGATCCCCATCTCAGCCCAGAAAGCAGGTAGAAAAACTTTTGTGGTGCCTTTCAGCTGCCTACCGGGGTAGTGTAAAAACTACCAACAGAACTCGTTTCTGGCACCTTCCCCGGTGGAGTTGTGCATGGGGTGTGTTTGGAACATTTTGTCAGCAGCCGAGTCCAAAATTCAGCGATTCCCCATCTCAGCCCAGAAAGCTGGTAGAACAAGTTTTGTGGTGCCTTTCAGCTGCCTACCGGGGTAGTGTAAAAACTACCAACAGAACTCGTTTCTGGCACCTTTCCCGGTGGAGTTGTGCATGGGGTGTGTTTGGAACATTTTGTCACCAGCCGAGTCCAAAATTCAGCGATTCTCCATCTCAGCCCAGAAAGCAGGTAGAACAAGTTTTGTGGTGCCTTTCTCTTGCCTACCAGGGTACTGTAAAAACTTCCAACAGAACTCCTTTCTCGCACCTTCCCCGGTGGAGTTGTGCATGGGGTGTGTTTGGAACATTTTGTCACCAGCCGAGTCCAAAATTCAGCTGTTCCCCATCTCAGCCCAGAAAGCAGGTAGAACAAGTTTTGTGGTGCCTTTCAGCTGCCTACCGGGGTAGTGTAAAAACTACCAACAGAACTCGTTTCTGGCACCTTCCCCGGTGGAGCTGTGCATGGGGTGTGTTTGGAACATTTTTTCACCAGCCGAGTCCAAAATTCAGTGATTCTCCTCTCAGCCCAGAAAGCAGGTAGAACAAGTTTTGTGGTGCCTTTCTCTTGCCTACCAGGGTACTGTAAAAACTACCAACAGAACTCGTTTCTGGCACCTTCCCCGGTGGAGTTGTGCATGGGGTGTGTTTGGAACATTTTGTCACCAGCCGAGTCCAAAATTCAGCGATTCCCCATCTCAGCCCAGAAAGCAGGTAGCAAAACTTTTGTGGTGCCTTTCAGCTGCCTACTGGGGTAGTGTAAAAACTACCAACAGAACTCGTTTCTGGCACCTTCCCCGGTAGAGTTGTGCATGGGGTGTGTTTGGAACATTTTGTCAGCAGCCGAGTCCAAAATTCAGCTGTTCCCCATCTAAGCCCAGAAAGCAGGTAGAACAAGTTTTGTGGTGCCTTTCAGCTGCCTACCGGGGTACTGTAAAAACTACCAACAGAACTCGTTTCTGGCACCTTTGCCGGTGGAGCTGTGCATGGGGTGTGTTTGGAACATTTTGTCAGCAGCCGAGTCCAAAATTCAGCTGTTCCCCATCTCAGCCCAGAAAGCAGGTAGAACAAGGTTTGTGGTGCCTTTCAGCTGCCTACCGGGGTAGTGTAAAAACTACCAACAGAACTCGTTTCTGGCACCTTTGCCGGTGGAGCTGTGCATGGGGTGTGTTTGGAACATTTTGTTACAAGCCGAGTCCAAAATTCAGCGATTCCCCATCTCAGCCCAGAAAGCAGGTAGAAAAACTTTTGTGGTGCCTTTCTCTTGCCTACCGGGGTAGTGTAAAAACTACCAACAGAACTCCTTTCTCGCACCTTCCCCGGTGGAGTTGTGCATGGGGTGTGTTTGGAACATTTAGTCAGCAGCCGAGTCCAAAATTCAGCCGTTCCCCATCTCAGCCCAGAAAGCAGGTAGAAAAACTTTTGTGGTGCCTTTCAGCTGCCTACCGGGGTAGTGTAAAAACTACCAACAGAACTCGTTTCTGGCACCTTCCCCGGTGGAGTTGTGCATGGGGTGTGTTTGGAACATTTTGTCAGCAGCCGAGTCCAAAATTCAGCGATTCCCCATCTCAGCCCAGAAAGCTGGTAGAACAAGTTTTGTGGTGCCTTTCAGCTGCCTACCAGGGTACTGTAAAAACTACCAACAGAACTCGTTTCTGGCACCTTCCCCGGTGGAGTTGTGCATGGGGTGTGTTTGGAACATTTTGTCACCAGCCGAGTCCAAAATTCAGCGATTCTCCATCTCAGCCCAGAAAGCAGGTAGAACAAGTTTTGTGGTGCCTTTCTCTTGCCTACCAGGGTACTGTAAAAACTTCCAACAGAACTCCTTTCTCGCACCTTCCCCGGTGGAGTTGTGCATGGGGTGTGTTTGGAACATTTTGTCAGCAGCCGAGTCCAAAATTCAGCTGTTCCCCATCTCAGCCCAGAAAGCAGGTAGAACAAGTTTTGTGGTGCCTTTCAGCTGCCTACCGGGGTAGTGTAAAAACTACCAACAGAACTCGTTTCTGGCACCTTCCCCGGTGGAGCTGTGCATGGGGTGTGTTTGGAACATTTTTTCACCAGCCGAGTCCAAAATTCAGTGATTCTCCTCTCAGCCCAGAAAGCAGGTAGAACAAGTTTTGTGGTGCCTTTCAGCTGCCTACCGGGGTAGTGTAAAAACTACCAACAGAACTCGTTTCTGGCACCTTCCCCGGTGGAGTTGTGCATGGGGTGTGTTTGGAACATTTTGTCACCAGCCGAGTCCAAAATTCAGCCGTTCCCCATCTCAGCCCAGAAAGCAGGTAGAACAAGTTTTGTGGTGCCTTTCTCTTGCCTACCGGGGTAGTGTAAAAACTACCAACGGAACTCGATTCTGGCACCTTCCCCGGTGGAGTTGTGCATGGGGTGTGTTTGGAACATTTTGTCACCAGCCGAGTCCAAAATTCAGCGATTCCCCATCTCAGCCCAGAAAGCAGGTAGAACAAGTTTTGTGGTGCCTTTCAGCTGCCTACCGGGGTAGTGTAAAAACTACCAACAGAACTCGTTTCTGGCACCTTCCCCGGTGGAGGTGTGCATGGGGTGTGTTTGGAACATTTTGTTACCAGCCGAGTCCAAAATTCAGCCGTTCCCCATCTCAGCCCAGAAAGCAGGTAGAACAAGTTTTGTGGTGCCTTTCAGCTGCCTACCGGGGTACTGTAAAAACTACCAACAGAACTCGTTTCTGGCACCTTCCCCGGTGGAGTTGTGCATGGGGTGTGTTTGGAACATTTTGTCACCAGCCGAGTCCAAAATTCAGCGATTCCCCATCTCAGCCCAGAAAGCAGGTAGCAAAACTTTTGTGGTGCCTTTCAGCTGCCTACCGGGGTAGTGTAAAAACTACCAACAGAACTCGTTTCTGGCAACTTCCCCGGTGGAGGTGTGCATGGGGTGTGTTTGGAACATTTTGTCACCAGCCGAGTCCAAAATTCAGCCGTTCCCCATCTCTGCCCAGAAAGCAGGTACAACAAGTTTTGTGGTGCCTTTCAGCTGCCTACCGGGGTACTGTAAAAACTACCAACAGAACTCGTTTCTGGCACCTTCCCCGGTAGAGTTGTGCATGGGGTGTGTTTGGAACATTTTGTCAGCAGCCGAGTCCAAAATTCAGCTGTTCCCCATCTCAGCCCAGAAAGCAGGTAGAACAAGTTTTGTGGTGTCTTTCAGCTGCCTACCGGGGTACTGTAAAAACTACCAACAGAACTCGTTTCTGGCACCTTTGCCGGTGGAGCTGTGCATGGGGTGTGTTTGGAACATTTTGTCAGCAGCCGAGTCCAAAATTCAGCTGTTCCCCATCTCAGCCCAGAAAGCAGGTAGAACAAGGTTTGTGGTGCCTTTCAGCTGCCTACCGGGGTAGTGTAAAAACTACCAACAGAACTCGTTTCTGGCACCTTTGCCGGTGGAGCTGTGCATGGGGTGTGTTTGGAACATTTTGTTACAAGCCGAGTCCAAAATTCAGCTATTCCCCATCTCAGCCCAGAAAGCAGGTAGAACAACTTTTGTGGTGCCTTTCAGCTGCCTACCGGGGTAGTGTAAAAACTACCAACAGAACTCGTTTCTGGCACCTTCCCCGGTGGAGTTGTGCATGGGGTGTGTTTGGAACATTTTGTCAGCAGCCGAGTCCAAAATTCAGCCGTTCCCCATCTCTGCCCAGAAAGCAGGTACAACAAGTTTTGTGGTGCCTTTCAGCTGCCTACCGGGGTAGTGTAAAAACTACCAACAGAACTCGTTTCTGGCACCTTCCCCTGTGGAGTTGTGCATGGGGTGTGTTTGGAACATTTTGTCACCAGCCGAGTCCAAAATTCAGCTGATCCCCATCTCAGCCCAGAAAGCAGGTACAACAAGTTTTGTGGTGCCTTTCAGCTGCCTACCGGGGTAGTGTAAAAACTACCAAAAGAACTTGTTTCTGGCCCCTTCCCCGGTGGAGTTGTGCATGGGGTGTGTTTTGAACAATTTGTCACCAGCCGAGTCCAAAATTCAGCTATTCTCCATCTCAGCCCAGAAAGCAGGTACAACAAGTTTTGTAGTGCCTTTCTCTTGCCTACCGGGGTAGTGTAAAAACTACCAACAGAACTCGTTTCTGGCACCTTCCCCGGAGGAGTTGTGCATGGGGTGTGTTTGGAACATTTTGTCAGCAGCCGAGTCCAAAATTCAGCGATTCCCCATCTCAGACCAGAAAGCAGGTAGAACAAGTTTTGTGGTGCCTTTCAGCTGCCTACCGGGGTAGTGTAAAAACTACCAACAGAACTCTTTTCTGGCACCTTCCCCGGTGGAGCTGTGCATGGGGTGTGTTTGGAACATTTTGTCACCAGCCGAGTCCAAAATTCAGCGATTCTCCATCTCAGCCCAGAAAGCAGGTAGAACAAGTTTTGTGGTGCCTTTCAGCTGCCTACCGGGGTACTGTAAAAACTACCAACAGAACTCGTTTCTGGCACCTTCCCCGGTGGAGTTGTGCATGGGGTGTGTTTGGAACATTTTGTCAGCAGCCCAGTCCAAAATTCAGCTGATCCCCATCTCAGCCCAGAAAGCAGGTAGAAAAACTTTTGTGGTGCCTTTCAGCTGCCTACCGGGGTAGTGTAAAAACTACCAACAGAACTCGTTTCTGGCACCTTCCCCGGTGGAGTTGTGCATGGGGTGTGTTTGGAACATTTTGTCAGCAGCCGAGTCCAAAATTCAGCGATTCCCCATCTCAGCCCAGAAAGCTGGTAGAACAAGTTTTGTGGTGCCTTTCAGCTGCCTACCGGGGTAGTGTAAAAACTACCAACAGAACTCGTTTCTGGCACCTTCCCCGGTGGAGTTGTGCATGGGGTGTGTTTGGAACATTTTGTCACCAGCCGAGTCCAAAATTCAGCCGTTCCCCATCTCAGCCCAGAAAGCAGGTAGAACAAGTTTTGTGGTGCCTTTCAGCTGCCTACCGGGGTAGTGTAAAAACTACCAACAGAACTCGTTTCTGGCACCTTCCCCGGTGGAGTTGTGCATGGGGTGTGTTTGGAACATTTTTTCACCAGCCGAGTCCAAAATTCAGCTGTTCCCCATCTCAGCCCAGAAAGCAGGTAGAAAAACTTTTGTGGTGCCTTTCAGCTGCCTACCGGGGTAGTGTAAAAACTACCAACAGAACTCGTTTCTGGCACCTTTCCCGGTGGAGTTGTGCATGGGGTGTGTTTGGAACATTTTTTCACCAGCCGAGTCCAAAATTCAGCTGATCCCCATCTCAGCCCAGAAAGCAGGTAGCAAAACTTTTGTGGTGCCTTTCAGCTGCCTACCGGGGTAGTGTAAAAACTACCAACAGAACTCGTTTCTGGCACCTTCCCCGGTGGAGTTGTGCATGGGGTGTGTTTGGAACATTTTTTCACCAGCCGAGTCCAAAATTCAGCTGTTCCCCATCTCAGCCCAGAAAGCAGGTAGAACAACTTTTGTGGTGCCTTTCAGCTGCCTACCGGGGTAGTGTAAAAACTACCAACAGAACTCGTTTCTGGCACCTTTGGCGGTGGAGCTGTGCATGGGGTGTGTTTGGAACATTTTGTCACCAGCCGAGTCCAAAATTCAGCCGTTCCCCATCTCAGCCCAGAAAGCAGGTACAACAAGTTTTGTGGTGCCTTTCAGCTGCCTACCGGGGTAGTGTAAAAACTACCAACAGAACTCATTTCTGGCACCTTTCCCGGTGGAGTTGTGCATGGGGTGTGTTTGGAACATTTTGTCAGCAGCCGAGTCCAAAATTCAGTGATTCTCCTCTCAGCCCAGAAAGCAGGTAGAACAAGTTTTGTGGTGCCTTTCTCTTGCCTACCAGGGTACTGTAAAAACTACCAACAGAACTCGTTTCTGGCACCTTCCCCGGTGGAGTTGTGCATGGGGTGTGTTTGGAACATTTTGTCAGCAGCCGAGTCCAAAACTCAGCTGTTCCCCATCTCAGCCCAGAAAGCAGGTAGCAAAACTTTTGTGGTGCCTTTCAGCTGCCTACCGGGGTAGTGTAAAAACTACCAACAGAACTCGTTTCTGGCACCTTCCCCGGTGGAGTTGTGCATGGGGTGTGTTTGGAACATTTTTTCACCAGCCGAGTCCAAAATTCAGCTGTTCCCCATCTCAGCCCAGAAAGCAGGTAGAACAACTTTTGTGGTGCCTTTCAGCTGCCTACCGGGGTAGTGTAAAAACTACCAACAGAACTCGTTTCTGGCCCCTTCCCCGGTGGAGTTGTGCATGGGGTGTGTTTTGAACAATTTGTCACCAGCCGAGTCCAAAATTCAGCTATTCTCCATCTCAGCCCAGAAAGCAGGTACAACAAGTTTTGTAGTGCCTTTCTCTTGCCTACCGGGGTAGTGTAAAAACTACCAACAGAACTCGTTTCTGGCACCTTCCCCGGAGGAGTTGTGCATGGGGTGTGTTTGGAACATTTTGTCAGCAGCCGAGTCCAAAATTCAGCGATTCCCCATCTCAGACCAGAAAGCAGGTAGAACAAGTTTTGTGGTGCCTTTCAGCTGCCTACCGGGGTAGTGTAAAAACTACCAACAGAACTCTTTTCTGGCACCTTCCCCGGTGGAGCTGTGCATGGGGTGTGTTTGGAACATTTTGTCACCAGCCGAGTCCAAAATTCAGCGATTCTCCATCTCAGCCCAGAAAGCAGGTAGAACAAGTTTTGTGGTGCCTTTCAGCTGCCTACCGGGGTACTGTAAAAACTACCAACAGAACTCGTTTCTGGCACCTTCCCCGGTGGAGTTGTGCATGGGGTGTGTTTGGAACATTTTGTCAGCAGCCCAGTCCAAAATTCAGCTGATCCCCATCTCAGCCCAGAAAGCAGGTAGAAAAACTTTTGTGGTGCCTTTCAGCTGCCTACCGGGGTAGTGTAAAAACTACCAACAGAACTCGTTTCTGGCACCTTCCCCGGTGGAGTTGTGCATGGGGTGTGTTTGGAACATTTTGTCAGCAGCCGAGTCCAAAATTCAGCGATTCCCCATCTCAGCCCAGAAAGCTGGTAGAACAAGTTTTGTGGTGCCTTTCAGCTGCCTACCGGGGTAGTGTAAAAACTACCAACAGAACTCGTTTCTGGCACCTTCCCCGGTGGAGTTGTGCATGGGGTGTGTTTGGAACATTTTGTCACCAGCCGAGTCCAAAATTCAGCCGTTCCCCATCTCAGCCCAGAAAGCAGGTAGAACAAGTTTTGTGGTGCCTTTCAGCTGCCTACCGGGGTAGTGTAAAAACTACCAACAGAACTCGTTTCTGGCACCTTCCCCGGTGGAGTTGTGCATGGGGTGTGTTTGGAACATTTTTTCACCAGCCGAGTCCAAAATTCAGCTGTTCCCCATCTCAGCCCAGAAAGCAGGTAGAAAAACTTTTGTGGTGCCTTTCAGCTGCCTACCGGGGTAGTGTAAAAACTACCAACAGAACTCGTTTCTGGCACCTTTCCCGGTGGAGTTGTGCATGGGGTGTGTTTGGAACATTTTTTCACCAGCCGAGTCCAAAATTCAGCGATTCCCCATCTCAGCCCAGAAAGCAGGTAGCAAAACTTTTGTGGTGCCTTTCAGCTGCCTACCGGGGTAGTGTAAAAACTACCAACAGAACTCGTTTCTGGCACCTTCCCCGGTGGAGTTGTGCATGGGGTGTGTTTGGAACATTTTTTCACCAGCCGAGTCCAAAATTCAGCTGTTCCCCATCTCAGCCCAGAAAGCAGGTAGAACAACTTTTGTGGTGCCTTTCAGCTGCCTACCGGGGTAGTGTAAAAACTACCAACAGAACTCGTTTCTGGCACCTTTGGCGGTGGAGCTGTGCATGGGGTGTGTTTGGAACATTTTGTCACCAGCCGAGTCCAAAATTCAGCCGTTCCCCATCTCAGCCCAGAAAGCAGGTACAACAAGTTTTGTGGTGCCTTTCAGCTGCCTACCGGGGTAGTGTAAAAACTACCAACAGAACTCATTTCTGGCACCTTTCCCGGTGGAGTTGTGCATGGGGTGTGTTTGGAACATTTTGTCAGCAGCCGAGTCCAAAATTCAGTGATTCTCCTCTCAGCCCAGAAAGCAGGTAGAACAAGTTTTGTGGTGCCTTTCTCTTGCCTACCAGGGTACTGTAAAAACTACCAACAGAACTCGTTTCTGGCACCTTCCCCGGTGGAGTTGTGCATGGGGTGTGTTTGGAACATTTTGTCAGCAGCCGAGTCCAAAACTCAGCTGTTCCCCATCTCAGCCCAGAAAGCAGGTAGCAAAACTTTTGTGGTGCCTTTCAGCTGCCTACCGGGGTAGTGTAAAAACTACCAACAGAACTCGTTTCTGGCACCTTCCCCGGTGGAGTTGTGCATGGGGTGTGTTTGGAACATTTTTTCACCAGCCGAGTCCAAAATTCAGCTGTTCCCCATCTCAGCCCAGAAAGCAGGTAGAACAACTTTTGTGGTGCCTTTCAGCTGCCTACCGGGGTAGTGTAAAAACTACCAACAGAACTCGTTTCTGGCACCTTTGGCGGTGGAGCTGTGCATGGGGTGTGTTTGGAACATTTTGTCACCAGCCGAGTCCAAAACTCAGCTGTTCCCCATCTCAGCCCAGAAAGCAGGTAGCAAAACTTTTGTGGTGCCTTTCAGCTGCCTACCGGGGTAGTGTAAAAACTACCAACAGAACTCGTTTCTGGCAACTTCCCCGGTGGAGGTGTGCATGGGGTGTGTTTGGAACATTTTGTCACCAGCCGAGTCCAAAATTCAGCCGTTCCCCATCTCTGCCCAGAAAGCAGGTACAACAAGTTTTGTGGTGCCTTTCAGCTGCCTACCGGGGTAGTGTAAAAACTACCAACAGAACTCATTTCTGGCACCTTTCCCGGTGGAGTTGTGCATGGGGTGTGTTTGGAACATTTTGTCAGCAGCCGAGTCCAAAATTCAGCTGTTCCCCATCTCAGCCCAGAAAGCAGGTAGAACAAGTTTTGTGGTGCCTTTCAGCTGCCTACCGGGGTACTGTAAAAACTACCAACAGAACTCGTTTCTGGCACCTTTGCCGGTGGAGCTGTGCATGGGGTGTGTTTGGAACATTTTGTCAGCAGCCGAGTCCAAAATTCAGCTGTTCCCCATCTCAGCCCAGAAAGCAGGTAGAACAAGGTTTGTGGTGCCTTTCAGCTGCCTACCGGGGTAGTGTAAAAACTACCAACAGAACTCGTTTCTGGCACCTTCCCCGGTGGAGTTGTGCATGGGGTGTGTTTGGAACATTTTGTCACCAGCCGAGTCCAAAATTCAGCCGTTCCCCATCTCTGCCCAGAAAGCAGGTACAACAAGTTTTGTGGTGCCTTTCAGCTGCCTACCGGGGTAGTGTAAAAACTACCAACAGAACTCGTTTCTGGCACCTTCCCCTGTGGAGTTGTGCATGGGGTGTGTTTGGAACATTTTGTCACCAGCCGAGTCCAAAATTCAGCTGATCCCCATCTCAGCCCAGAAAGCAGGTACAACAAGTTTTGTGGTGCCTTTCAGCTGCCTACCGGGGTAGTGTAAAAACTACCAAAAGAACTTGTTTCTGGCCCCTTCCCCGGTGGAGTTGTGCATGGGGTGTGTTTTGAACAATTTGTCACCAGCCGAGTCCAAAATTCAGCTATTCTCCATCTCAGCCCAGAAAGCAGGTACAACAAGTTTTGTAGTGCCTTTCTCTTGCCTACCGGGGTAGTGTAAAAACTACCAACAGAACTCGTTTCTGGCACCTTCCCCGGAGGAGTTGTGCATGGGGTGTGTTTGGAACATTTTGTCAGCAGCCGAGTCCAAAATTCAGCGATTCCCCACCTCAGCCCAGAAAGCAGGTAGAACAAGTTTTGTGGTGCCTTTCAGCTGCCTACTGGGGTACTGTAAAAACTACCAACAGAACTCTTTTCTGGCACCTTCCCCGGTGGAGCTGTGCATGCGGTGTGTTTGGAACATTTTGTCACCAGCCGAGTCCAAAATTCAGCGATTCTCCATCTCAGCCCAGAAAGCAGGTAGAACAAGTTTGTGGTGCCTTTCAGCTGCCTACCGGGGTACTGTAAAAACTACCAACAGAACTCGTTTCTGGCACCTTCCCCGGTGGAGTTGTGCATGGGGTGTGTTTGGAACATTTTGTCAGCAGCCGAGTCCAAAATTCAGCGATTCTCCATCTCAGACCAGAAAGCAGGTAGAACAAGTTTTGTGGTGCCTTTCTCTTGCCTACCAGGGTACTGTAAAAACTTCCAACAGAACTCCTTTCTCGCACCTTCCCCGGTGGAGTTGTGCATGGGGTGTGTTTGGAACATTTTGTCAGCAGCCGAGTCCAAAATTCAGCGATTCCCCATCTCAGCCCAGAAAGCTGGTAGAACAAGTTTTGTGGTGCCTTTCAGCTGCCTACCGGGGTACTGTAAAAACTACCAACAGAACTCGTTTCTGGCACCTTCCCCGGTGGAGTTGTGCATGGGGTGTGTTTGGAACATTTTGTCACCAGCCGAGTCCAAAATTCAGCGATTCCCCATCTCAGCCCAGAAAGCAGGTAGAACAAGTTTTGTGGTGCCTTTCAGCTGCCTACCGGGGTAGTGTAAAAACTACCAACAGAACTCGTTTCTGGCACCTTCCCCGGTGGAGTTGTGCATGGGGTGTGTTTGGAACATTTTTTCACCAGCCGAGTCCAAAATTCAGCTGTTCCCCATCTCAGACCAGAAAGCAGGTAGAAAAACTTTTGTGGTGCCTTTCAGCTGCCTACCGGGGTAGTGTAAAAACTACCAACAGAACTCGTTTCTGGCACCTTTGCCAGTGAAGGTGTGCATGGGGTGTGTTTGGAACATTTTGTCACCAGCCGAGTCCAAAATTCAACGATTCCCCATCTCAGCCCAGAAAGCAGGTAGAACAAGTTTTGTGGTGCCTTTCAGCTGCCTACCGGGGTAGTGTAAAAACTACCAACAGAACTCGTTTCTGGCACCTTCCCCGGTGGAGTTGTGCATGGGGTGTGTTTGGAACATTTTGTCAGCAGCCGAGTCCAAAATTCAGCGATTCTCCATCTCAGACCAGAAAGCAGGTAGAACAAGTTTTGTGGTGCCTTTCTCTTGCCTACCAGGGTACTGTAAAAACTTCCAACAGAACTCGTTTCTGGCACCTTCCCCGGTGGAGTTGTGCATGGGGTGTGTTTGGAACATTTTGTCACCAGCCGAGTCCAAAATTCAGCCGTTCCCCATCTCAGCCCAGAAAGCAGGTAGAACAAGTTTTGTGGTGCCTTTCAGCTGCCTACCGGGGTACTGTAAAAACTACCAACAGAACTCGTTTCTGGCACCTTCCCCGGTGGAGCTGTGCATGGGGTGTGTTTGGAACATTTTTTCACCAGCCGAGTCCAAAATTCAGTGATTCTCCTCTCAGCCCAGAAAGCAGGTAGAACAAGTTTTGTGGTGCCTTTCTCTTGCCTACCAGGGTACTGTAAAAACTACCAACAGAACTCGTTTCTGGCACCTTCCCCGGTGGAGTTGTGCATGGGGTGTGTTTGGAACATTTTGTCAGCAGCCGAGTCCAAAACTCAGCTGTTCCCCATCTCAGCCCAGAAAGCAGGTAGCAAAACTTTTGTGGTGCCTTTCAGCTGCCTACCGGGGTAGTGTAAAAACTACCAACAGAACTCGTTTCTGGCACCTTCCCCGGTGGAGTTGTGCATGGGGTGTGTTTGGAACATTTTTTTCACCAGCCGAGTCCAAAATTCAGCTGTTCCCCATCTCAGCCCAGAAAGCAGGTAGAACAACTTTTGTGGTGCCTTTCAGCTGCCTACCGGGGTAGTGTAAAAACTACCAACAGAACTCGTTTCTGGCACCTTCCCCGGTGGAGTTGTGCATGGGGTGTGTTTGGAACATTTTGTCACCAGCCGAGTCCAAAATTCAGCTGATCCCCATCTCAGCCCAGAAAGCAGGTACAACAAGTTTTGTGGTGCCTTTCAGCTGCCTACCGGGGTAGTGTAAAAACTACCAACAGAACTCGTTTCTGGCACCTTCCCCTGTGGAGTTGTGCATGGGGTGTGTTTGGAACATTTTGTCAGCAGCCGAGTCCAAACTTCAGCTGATCCCCATCTCAGCCCAGAAAGCAGGTACAACAAGTTTTGTGGTGCCTTTCAGCTGCCTACCGGGGTAGTGTAAAAACTACCAACAGAACTCGTTTCTGGCCCCTTCCCCCGGTGGAGTTGTGCATGGGGTGTGTTTTGAACAATTTGTCACCAGCCGAGTCCAAAATTCAGCGATTCCCCATCTCAGCCCAGAAAGCAGGTACAACAAGTTTTGTAGTGCCTTTCTCTTGCCTACCGGGGTAGTGTAAAAACTACCAACAGAACTCGTTTCTGGCACCTTCCCCGGAGGAGTTGTGCATGGGGTGTGTTTGGAACATTTTGTCAGCAGCCGAGTCCAAAATTCAGCGATTCCCCATCTCAGCCCAGAAAGCAGGTAGAACAAGTTTTGTGGTGCCTTTCAGCTGCCTACCGGGGTAGTGTAAAAACTACCAACAGAACTCATTTCTGGCACCTTCCCCGGTGGAGGTGTGCATGGGGTGTGTTTGGAACATTTTGTCACCAGCCGAGTCCAAAATTCAGCGATTCTCCATCTCAGCCCAGAAAGCAGGTAGAACAAGTTTTGTGGTGCCTTTCAGCTGCCTACCGGGGTACTGTAAAAACTACCAACAGAACTCGTTTCTGGCACC
Source organism: Falco biarmicus (assembly GCF_023638135.1). Classification (NCBI taxonomy): domain Eukaryota; kingdom Metazoa; phylum Chordata; class Aves; order Falconiformes; family Falconidae; genus Falco; species Falco biarmicus. The sequence continues at coordinate 287,789 of NW_026611701.1, forward strand.
TTCCCCGGTGGAGTTGTGCATGGGGTGTGTTTGGAACATTTTGTCAGCAGCCCAGTCCAAAATTCAGCTGATCCCCATCTCAGCCCAGAAAGCAGGTAGAAAAACTTTTGTGGTGCCTTTCAGCTGCCTACCGGGGTAGTGTAAAAACTACCAACAGAACTCGTTTCTGGCACCTTCCCCGGTGGAGTTGTGCATGGGGTGTGTTTGGAACATTTTGTCAGCAGCCGAGTCCAAAATTCAGCGATTCCCCATCTCAGCCCAGAAAGCTGGTAGAACAAGTTTTGTGGTGCCTTTCAGCTGCCTACCGGGGTAGTGTAAAAACTACCAACAGAACTCGTTTCTGGCACCTTCCCCGGTGGAGTTGTGCATGGGGTGTGTTTGGAACATTTTGTCACCAGCCGAGTCCAAAATTCAGCGATTCCCCATCTCAGCCCAGAAAGCAGGTAGAACAAGTTTTGTGGTGCCTTTCAGCTGCCTACCGGGGTAGTGTAAAAACTACATACAGAACTCGTTTCTGGCACCTTCCCCGGTGGAGTTGTGCATGGGGTGTGTTTGGAACATTTTTTCACCAGCCGAGTCCAAAATTCAGCTGTTCCCCATCTCAGACCAGAAAGCAGGTAGAAAAACTTTTGTGGTGCCTTTCAGCTGCCTACCGGGGTAGTGTAAAAACTACCAACAGAACTCGTTTCTGGCACCTTTGCCAGTGAAGGTGTGCATGGGGTGTGTTTGGAACATTTTGTCACCAGCCGAGTCCAAAATTCAGCGATTCCCCATCTCAGCCCAGAAAGCAGGTAGAACAAGTTTTGTAGTGCCTTTCTCTTGCCTACCGGGGTAGTGTAAAAACTACCAACAGAACTCGTTTCTGGCACCTTCCCCGGAGGAGTTGTGCATGGGGTGTGTTTGGAACATTTTGTCAGCAGCCGAGTCCAAAATTCAGCGATTCTCCATCTCAGCCCAGAAAGCAGGTACAACAAGTTTTGTGGTGCCTTTCTCTTGCCTACCAGGGTACTGTAAAAACTACCAACAGGACTCGTTTCTGGCACCTTCCCCGGTGGAGGTGTGCATGGGGTGTGTTTGGAACATTTTGTCACCAGCCGAGTCCAAAATTCAGCCGTTCCCCATCTCAGCCCAGAAAGCAGGTACAACAAGTTTTGTGGTGCCTTTCAGCTGCCTACCGGGGTAGTGTAAAAACTACCAACAGAACTCATTTCTGGCACCTTTCCCGGTGGAGTTGTGCATGGGGTGTGTTTGGAACATTTTGTCAGCAGCCGAGTCCAAAATTCAGTGATTCTCCTCTCAGCCCAGAAAGCAGGTAGAACAAGTTTTGTGGTGCCTTTCTCTTGCCTACCAGGGTACTGTAAAAACTACCAACAGAACTCGTTTCTGGCACCTTCCCCGGTGGAGTTGTGCATGGGGTGTGTTTGGAACATTTTGTCAGCAGCCGAGTCCAAAACTCAGCTGTTCCCCATCTCAGCCCAGAAAGCAGGTAGCAAAACTTTTGTGGTGCCTTTCAGCTGCCTACCGGGGTAGTGTAAAAACTACCAACAGAACTCGTTTCTGGCACCTTCCCCGGTGGAGTTGTGCATGGGGTGTGTTTGGAACATTTTTTCACCAGCCGAGTCCAAAATTCAGCTGTTCCCCATCTCAGCCCAGAAAGCAGGTAGAACAACTTTTGTGGTGCCTTTCAGCTGCCTACCGGGGTAGTGTAAAAACTACCAACAGAACTCGTTTCTGGCACCTTTGGCGGTGGAGCTGTGCATGGGGTGTGTTTGGAACATTTTGTCACCAGCCGAGTCCAAAACTCAGCTGTTCCCCATCTCAGCCCAGAAAGCAGGTAGCAAAACTTTTGTGGTGCCTTTCAGCTGCCTACCGGGGTAGTGTAAAAACTACCAACAGAACTCGTTTCTGGCAACTTCCCCGGTGGAGGTGTGCATGGGGTGTGTTTGGAACATTTTGTCACCAGCCGAGTCCAAAATTCAGCCGTTCCCCATCTCTGCCCAGAAAGCAGGTACAACAAGTTTTGTGGTGCCTTTCAGCTGCCTACCGGGGTAGTGTAAAAACTACCAACAGAACTCGTTTCTGGCACCTTCCCCGGTGGAGTTGTGCATGGGGTGTGTTTGGAACATTTTGTCAGCAGCCGAGTCCAAAATTCAGCTGTTCCCCATCTCAGCCCAGAAAGCAGGTAGAACAAGTTTTGTGGTGCCTTTCAGCTGCCTACCGGGGTACTGTAAAAACTACCAACAGAACTCGTTTCTGGCACCTTTGCCGGTGGAGCTGTGCATGGGGTGTGTTTGGAACATTTTGTCAGCAGCCGAGTCCAAAATTCAGCTGTTCCCCATCTCAGCCCAGAAAGCAGGTAGAACAAGGTTTGTGGTGCCTTTCAGCTGCCTACCGGGGTAGTGTAAAAACTACCAACAGAACTCGTTTCTGGCACCTTCCCCGGTGGAGTTGTGCATGGGGTGTGTTTGGAACATTTTGTCAGCAGCCGAGTCCAAAATTCAGCGATTCCCCATCTCAGCCCAGAAAGCAGGTAGAACAACTTTTGTGGTGCCTTTCAGCTGCCTACCAGGGTACTGTAAAAACTACCAACAGAACTCGTTTCTGGCACCTTCCCCGGTGGAGTTGTGCATGGGGTGTGTTTGGAACATTTTGTCACCAGCCGAGTCCAAAATTCAGCCGTTCCCCATCTCTGCCCAGAAAGCAGGTACAACAAGTTTTGTGGTGCCTTTCAGCTGCCTACCGGGGTAGTGTAAAAACTACCAACAGAACTCGTTTCTGGCACCTTCCCCTGTGGAGTTGTGCATGGGGTGTGTTTGGAACATTTTGTCACCAGCCGAGTCCAAAATTCAGCTGATCCCCATCTCAGCCCAGAAAGCAGGTACAACAAGTTTTGTGGTGCCTTTCAGCTGCCTACCGGGGTAGTGTAAAAACTACCAAAAGAACTTGTTTCTGGCCCCTTCCCCGGTGGAGTTGTGCATGGGGTGTGTTTTGAACAATTTGTCACCAGCCGAGTCCAAAATTCAGCTATTCTCCATCTCAGCCCAGAAAGCAGGTACAACAAGTTTTGTAGTGCCTTTCTCTTGCCTACCGGGGTAGTGTAAAAACTACCAACAGAACTCGTTTCTGGCACCTTCCCCGGAGGAGTTGTGCATGGGGTGTGTTTGGAACATTTTGTCAGCAGCCGAGTCCAAAATTCAGCGATTCCCCACCTCAGCCCAGAAAGCAGGTAGAACAAGTTTTGTGGTGCCTTTCAGCTGCCTACCGGGGTAGTGTAAAAACTACCAACAGAACTCGTTTCTGGCACCTTCCCCGGTGGAGCTGTGCATGCGGTGTGTTTGGAACATTTTGTCACCAGCCGAGTCCAAAATTCAGCGATTCTCCATCTCAGCCCAGAAAGCAGGTAGAACAAGTTTTGTGGTGCCTTTCAGCTGCCTACCGGGGTACTGTAAAAACTACCAACAGAACTCGTTTCTGGCACCTTCCCCGGTGGAGTTGTGCATGGGGTGTGTTTGGAACATTTTGTCAGCAGCCCAGTCCAAAATTCAGCTGATCCCCATCTCAGCCCAGAAATCAGGTAGAAAAACTTTTGTGGTGCCTTTCAGCTGCCTACCGGGGTACTGTAAAAACTACCAACAGAACTCGTTTCTGGCACCTTTCCCGGTGGAGTTGTGCATGGGGTGTGTTTGGAACATTTTGTCAGCAGCCGAGTCCAAAATTCAGCGATTCTCCATCTCAGACCAGAAAGCAGGTAGAACAAGTTTTGTGGTGCCTTTCTCTTGCCTACCAGGGTACTGTAAAAACTTCCAACAGAACTCCTTTCTCGCACCTTCCCCGGTGGAGTTGTGCATGGGGTGTGTTTGGAACATTTTGTCACCAGCCGAGTCCAAAATTCAGCCGTTCCCCATCTCAGCCCAGAAAGCAGGTAGCAAAACTTTTGTGGTGCCTTTCAGCTGCCTACCGGGGTACTGTAAAAACTACCAACAGAACTCGTTTCTGGCACCTTCCCCGGTGGAGCTGTGCATGGGGTGTGTTTGGAACATTTTTTCACCAGCCGAGTCCAAAATTCAGTGATTCTCCTCTCAGCCCAGAAAGCAGGTAGAACAAGTTTTGTGGTGCCTTTCTCTTGCCTACCAGGGTACTGTAAAAACTACCAACAGAACTCGTTTCTGGCACCTTCCCCGGTGGAGTTGTGCATGGGGTGTGTTTGGAACATTTTTTCACCAGCCGAGTCCAAAATTCAGCTGTTCCCCATCTCAGACCAGAAAGCAGGTAGAAAAACTTTTGTGGTGCCTTTCAGCTGCCTACCGGGGTAGTGTAAAAACTACCAACAGAACTCGTTTCTGGCACCTTTGCCAGTGAAGGTGTGCATGGGGTGTGTTTGGAACATTTTGTCACCAGCCGAGTCCAAAATTCAGCGATTCCCCATCTCAGCCCAGAAAGCAGGTAGAACAAGTTTTGTAGTGCCTTTCTCTTGCCTACCGGGGTAGTGTAAAAACTACCAACAGAACTCGTTTCTGGCACCTTCCCCGGAGGAGTTGTGCATGGGGTGTGTTTGGAACATTTTGTCAGCAGCCGAGTCCAAAATTCAGCGATTCTCCATCTCAGCCCAGAAAGCAGGTACAACAAGTTTTGTGGTGCCTTTCTCTTGCCTACCAGGGTACTGTAAAAACTACCAACAGGACTCGTTTCTGGCACCTTCCCCGGTGGAGGTGTGCATGGGGTGTGTTTGGAACATTTTGTCACCAGCCGAGTCCAAAATTCAGCCGTTCCCCATCTCAGCCCAGAAAGCAGGTACAACAAGTTTTGTGGTGCCTTTCAGCTGCCTACCGGGGTAGTGTAAAAACTACCAACAGAACTCATTTCTGGCACCTTTCCCGGTGGAGTTGTGCATGGGGTGTGTTTGGAACATTTTGTCAGCAGCCGAGTCCAAAATTCAGTGATTCTCCTCTCAGCCCAGAAAGCAGGTAGAACAAGTTTTGTGGTGCCTTTCTCTTGCCTACCAGGGTACTGTAAAAACTACCAACAGAACTCGTTTCTGGCACCTTCCCCGGTGGAGTTGTGCATGGGGTGTGTTTGGAACATTTTGTCAGCAGCCGAGTCCAAAACTCAGCTGTTCCCCATCTCAGCCCAGAAAGCAGGTAGCAAAACTTTTGTGGTGCCTTTCAGCTGCCTACCGGGGTAGTGTAAAAACTACCAACAGAACTCGTTTCTGGCACCTTCCCCGGTGGAGTTGTGCATGGGGTGTGTTTGGAACATTTTTTCACCAGCCGAGTCCAAAATTCAGCTGTTCCCCATCTCAGCCCAGAAAGCAGGTAGAACAACTTTTGTGGTGCCTTTCAGCTGCCTACCGGGGTAGTGTAAAAACTACCAACAGAACTCGTTTCTGGCACCTTTGGCGGTGGAGCTGTGCATGGGGTGTGTTTGGAACATTTTGTCACCAGCCGAGTCCAAAACTCAGCTGTTCCCCATCTCAGCCCAGAAAGCAGGTAGCAAAACTTTTGTGGTGCCTTTCAGCTGCCTACCGGGGTACTGTAAAAACTACCAACAGAACTCGTTTCTGGCACCTTCCCCGGTGGAGTTGTGCATGGGGTGTGTTTGGAACATTTTGTCAGCAGCCCAGTCCAAAATTCAGCTGATCCCCATCTCAGCCCAGAAATCAGGTAGAAAAACTTTTGTGGTGCCTTTCAGCTGCCTACCGGGGTACTGTAAAAACTACCAACAGAACTCGTTTCTGGCACCTTTCCCGGTGGAGTTGTGCATGGGGTGTGTTTGGAACATTTTGTCAGCAGCCGAGTCCAAAATTCAGCGATTCTCCATCTCAGACCAGAAAGCAGGTAGAACAAGTTTTGTGGTGCCTTTCTCTTGCCTACCAGGGTACTGTAAAAACTTCCAACAGAACTCCTTTCTCGCACCTTTCCCGGTGGAGTTGTGCATGGGGTGTGTTTGGAACATTTTGTCACCAGCCGAGTCCAAAATTCAGCCGTTCCCCATCTCAGCCCAGAAAGCAGGTAGAACAAGTTTTGTGGTGCCTTTCAGCTGCCTACCGGGGTACTGTAAAAACTACCAACAGAACTCGTTTCTGGCACCTTCCCCGGTGGAGCTGTGCATGGGGTGTGTTTGGAACATTTTTTCACCAGCCGAGTCCAAAATTCAGTGATTCTCCTCTCAGCCCAGAAAGCAGGTAGAACAAGTTTTGTGGTGCCTTTCTCTTGCCTACCAGGGTACTGTAAAAACTACCAACAGAACTCGTTTCTGGCACCTTCCCCGGTGGAGTTGTGCATGGGGTGTGTTTGGAACATTTTTTCACCAGCCGAGTCCAAAATTCAGCTGTTCCCCATCTCAGACCAGAAAGCAGGTAGAAAAACTTTTGTGGTGCCTTTCAGCTGCCTACCGGGGTAGTGTAAAAACTACCAACAGAACTCGTTTCTGGCACCTTTGCCAGTGAAGGTGTGCATGGGGTGTGTTTGGAACATTTTGTCACCAGCCGAGTCCAAAATTCAGCGATTCCCCATCTCAGCCCAGAAAGCAGGTAGAACAAGTTTTGTAGTGCCTTTCTCTTGCCTACCGGGGTAGTGTAAAAACTACCAACAGAACTCGTTTCTGGCACCTTCCCCGGAGGAGTTGTGCATGGGGTGTGTTTGGAACATTTTGTCAGCAGCCGAGTCCAAAATTCAGCGATTCTCCATCTCAGCCCAGAAAGCAGGTACAACAAGTTTTGTGGTGCCTTTCTCTTGCCTACCAGGGTACTGTAAAAACTACCAACAGGACTCGTTTCTGGCACCTTCCCCGGTGGAGTTGTGCATGGGGTGTGTTTGGAACATTTTGTCACCAGCCGAGTCCAAAATTCAGCCGTTCCCCATCTCAGCCCAGAAAGCAGGTACAACAAGTTTTGTGGTGCCTTTCAGCTGCCTACCGGGGTAGTGTAAAAACTACCAACAGAACTCATTTCTGGCACCTTTCCCGGTGGAGTTGTGCATGGGGTGTGTTTGGAACATTTTGTCAGCAGCCGAGTCCAAAATTCAGTGATTCTCCTCTCAGCCCAGAAAGCAGGTAGAACAAGTTTTGTGGTGCCTTTCTCTTGCCTACCAGGGTACTGTAAAAACTACCAACAGAACTCGTTTCTGGCACCTTCCCCGGTGGAGTTGTGCATGGGGTGTGTTTGGAACATTTTGTCAGCAGCCGAGTCCAAAACTCAGCTGTTCCCCATCTCAGCCCAGAAAGCAGGTAGCAAAACTTTTGTGGTGCCTTTCAGCTGCCTACCGGGGTAGTGTAAAAACTACCAACAGAACTCGTTTCTGGCACCTTCCCCGGTGGAGTTGTGCATGGGGTGTGTTTGGAACATTTTTTCACCAGCCGAGTCCAAAATTCAGCTGTTCCCCATCTCAGCCCAGAAAGCAGGTAGAACAACTTTTGTGGTGCCTTTCAGCTGCCTACCGGGGTAGTGTAAAAACTACCAACAGAACTCGTTTCTGGCACCTTTGGCGGTGGAGCTGTGCATGGGGTGTGTTTGGAACATTTTGTCACCAGCCGAGTCCAAAACTCAGCTGTTCCCCATCTCAGCCCAGAAAGCAGGTAGCAAAACTTTTGTGGTGCCTTTCAGCTGCCTACCGGGGTAGTGTAAAAACTACCAACAGAACTCGTTTCTGGCAACTTCCCCGGTAGAGGTGTGCATGGGGTGTGTTTGGAACATTTTGTCACCAGCCGAGTCCAAAATTCAGCCGTTCCCCATCTCTGCCCAGAAAGCAGGTACAACAAGTTTTGTGGTGCCTTTCAGCTGCCTACCGGGGTAGTGTAAAAACTACCAACAGAACTCGTTTCTGGCACCTTCCCCGGTGGAGTTGTGCATGGGGTGTGTTTGGAACATTTTTTCACCAGCCGAGTCCAAAATTCAGCTGTTCCCCATCTCAGCCCAGAAAGCAGGTAGAACAACTTTTGTGGTGCCTTTCAGCTGCCTACCGGGGTACTGTAAAAACTACCAACAGAACTCGTTTCTGGCACCTTTGGCGGTGGAGCTGTGCATGGGGTGTGTTTGGAACATTTTGTCACCAGCCGAGTCCAAAACTCAGCTGTTCCCCATCTCAGCCCAGAAAGCAGGTAGCAAAACTTTTGTGGTGCCTTTCAGCTGCCTACCGGGGTAGTGTAAAAACTACCAACAGAACTCGTTTCTGGCAACTTCCCCGGTGGAGGTGTGCATGGGGTGTGTTTGGAACATTTTGTCACCAGCCGAGTCCAAAATTCAGCCGTTCCCCATCTCTGCCCAGAAAGCAGGTACAACAAGTTTTGTGGTGCCTTTCAGCTGCCTACCGGGGTACTGTAAAAACTACCAACAGAACTCGTTTCTGGCACCTTTGCCGGTGGAGCTGTGCATGGGGTGTGTTTGGAACATTTTGTCAGCAGCCGAGTCCAAAATTCAGCTGTTCCCCATCTCAGCCCAGAAAGCAGGTAGAACAAGGTTTGTGGTGCCTTTCAGCTGCCTACCGGGGTAGTGTAAAAACTACCAACAGAACTCGTTTCTGGCACCTTCCCCGGTGGAGTTGTGCATGGGGTGTGTTTGGAACATTTTGTCAGCAGCCGAGTCCAAAATTCAGCGATTCCCCATCTCAGCCCAGAAAGCAGGTAGAACAACTTTTGTGGTGCCTTTCAGCTGCCTACCGGGGTAGTGTAAAAACTACCAACAGAACTCGTTTCTGGCACCTTCCCCGGTGGAGTTGTGCATGGGGTGTGTTTGGAACATTTTGTCACCAGCCGAGTCCAAAATTCAGCCGTTCCCCATCTCAGCCCAGAAAGCAGGTACAACAAGTTTTGTGGTGCCTTTCAGCTGCCTACCGGGGTAGTGTAAAAACTACCAACAGAACTCGTTTCTGGCACCTTCCCCTGTGGAGTTGTGCATGGGGTGTGTTTGGAACATTTTGTCACCAGCCGAGTCCAAAATTCAGCTGATCCCCATCTCAGCCCAGAAAGCAGGTACAACAAGTTTTGTGGTGCCTTTCAGCTGCCTACCGGGGTAGTGTAAAAACTACCAAAAGAACTTGTTTCTGGCCCCTTCCCCGGTGGAGTTGTGCATGGGGTGTGTTTTGAACAATTTGTCACCAGCCGAGTCCAAAATTCAGCTATTCTCCATCTCAGCCCAGAAAGCAGGTACAACAAGTTTTGTAGTGCCTTTCTCTTGCCTACCGGGGTAGTGTAAAAACTACCAACAGAACTCGTTTCTGGCACCTTCCCCGGAGGAGTTGTGCATGGGGTGTGTTTGGAACATTTTGTCAGCAGCCGAGTCCAAAATTCAGCGATTCCCCACCTCAGCCCAGAAAGCAGGTAGAACAAGTTTTGTGGTGCCTTTCAGCTGCCTACCGGGGTACTGTAAAAACTACCAACAGAACTCTTTTCTGGCACCTTCCCCGGTGGAGCTGTGCATGCGGTGTGTTTGGAACATTTTGTCACCAGCCGAGTCCAAAATTCAGCGATTCTCCATCTCAGCCCAGAAAGCAGGTAGAACAAGTTTTGTGGTGCCTTTCAGCTGCCTACCGGGGTACTGTAAAAACTACCAACAGAACTCGTTTCTGGCACCTTCCCCGGTGGAGTTGTGCATGGGGTGTGTTTGGAACATTTTGTCAGCAGCCCAGTCCAAAATTCAGCTGATCCCCATCTCAGCCCAGAAATCAGGTAGAAAAACTTTTGTGGTGCCTTTCAGCTGCCTACCGGGGTACTGTAAAAACTACCAACAGAACTCGTTTCTGGCACCTTTCCCGGTGGAGTTGTGCATGGGGTGTGTTTGGAACATTTTGTCACCAGCCGAGTCCAAAATTCAGCGATTCTCCATCTCAGCCCAGAAAGCAGGTAGAACAAGTTTTGTGGTGCCTTTCAGCTGCCTACCGGGGTACTGTAAAAACTACCAACAGAACTCGTTTCTGGCACCTTCCCCGGTGGAGTTGTGCATGGGGTGTGTTTGGAACATTTTGTCAGCAGCCCAGTCCAAAATTCAGCTGATCCCCATCTCAGCCCAGAAATCAGGTAGAAAAACTTTTGTGGTGCCTTTCAGCTGCCTACCGGGGTACTGTAAAAACTACCAACAGAACTCGTTTCTGGCACCTTTCCCGGTGGAGTTGTGCATGGGGTGTGTTTGGAACATTTTGTCAGCAGCCGAGTCCAAAATTCAGCGATTCCCCATCTCAGCCCAGAAAGCTGGTAGAACAAGTTTTGTGGTGCCTTTCAGCTGCCTACCGGGGTACTGTAAAAACTACCAACAGAACTCGTTTCTGGCACCTTCCCCGGTGCAGTTGTGCATGGGGTGTGTTTGGAACATTTTGTCACCAGCCGAGTCCAAAATTCAGCGATTCCCCATCTCAGCCCAGAAAGCAGGTAGAACAAGTTTTGTGGTGCCTTTCAGCTGCCTACCGGGGTAGTGTAAAAACTACCAACAGAACTCGTTTCTGGCACCTTCCCCGGTGGAGTTGTGCATGGGGTGTGTTTGGAACATTTTTTCACCAGCCGAGTCCAAAATTCAGCTGTTCCCCATCTCAGACCAGAAAGCAGGTAGAAAAACTTTTGTGGTGCCTTTCAGCTGCCTACCGGGGTAGTGTAAAAACTACCAACAGAACTCGTTTCTGGCACCTTCCCCGGTGGAGTTGTGCATGGGGTGTGTTTGGAACATTTTGTCACCAGCCGAGTCCAAAATTCAACGATTCCCCATCTCAGCCCAGAAAGCAGGTAGAACAAGTTTTGTGGTGCCTTTCAGCTGCCTACCGGGGTAGTGTAAAAACTACCAACAGAACTCGTTTCTGGCACCTTCCCCGGTGGAGTTGTGCATGGGGTGTGTTTGGAACATTTTGTCAGCAGCCGAGTCCAAAATTCAGCGATTCTCCATCTCAGCCCAGAAAGCAGGTAGAACAAGTTTTGTGGTGCCTTTCAGCTGCCTACCGGGGTACTGTAAAAACTACCAACAGAACTCGTTTCTGGCACCTTCCCCGGTGGAGTTGTGCATGGGGTGTGTTTGGAACATTTTGTCAGCAGCCCAGTCCAAAATTCAGCTGATCCCCATCTCAGCCCAGAAATCAGGTAGAAAAACTTTTGTGGTGCCTTTCAGCTGCCTACCGGGGTACTGTAAAAACTACCAACAGAACTCGTTTCTGGCACCTTTCCCGGTGGAGTTGTGCATGGGGTGTGTTTGGAACATTTTGTCACCAGCCGAGTCCAAAATTCAGCGATTCTCCATCTCAGACCAGAAAGCAGGTAGAACAAGTTTTGTGGTGCCTTTCTCTTGCCTACCAGGGTACTGTAAAAACTTCCAACAGAACTCCTTTCTCGCACCTTCCCCGGTGGAGTTGTGCATGGGGTGTGTTTGGAACATTTTGTCACCAGCCGAGTCCAAAATTCAGCCGTTCCCCATCTCAGCCCAGAAAGCAGGTAGAACAAGTTTTGTGGTGCCTTTCAGCTGCCTACCGGGGTACTGTAAAAACTACCAACAGAACTCGTTTCTGGCACCTTCCCCGGTGGAGCTGTGCATGGGGTGTGTTTGGAACATTTTTTCACCAGCCGAGTCCAAAATTCAGTGATTCTCCTCTCAGCCCAGAAAGCAGGTAGAACAAGTTTTGTGGTGCCTTTCTCTTGCCTACCAGGGTACTGTAAAAACTACCAACAGAACTCGTTTCTGGCACCTTCCCCGGTGGAGTTGTGCATGGGGTGTGTTTGGAACATTTTGTCAGCAGCCGAGTCCAAAACTCAGCTGTTCCCCATCTCAGCCCAGAAAGCAGGTAGCAAAACTTTTGTGGTGCCTTTCAGCTGCCTACCGGGGTAGTGTAAAAACTACCAACAGAACTCGTTTCTGGCACCTTCCCCGGTGGAGTTGTGCATGGGGTGTGTTTGGAACATTTTTTCACCAGCCGAGTCCAAAATTCAGCTGTTCCCCATCTCAGCCCAGAAAGCAGGTAGAACAACTTTTGTGGTGCCTTTCAGCTGCCTACCGGGGTAGTGTAAAAACTACCAACAGAACTCGTTTCTGGCACCTTCCCCGGTGGAGTTGTGCATGGGGTGTGTTTGGAACATTTTGTCACCAGCCGAGTCCAAAATTCAGCTGATCCCCATCTCAGCCCAGAAAGCAGGTACAACAAGTTTTGTGGTGCCTTTCAGCTGCCTACCGGGGTAGTGTAAAAACTACCAACAGAACTCGTTTCTGGCACCTTCCCCTGTGGAGTTGTGCATGGGGTGTGTTTGGAACATTTTGTCACCAGCCGAGTCCAAACTTCAGCTGATCCCCATCTCAGCCCAGAAAGCAGGTACAACAAGTTTTGTGGTGCCTTTCAGCTGCCTACCGGGGTAGTGTAAAAACTACCAACAGAACTCGTTTCTGGCCCCTTCCCCGGTGGAGTTGTGCATGGGGTGTGTTTTGAACAATTTGTCACCAGCCGAGTCCAAAATTCAGCTATTCTCCATCTCAGCCCAGAAAGCAGGTACAACAAGTTTTGTAGTGCCTTTCTCTTGCCTACCGGGGTAGTGTAAAAACTACCAACAGAACTCGTTTCTGGCACCTTCCCCGGAGGAGTTGTGCATGGGGTGTGTTTGGAACATTTTGTCAGCAGCCGAGTCCAAAATTCAGCGATTCCCCATCTCAGCCCAGAAAGCAGGTAGAACAAGTTTTGTGGTGCCTTTCAGCTGCCTACCGGGGTACTGTAAAAACTACCAACAGAACTCTTTTCTGGCACCTTTGCCGGTGGAGGTGTGCATGGGGTGTGTTTGGAACATTTTGTCACCAGCCGAGTCCAAAATTCAGCGATTCTCCATCTCAGCCCAGAAAGCAGGTAGAACAAGTTTTGTGGTGCCTTTCAGCTGCCTACCGGGGTACTGTAAAAACTACCAACAGAACTCGTTTCTGGCACCTTCCCCGGTGGAGTTGTGCATGGGGTGTGTTTGGAACATTTTGTCAGCAGCCCAGTCCAAAATTCAGCTGATCCCCATCTCAGCCCAGAAAGCAGGTAGAAAAACTTTTGTGGTGCCTTTCAGCTGCCTACCGGGGTAGTGTAAAAACTACCAACAGAACTCGTTTCTGGCACCTTCCCCGGTGGAGTTGTGCATGGGGTGTGTTTGGAACATTTTGTCAGCAGCCGAGTCCAAAATTCAGCGATTCCCCATCTCAGCCCAGAAAGCTGGTAGAACAAGTTTTGTGGTGCCTTTCAGCTGCCTACCGGGGTAGTGTAAAAACTACCAACAGAACTCGTTTCTGGCACCTTCCCCGGTGGAGTTGTGCATGGCGTGTGTTTGGAACATTTTGTCACCAGCCGAGTCCAAAATTCAGCGATTCCCCATCTCAGCCCAGAAAGCAGGTAGAACAAGTTTTGTGGTGCCTTTCAGCTGCCTACCGGGGTAGTGTAAAAACTACCAACAGAACTCGTTTCTGGCACCTTCCCCGGTGGAGTTGTGCATGGGGTGTGTTTGGAACATTTTTTCACCAGCCGAGTCCAAAATTCAGCTGTTCCCCATCTCAGACCAGAAAGCAGGTAGAAAAACTTTTGTGGTGCCTTTCAGCTGCCTACCGGGGTAGTGTAAAAACTACCAACAGAACTCGTTTCTGGCACCTTTGCCAGTGAAGGTGTGCATGGGGTGTGTTTGGAACATTTTGTCACCAGCCGAGTCCAAAATTCAGCAATTCCCCATCTCAGCCCAGAAAGCAGGTAGAACAAGTTTTGTAGTGCCTTTCTCTTGCCTACCGGGGTAGTGTAAAAACTACCAACAGAACTCGTTTCTGGCACCTTCCCCGGAGGAGTTGTGCATGGGGTGTGTTTGGAACATTTTGTCAGCAGCCGAGTCCAAAATTCAGCGATTCTCCATCTCAGCCCAGAAAGCAGGTACAACAAGTTTTGTGGTGCCTTTCTCTTGCCTACCAGGGTACTGTAAAAACTACCAACAGGACTCGTTTCTGGCACCTTCCCCGGTGGAGGTGTGCATGGGGTGTGTTTGGAACATTTTGTCACCAGCCGAGTCCAAAATTCAGCCGTTCCCCATCTCAGCCCAGAAAGCAGGTACAACAAGTTTTGTGGTGCCTTTCAGCTGCCTACCGGGGTAGTGTAAAAACTACCAACAGAACTCATTTCTGGCACCTTTCCCGGTGGAGTTGTGCATGGGGTGTGTTTGGAACATTTTGTCAGCAGCCGAGTCCAAAATTCAGTGATTCTCCTCTCAGCCCAGAAAGCAGGTAGAACAAGTTTTGTGGTGCCTTTCTCTTGCCTACCAGGGTACTGTAAAAACTACCAACAGAACTCGTTTCTGGCACCTTCCCCGGTGGAGTTGTGCATGGGGTGTGTTTGGAACATTTTGTCAGCAGCCGAGTCCAAAACTCAGCTGTTCCCCATCTCAGCCCAGAAAGCAGGTAGCAAAACTTTTGTGGTGCCTTTCAGCTGCCTACCGGGGTAGTGTAAAAACTACCAACAGAACTCGTTTCTGGCACCTTCCCCGGTGGAGTTGTGCATGGGGTGTGTTTGGAACATTTTTTCACCAGCCGAGTCCAAAATTCAGCTGTTCCCCATCTCAGCCCAGAAAGCAGGTAGAACAACTTTTGTGGTGCCTTTCAGCTGCCTACCGGGGTAGTGTAAAAACTACCAACAGAACTCGTTTCTGGCACCTTTGGCGGTGGAGCTGTGCATGGGGTGTGTTTGGAACATTTTGTCACCAGCCGAGTCCAAAACTCAGCTGTTCCCCATCTCAGCCCAGAAAGCAGGTAGCAAAACTTTTGTGGTGCCTTTCAGCTGCCTACCGGGGTAGTGTAAAAACTACCAACAGAACTCGTTTCTGGCAACTTCCCCGGTGGAGGTGTGCATGGGGTGTGTTTGGAACATTTTGTCACCAGCCGAGTCCAAAATTCAGCCGTTCCCCATCTCTGCCCAGAAAGCAGGTAGAACAAGTTTTGTGGTGCCTTTCAGCTGCCTACCGGGGTAGTGTAAAAACTACCAACAGAACTCGTTTCTGGCACCTTCCCCGGTGGAGTTGTGCATGGGGTGTGTTTGGAACATTTTTTCACCAGCCGAGTCCAAAATTCAGCTGTTCCCCATCTCAGCCCAGAAAGCAGGTAGAACAACTTTTGTGGTGCCTTTCAGCTGCCTACCGGGGTAGTGTAAAAACTACCAACAGAACTCGTTTCTGGCACCTTTGGCGGTGGAGCTGTGCATGGGGTGTGTTTGGAACATTTTGTCACCAGCCGAGTCCAAAACTCAGCTGTTCCCCATCTCAGCCCAGAAAGCAGGTAGCAAAACTTTTGTGGTGCCTTTCAGCTGCCTACCGGGGTACTGTAAAAACTACCAACAGAACTCGTTTCTGGCAACTTCCCCGGTGGAGGTGTGCATGGGGTGTGTTTGGAACATTTTGTCACCAGCCGAGTCCAAAATTCAGCCGTTCCCCATCTCTGCCCAGAAAGCAGGTACAACAAGTTTTGTGGTGCCTTTCAGCTGCCTACCGGGGTAGTGTAAAAACTACCAACAGAACTCGTTTCTGGCACCTTCCCCGGTGGAGTTGTGCATGGGGTGTGTTTGGAACATTTTGTCAGCAGCCGAGTCCAAACTTCAGCTGATCCCCATCTCAGCCCAGAAAGCAGGTAGAACAAGTTTTGTGGTGCCTTTCAGCTGCCTACCGGGGTACTGTAAAAACTACCAACAGAACTCGTTTCTGGCACCTTTGCCGGTGGAGCTGTGCATGGGGTGTGTTTGGAACATTTTGTCAGCAGCCGAGTCCAAAACTCAGCTGTTCCCCATCTCAGCCCAGAAAGCAGGTAGAACAAGGTTTGTGGTGCCTTTCAGCTGCCTACCGGGGTAGTGTAAAAACTACCAACAGAACTCGTTTCTGGCACCTTCCCCGGTGGAGTTGTGCATGGGGTGTGTTTGGAACATTTTGTCAGCAGCCGAGTCCAAAATTCAGCGATTCCCCATCTCAGCCCAGAAAGCAGGTAGAACAACTTTTGTGGTGCCTTTCAGCTGCCTACCGGGGTAGTGTAAAAACTACCAACAGAACTCGTTTCTGGCACCTTCCCCGGTGGAGTTGTGCATGGGGTGTGTTTGGAACATTTTGTCACCAGCCGAGTCCAAAATTCAGCCGTTCCCCATCTCAGCCCAGAAAGCAGGTACAACAAGTTTTGTGGTGCCTTTCAGCTGCCTACCGGGGTAGTGTAAAAACTACCAACAGAACTCGTTTCTGGCACCTTCCCCTGTGGAGTTGTGCATGGGGTGTGTTTGGAACATTTTGTCACCAGCCGAGTCCAAAATTCAGCTGATCCCCATCTCAGCCCAGAAAGCAGGTACAACAAGTTTTGTGGTGCCTTTCAGCTGCCTACCGGGGTAGTGTAAAAACTACCAAAAGAACTTGTTTCTGGCCCCTTCCCCGGTGGAGTTGTGCATGGGGTGTGTTTTGAACAATTTGTCACCAGCCGAGTCCAAAATTCAGCTATTCTCCATCTCAGCCCAGAAAGCAGGTACAACAAGTTTTGTAGTGCCTTTCTCTTGCCTACCGGGGTAGTGTAAAAACTACCAACAGAACTCGTTTCTGGCACCTTCCCCGGAGGAGTTGTGCATGGGGTGTGTTTGGAACATTTTGTCAGCAGCCGAGTCCAAAATTCAGCGATTCCCCACCTCAGCCCAGAAAGCAGGTAGAACAAGTTTTGTGGTGCCTTTCAGCTGCCTACCGGGGTACTGTAAAAACTACCAACAGAACTCTTTTCTGGCACCTTCCCCGGTGGAGCTGTGCATGCGGTGTGTTTGGAACATTTTGTCACCAGCCGAGTCCAAAATTCAGCGATTCTCCATCTCAGCCCAGAAAGCAGGTAGAACAAGTTTTGTGGTGCCTTTCAGCTGCCTACCGGGGTACTGTAAAAACTACCAACAGAACTCGTTTCTGGCACCTTCCCCGGTGGAGTTGTGCATGGGGTGTGTTTGGAACATTTTGTCAGCAGCCCAGTCCAAAATTCAGCTGATCCCCATCTCAGCCCAGAAATCAGGTAGAAAAACTTTTGTGGTGCCTTTCAGCTGCCTACCGGGGTACTGTAAAAACTACCAACAGAACTCGTTTCTGGCACCTTTCCCGGTGGAGTTGTGCATGGGGTGTGTTTGGAACATTTTGTCACCAGCCGAGTCCAAAATTCAGCGATTCTCCATCTCAGCCCAGAAAGCAGGTAGAACAAGTTTTGTGGTGCCTTTCAGCTGCCTACCGGGGTACTGTAAAAACTACCAACAGAACTCGTTTCTGGCACCTTCCCCGGTGGAGTTGTGCATGGGGTGTGTTTGGAACATTTTGTCAGCAGCCCAGTCCAAAATTCAGCTGATCCCCATCTCAGCCCAGAAATCAGGTAGAAAAACTTTTGTGGTGCCTTTCAGCTGCCTACCGGGGTACTGTAAAAACTACCAACAGAACTCGTTTCTGGCACCTTTCCCGGTGGAGTTGTGCATGGGGTGTGTTTGGAACATTTTGTCAGCAGCCGAGTCCAAAATTCAGCGATTCCCCATCTCAGCCCAGAAAGCTGGTAGAACAAGTTTTGTGGTGCCTTTCAGCTGCCTACCGGGGTACTGTAAAAACTACCAACAGAACTCGTTTCTGGCACCTTCCCCGGTGCAGTTGTGCATGGGGTGTGTTTGGAACATTTTGTCACCAGCCGAGTCCAAAATTCAGCGATTCCCCATCTCAGCCCAGAAAGCAGGTAGAACAAGTTTTGTGGTGCCTTTCAGCTGCCTACCGGGGTAGTGTAAAAACTACCAACAGAACTCGTTTCTGGCACCTTCCCCGGTGGAGTTGTGCATGGGGTGTGTTTGGAACATTTTTTCACCAGCCGAGTCCAAAATTCAGCTGTTCCCCATCTCAGACCAGAAAGCAGGTAGAAAAACTTTTGTGGTGCCTTTCAGCTGCCTACCGGGGTAGTGTAAAAACTACCAACAGAACTCGTTTCTGGCACCTTCCCCGGTGGAGTTGTGCATGGGGTGTGTTTGGAACATTTTGTCAGCAGCCGAGTCCAAACTTCAGCTGATCCCCATCTCAGCCCAGAAAGCAGGTACAACAAGTTTTGTGGTGCCTTTCAGCTGCCTACCGGGGTAGTGTAAAAACTACCAACAGAACTCGTTTCTGGCCCCTTCCCCGGTGGAGTTGTGCATGGGGTGTGTTTTGAACAATTTGTCACCAGCCGAGTCCAAAATTCAGCTATTCTCCATCTCAGCCCAGAAAGCAGGTACAACAAGTTTTGTAGTGCCTTTCTCTTGCCTACCGGGGTAGTGTAAAAACTACCAACAGAACTCGTTTCTGGCACCTTCCCCGGAGGAGTTGTGCATGGGGTGTGTTTGGAACATTTTGTCAGCAGCTGAGTCCAAAATTCAGCGATTCCCCATCTCAGCCCAGAAAGCAGGTAGAACAAGTTTTGTGGTGCCTTTCAGCTGCCTACCGGGGTAGTGTAAAAACTACCAACAGAACTCTTTTCTGGCACCTTCCCCGGTGGAGCTGTGCATGGGGTGTGTTTGGAACATTTTGTCAGCAGCCGAGTCCAAAATTCAGCGATTCTCCATCTCAGCCCAGAAAGCAGGTACAACAAGTTTTGTGGTGCCTTTCAGCTGCCTACCGGGGTACTGTAAAAACTACCAACAGAACTCGTTTCTGGCACCTTCCCCGGTGGAGGTGTGCATGGGGTGTGTTTGGAACATTTTGTCACCAGCCGAGTCCAAAATTCAGCGATTCCCCATCTCAGCCCAGAAAGCAGGTAGAAAAACTTTTGTGGTGCCTTTCAGCTGCCTACCGGGGTAGTGTAAAAACTACCAAAAGAACTCGTTTCTGGCACCTTCCCCGGTGGAGTTGTGCATGGGGTGTGTTTGGAACATTTTGTCAGCAGCCGAGTCCAAAATTCAGCGATTCCCCATCTCAGCCCAGAAAGCTGGTAGAACAAGTTTTGTGGTGCCTTTCAGCTGCCTACCGGGGTACTGTAAAAACTACCAACAGAACTCGTTTCTGGCCCCTTCCCCGGTGGAGTTGTGCATGGGGTGTGTTTGGAACATTTTGTCACTAGCCGAGTCTAAAATTCAGCGATTCCCCATCTCAGCCCAGAAAGCAGGTAGAACAAGTTTTGTGGTGCCTTTCAGCTGCCTACCGGGGTACTGTAAAAACTACCAACAGAACTCGTTTCTGGCACCTTCCCCGGTGGAGGTGTGCATGGGGTGTGTTTGGAACATTTTGTCAGCAGCCGAGTCCAAAATTCAGCGATTCCCCATCTCAGCCCAGAAAGCAGGTACAACAAGTTTTGTGGTGCCTTTCAGCTGCCTACCGGGGTAGTGTAAAAACTACCAACAGAACTCGTTTCTGGCACCTTCCCCGGTGGAGTTGTGCATGGGGTGTGTTTGGAACATTTTTTCACCAGCCGAGTCCAAAATTCAGCTGTTCCCCATCTCAGACCAGAAAGCAGGTAGAAAAACTTTTGTTGTGCCTTTCAGCTGCCTACCAGGGTAGTGTAAAAACTACCAACAGAACTCGTTTCTGGCACCTTTGCCAGTGAAGGTGTGCATGGGGTGTGTTTGGAACATTTAGTCACCAGCCGAGTCCAAAATTCAGCGATTCCCCATCTCAGCCCAGAAAGCAGGTAGAACAAGTTTTGTAGTGCCTTTCTCTTGCCTACCGGGGTAGTGTAAAAACTACCAACAGAACTCGTTTCTGGCACCTTCCCCGGAGGAGTTGTGCATGGGGTGTGTTTGGAACATTTTGTCACCAGCCGAGTCCAAAATTCAGCTGATCCCCATCTCAGCCCAGAAAGCAGGTAGAAAAACTTTTGTGGTGCCTTTCAGCTGCCTACCGGGGTAGTGTAAAAACTACCAACAGAACTCGTTTCTGGCACCTTCCCCGGTGGAGTTGTGCATGGGGTGTGTTTGGAACATTTTGTCAGCAGCCGAGTCCAAAATTCAGCCGTTCCCCATCTCAGCCCAGAAAGCAGGTAGAACAAGTTTTGTGGTGCCTTTCAGCTGCCTACCGGGGTACTGTAAAAACTACCAACAGAACTCTTTTCTGGCACCTTCCCCGGTGGAGCTGTGCATGGGGTGTGTTTGGAACATTTTTTCACCAGCCGAGTCCAAAATTCAGCGATTCTCCTCTCAGCCCAGAAAGCAGGTAGAACAAGTTTTGTGGTGCCTTTCTCTTGCCTACCAGGGTACTGTAAAAACTACCAACAGAACTCGTTTCTGGCACCTTCCCCGGAGGAGTTGTGCATGGGGTGTGTTTGGAACATTTTGTCAGCAGCCGAGTCCAAAATTCAGCGATTCCCCATCTCAGCCCAGAAAGCAGGTAGAACAAGTTTTGTGGTGCCTTTCAGCTGCCTACCGGGGTAGTGTAAAAACTACCAACAGAACTCTTTTCTGGCACCTTCCCCGGTGGAGGTGTGCATGGGGTGTGTTTGGAACATTTTTTCACCAGCCGAGTCCAAAATTCAGCGATTCTCCATCTCAGCCCAGAAAGCAGGTAGAACAAGTTTTGTGGTGCCTTTCAGCTGCCTACCGGGGTACTGTAAAAACTACCAACAGAACTCGTTTCTGGCACCTTCCCCGGTGGAGGTGTGCATGGGGTGTGTTTGGAACATTTTGTCAGCAGCCGAGTCCAAAATTCAGCTGATCCCCATCTCAGCCCAGAAAGCAGGTAGAACAAGTTTTGTGGTGCCTTTCTCTTGCCTACCAGGGTACTGTAAAAACTACCAACAGAACTCGTTTCTGGCACCTTCCCCGGTGGAGTTGTGCATGGGGTGTGTTTGGAACATTTTGTCAGCAGCCGAGTCCAAAATTCAGCGATTCCCCATCTCAGCCCAGAAAGCTGGTAGAACAAGTTTTGTGGTGCCTTTCAGCTGCCTACCGGGGTACTGTAAAAACTAACAACAGAACTCGTTTCTGGCACCTTCCCCGGTGGAGTTGTGCATGGGGTGTGTTTGGAACATTTTGTCAGCAGCCGAGTCCAAAACTCAGCTGTTCCCCATCTCAGCCCAGAAAGCAGGTAGCAAAACTTTTGTGGTGCCTTTCAGCTGCCTACCGGGGTAGTGTAAAAACTACCAACAGAACTCGTTTCTGGCACCTTCCCCGGTGGAGTTGTGCATGGGGTGTGTTTGGAACATTTTGTCAGCAGCCCAGTCCAAAATTCAGCTGATCCCCATCTCAGCCCAGAAATCAGGTAGAAAAACTTTTGTGGTGCCTTTCAGCTGCCTACCGGGGTAGTGTAAAAACTACCAACAGAACTCGTTTCTGGCACCTTCCCCGGTGGAGTTGTGCATGGGGTGTGTTTGGAACATTTTGTCACCAGCCGAGTCCAAAATTCAGCTGTTCCCCATCTCAGCCCAGAAAGCAGGTAGAAAAACTTTTGTGGTGCCTTTCAGCTGCCTACCGGGGTAGTGTAAAAACTACCAACAGAACTCGTTTCTGGCACCTTTGCCAGTGAAGGTGTGCATGGGGTGTGTTTGGAACATTTTGTCACCAGCCGAGTCCAAAATTCAGCGATTCCCCATCTCAGCCCAGAAAGCAGGTAGAACAAGTTTTGTAGTGCCTTTCTCTTGCCTACCGGGGTAGTGTAAAAACTACCAACAGAACTCGTTTCTGGCACCTTCCCCGGAGGAGTTGTGCATGGGGTGTGTTTGGAACATTTTGTCAGCAGCCGAGTCCAAAATTCAGCGATTCTCCATCTCAGCCCAGAAAGCAGGTAGAACAAGTTTTGTGGTGCCTTTCTCTTGCCTACCAGGGTAGTGTAAAAACTTCCAACAGAACTCCTTTCTCGCACCTTCCCCGGTGGAGTTGTGCATGGGGTGTGTTTGGAACATTTTGTCACCAGCCGAGTCCAAAATTCAGCCGTTCCCCATCTCAGCCCAGAAAGCAGGTACAACAAGTTTTGTGGTGCCTTTCAGCTGCCTACCGGGGTACAGTAAAAACTACCAACAGAACTCGTTTCTGGCACCTTCCCCGGTGGAGTTGTGCATGGGGTGTGTTTGGAACATTTTGTCAGCAGCCGAGTCCAAAACTCAGCTGTTCCCCATCTCAGCCCAGAAAGCAGGTAGCAAAACTTTTGTGGTGCCTTTCAGCTGCCTACCGGGGTAGTGTAAAAACTACCAACAGAACTCGTTTCTGGCACCTTCCCCGGTGGAGTTGTGCATGGGGTGTGTTTGGAACATTTTTTCACCAGCCGAGTCCAAAATTCAGCTGTTCCCCATCTCAGCCCAGAAAGCAGGTAGAACAACTTTTGTGGTGCCTTTCAGCTGCCTACCGGGGTAGTGTAAAAACTACCAACAGAACTCGTTTCTGGCACCTTCCCCGGTGGAGTTGTGCATGGGGTGTGTTTGGAACATTTTGTCAGCAGCCGAGTCCAAAATTCAGCTGATCCCCATCTCAGCCCAGAAAGCAGGTAGAACAAGTTTTGTGGTGCCTTTCAGCTGCCTACCGGGGTAGTGTAAAAACTACCAAAAGAACTCGTTTCTGGCCCCTTCCCCGGTGGAGTTGTGCATGGGGTGTGTTTTGAACAATTTGTCACCAGCCGAGTCCAAAATTCAGCTGTTCCCCATCTCAGCCCAGAAAGCAGGTACAACAAGTTTTGTAGTGCCTTTCTCTTGCCTACCGGGGTAGTGTAAAAACTACCAACAGAACTCGTTTCTGGCACCTTCCCCGGAGGAGTTGTGCATGGGGTGTGTTTGGAACATTTTGTCAGCAGCCGAGTCCAAAATTCAGCGATTCCCCATCTCAGCCCAGAAAGCAGGTAGAACAAGTTTTGTGGTGCCTTTCAGCTGCCTACCGGGGTAGTGTAAAAACTACCAACAGAACTCTTTTCTGGCACCTTCCCCGGTGGAGCTGTGCATGGGGTGTGTTTGGAACATTTTTTCACCAGCCGAGTCCAAAATTCAGCGATTCTCCATCTCAGCCCAGAAAGCAGGTCGAACAAGTTTTGTGGTGCCTTTCAGCTGCCTACCGGGGTACTGTAAAAACTACCAACAGAACTCGTTTCTGGCACCTTCCCCGGTGGAGGTGTGCATGGGGTGTGTTTGGAACATTTTGTCACCAGCCGAGTCCAAAATTCAGCTGATCCCCATCTCAGCCCAGAAAGCAGGTAGAAAAACTTTTGTGGTGCCTTTCTCTTGCCTACCGGGGTAGTGTAAAAACTACCAAAAGAACTCGTTTCTGGCACCTTCCCCGGTGGAGTTGTGCATGGGGTGTGTTTGGAACATTTTGTCAGCAGCCGAGTCCAAAATTCAGCGATTCCCCATCTCAGCCCAGAAAGCTGGTAGAACAAGTTTTGTGGTGCCTTTCAGCTGCCTACCGGGGGTACTGTAAAAACTACCAACAGAACTCGTTTCTGGCACCTTCCCCGGTGGAGTTGTGCATGGGGTGTGTTTGGAACATTTTGTCACCAGCCGAGTCCAAAATTCAGCGATTCCCCATCTCAGCCCAGAAAGCAGGTAGAACAAGTTTTGTGGTGCCTTTCAGCTGCCTACCGGGGTACTGTAAAAACTACCAACAGAACTCGTTTCTGGCACCTTCCCCGGTGGAGTTGTGCATGGGGTGTGTTTGGAACATTTTGTCACCAGCCGAGTCCAAAATTCAGCAATTCCCCATCTCAGCCCAGAAAGCAGGTAGAACAAGTTTTGTGGTGCCTTTCAGCTGCCTACCGGGGTAGTGTAAAAACTACCAACAGAACTCGTTTCTGGCACCTTTCCCGGTGGAGGTGTGCATGGGGTGTGTTTGGAACATTTTTTCACCAGCCGAGTCCAAAATTCAGCTGTTCCCCATCTCAGACCAGAAAGCAGGTAGAAAAACTTTTGTGGTGCCTTTCAGCTGCCTACCGGGGTAGTGTAAAAACTACCAACAGAACTCGTTTCTGGCACCTTTGCCAGTGAAGGTGTGCATGGGGTGTGTTTGGAACATTTTGTCACCAGCCGAGTCCAAAATTCAGCGATTCCCCATCTCAGCCCAGAAAGCAGGTAGAACAAGTTTTGTAGTGCCTTTCTCTTGCCTACCGGGGTAGTGTAAAAACTACCAACAGAACTCGTTTCTGGCACCTTCCCCGGAGGAGTTGTGCATGGGGTGTGTTTGGAACATTTTGTCACCAGCCGAGTCCAAAATTCAGCGATTCTCCATCTCAGCCCAGAAAGCAGGTAGAACAAGTTTTGTGGTGCCTTTCTCTTGCCTACCAGGGTACTGTAAAAACTTCCAACAGAACTCCTTTCTCGCACCTTCCCCGGTGGAGTTGTGCATGGGGTGTGTTTGGAACATTTTGTCACCAGCCGAGTCCAAAATTCAGCCGTTCCCCATCTCAGCCCAGAAAGCAGGTAGAACAAGTTTTGTGGTGCCTTTCAGCTGCCTACCGGGGTACTGTAAAAACTACCAACAGAACTCGTTTCTGGCACCTTCCCCGGTGGAGTTGTGCATGGGGTGTGTTTGGAACATTTTGTCAGCAGCCGAGTCCAAAACTCAGCCGTTCCCCATCTCAGCCCAGAAAGCAGGTAGCAAAACTTTTGTGGTGCCTTTCAGCTGCCTACCGGGGTAGTGTAAAAACTACCAACAGAACTCGTTTCTGGCACCTTCCCCGGTGGA